>NW_017731929.1:61484-132755 GCF_001890085.2 Hipposideros armiger | reverse complement strand
TTTGTTTTTATGGAAATAGAAGCAAAAATAGAGTATAGTGTTTAGGTTAGGACAGTAATTCCCAAAATGTATTTTGTGGAATACATATTCTTGGGATGTAATTACCTCCTAAAAGTTTTTTGTTGTGAAATAAATTTGGGAAACTGCACTAAATAAAATTAAGTAAGTTTGCATACTGTAAGACTTCTCACAGTTGTTAATATTCTCCTGTGCACTGAAAGTCTCCCTGAGTAGCAGTATAATATATAGTTTTCCCTAAATTTGACCAGAAAATATTTAGAACACTATCTCCTAGAATTACATACGCAACACATTTGATACCACTAAACAAACTATTAATTAAGTACTTGTTGTGACCAGGCACTTTACTAGGAGCTCCGGATGGACAATGAAATAATAGGGGAACTCTTACCAAATTAATCATGAAATGAATGAGTCTGATAATGAATCGGATGTTCTGTAAGAATATAGCATTACTCGTCAAGATCACAAGATTCATACAGAATGGTTCTTGCTGAAATCAAAACCTGGCACTCACCTTGAACCTAAAAATGTATGTGGGGCATCAAAACAAAGAACATTTACACATTGAAGAGAGATGTTTCAGCTCATGAAATGGCTCCAGCCAGCTGTCTGGGTGCTTAGCAGTTCATCTGCAACCTGGCATAGACCCGGAATTTTAAAAAAAGAAAAAAGTTTTTAACATTAATCCCTACTGCATTTTTTTTAAAGCTCCAGTTAAGACAAGGTTAGAAAAGTATGCTTTAAAAAACAATTTCAGAGAACTAGACAATATTAAAATTACAGCAAGTCTTTGGATAGGTAACCTACATTAGTGAATACAAGATTTCAATTATAACTTTAAGGAACAAAAAAAATGTGACAACTGACCACCAAAAATAATTCATTCAGACATATTGCTGAGATACCGTAAATTAAGGAATCCTACCATCTCCTTATCACCTCAGATTTTTCCTAGTTGATAATTTATACCCTCTTCTCAAGATTAATTTGCTTTTTAAAAATCTTTTCAGTTCACATCCTCAAGGTATATCCCCCCACACACACTTCTCCAAATTTTTGAATGAGAGGGAGAGAGCGATCCATACGTAGGGCAATTGCACCAGCTGTAGAAGGACTTGAAAACCGTCTAGAGAGGCAAGCTGGCTTCTGAATTAAGGGTTGCCAGAGAACAGAACAAGTGAGTCCGAGTCCAGGGGAAAGTAAAAGAATTCCCCTAATGATAGCAATAAAAAAGTCCCCTCACCTCCTTTAGTCTCCCCAGCAAAGCTATTTCTTTATCCGATGATCTGGTGGCTGATACCCCACCTTCTCCCTTCATGCCCTCATAGGATAGTTTCCACACGCTAGTTAGACCGCTTAGATTCTCAGGAGAGTCACGGAGGGCGGGCCGGGGCTAGGGGCACAACTAGTAAAGGCTTCTTCCAACAGCCAGAGCTATGGAACCTTAAAAAATGAGGCTCCTTACGCCCGTGTGTGTCTTTGTGGGTCTCCCGATTGCCTTGGAATGGTGGATGTGGCAATAACGTTAACTCTCAAGTCCTCAGAAGCAAGACCTAATAGTCACTCACCGCGGCGCTCCGGGTCGCTGGGGACCGAGACTGGTTGCTAAGGACGCTGTAAGAGTCTCTTCTGACCAGGTTTAGCCAATCAGGAGTTGTAAATTCAATTCCACCGTCCCTTCCCCGCCTTCGCCAATTTGTGTGCAGTTTCGAACGAATAGATGCAATGAGTTGTAAACAACCTTTATTAGCTTTAAAATATAATCATAAAGCACATAGTAATGATTTGTTTTAATATTGTACATATGTTAGATATCCGGCCAGTAGCTGTGGCGAGAAGTGATGTAGCAGTGCTTTAGTGTCCCCTCAATGTCTACGTGCCTTTTCCAAAGTCTCGCCCCCCCGCAAAAAAAAAACCCTAAAATTAAAAATAAAAATATGGTCAGCAAAGATACACCCTGGGAACGCCCTGGGAAAGCCTGTGACTCCACTCCTGAGTATTTTATGCCCTCATTCAAATATAATCCTAAATTTTCTTCAATCCGTCACAGTCACTCTCCTGGGCCTGCCACCCTCGCATTTTGGAAATATGTTATCTTTCTTTTAATAAAATAATAAATAAATAAATAAATAAATAAATAAATAAATAAATAACATAAAAACAGTATGCTTGCTATAGGAAGGTAACTACGTCTTTTAACCAAATTGTTGTTCGTCGGCTTCCTTTACATAGAAAATCTAGAACCACCAGTGTCCTCTGCAATTACGATGATGGGTAAGCAAAGCATCCAGGGTGGTCTATGTACTAACCACAAGGGGGCTAATTTCAGCATAAAAAGTGCCTATTTTTAAAGGTAGTATCCAATTAAATTTTCTAATTCACATCCTTGTAAAATTCCCTTGTCTACCAATGGGATAGCAACTTCAAATAGTCCACAAATTTTCATGAGTGTTTTACTATGTGGAAAAGCAATTCTGATTAAATTGAACGCTTAGGTACAGAGATTTTCCTGGTAAAATAAGTTGATTTTAAAAATTAAGAACTTTAAAAGAAAATTTAACTGATCTAAACTTGAAATACATCAATTCTGAATTGTTGCTGTTCATAATAGGCACCAAATAAGTAATGATGCTTTTAGTACATTTTGATATGTAAAACAGAAATTATTGATAGAAATTAACGGAATATAATGATGTGTCAATGTAAGTTCATCAATTATAACAAATGTACCACTCTGGTTGATGATGGGGAGGCTATGCATGTGTGGGGGCAGAGATTATATTAAAAATCTCTGTACCTTCCTCTTAAACTTTGTGAACCTTTAAACTCCTTTAAAAAGTAATAGACTTAAAAATAAATTAATTTTTAAAAATAATAAAGTGTAAAAAAACCCAAAAATTACAATATCTGATTCCTGGCTTCTCTGGAACACATCCCTCTTAATAGATTAGTAAGTTGAAGATAAGACCAAAAGTAAAACTAAGGCTATAAAAAAAGAACAAAAATATAAACAATATTAAAAAGAATATGGTAAGCACTCATGATTTATTATCTCAAAAAGTCAAGTGCTTACCATATTCCAAGTAAAATGAATATGAATAGACTGTTGCACTTAAAAATAGTGGTTATTATTTAAAATTCATTTCAAGAGATATAGGAAAACTGTTACAAGCATAAAAAATACGAACTATTACCAGATTACTCACAAATAAATAAAAAGCAGGTTAGCTAAATAATTTTTCTCCATAATATGAAAATCAGTTGATACTATGGAGCATTTACAGAAAAAAGTAGCTACCCATGAATTCTATAGGGAAGATAAATAAAGGACATATTTATATAAGGAAGAATTCACAAATTCTCCCCCTATACCTGTACATTTTAAAATTAAACCACTCAAAATAAACCATTCAAAGGGCAAATTAAACATTAATCAAAATTAAGAACTCAAAAATGTAGCAGTTGTGACTGTAAAGAACCGACATTAAGCCCAGCCCTGAAACCGGGTATACCTAAATAATTAAATTTCCCTTGGCTACAAAGTGAAATGGCAATTATTTTTTTTAAAAAAATAATATATTTATTGTTTTTATAATCCAAGTTTAAAATAGTGAAGTGTGAGAAAGGAGTAGGGACATTTCTCAATTTTCATAAAAGAGTGTAAAATAAAGATGTTTCACTATTGGGGGTTGGGAGGAATTCAGTTAGATCAACTCACACTACACTAGATGATGGATCTCAACAAATATAAATATATAACTTGTTTTGGGGAAAGAATACTTAGTGGCATAAATATAGACTTCAACAAATAGAATACCATGAATCCTTGAAGGAAATATTTCATAGAATAAAAAAAAAAATCTAACCTCTTAAGGTTACCATATAAATTTTATGCAAGTACACTTCAAATCCCAAAGTGTGTGTGCGTGTGTGTGTGTGCATGCGTATGTGTGTTTTAGGAGAGTCGGAGTAAAGAATGAAATGGTTTTAAAGTTCACTTGGAAGAATAAATGACAGATTAGCCAAGAAAATTTTGAAAAAGAAGTATATGTAGAAGGGTTTGGTTTACTACACATTAAAACTTATTGTGAAAACTTTTATTGTTCTATATTTATATTTTAGAAATAAAATATATACCTTCAAGATCCATCCTTGAAAATGGTATATAGCTGCATCACAATGACTTGCACATAGTAGGCGTTTAATAAATATTGCTGTGTAAATTCTTGACTAAAAACGGAGATAGTTTTTATTTCTATGAACTAAATTAATTCAGTGTCAGAATTTGAGTCAAGTATTATAGAAATAAATAACCAACAGGTTATTTATTTATATAATACTTAACTTTTTATATAAAATTATGTAATTTTATATAAAATTTACTTTTGTCTAGCAGGTCATATCTGTTTCAACTGGTAAAAACTGGTAAAATAGTCTGTTATTCTTCCCTTGTATTTTGAATAATAACTAGACTTTTAAAAATATTTATTAAACTACTTCATGATTATAAATATTTCTATTATATGATTATAAATATTAAACTATTTCATGATTATAAATATTTCAATTACATGAGTCTTTTCAAAGAAAACTTATCCCTCAAATCTATTTGCTAAGGAAACAGGTCAAAAATTTAATCTATATCATTCTATTAATAATTGTGTGAAAATTTTCGTAATTATTAATTTTTAGTGCCTACAATATCCTCTAGCCATTGTTATTCAACAGTATAATTGTGGTGATTTTAAAATGTGAACACAAATTGTTTGATAATTCCCCCCTCAGAAGGTGGAGCCAAATCCTTTCCCCTTGAGTGTGAGGTTGGATTTAGTGACTTACTTCTAGAGAGTAGAATATGGCAGAAGTGATGGGGTAGAATTCGGTCATAAAAGAGTGTGTTCTCTCTCTCTCTCTCTCTCTCTCTCTCTCTCTCTCTCTCTCTCNGTCCCAAGCGAGTTCTTAACCATCGCGCCACTCGGCCGGCCCCACCAAATTTACTTTTTTTTAACAAATGGTTTTTATATGTTCTAGATACAAATCCCTTATCAAATATGATTTGCAAAAATTTTCCCCTACTGTACGGGTTGTCTTTTCACTTTCTTGATGCTGTGCTTTGAAGTACTATATTTATAATTTTGATGAAGTCCATTGGGTCTCTTTTTTCTTTAGTTGTATGTGCTTTTGTTGTCACATCTAAGAAATCATTGTCTAAATCCAGGTCAGAAAGATTCACGCCTATGTTTTCTTTCAAGAGTTTTTTAGTTTTAGCTCTTAGGTTTTTGATCCATTTGAATTAATATATGTATATGGTATGAGGTAGGGTTCCAACTTCATTCTTTTGAATGTGGATATTCAAGTGTCCCAGAACCATTTGTTAAAAAGATTTTTTTCCCTCATTGAATTATTTTAGCACCCTTGTCAAAAAGCAATTTACCATAAATGTGAGGGTTTATTCCTGGATTCTCAATTCTATTGCATTGATCTATATGTCTGTCTTCATGACAGTACCACACTGTCTTGATTACTGCAGCTCAGTAGTAATTTTTGAAATTGAGAAATGTAAGTCTTCCAACTTTGTATTTCCTTTTCAAGATTGTTTTGTCTATCCCAGTTCCCACAGTAGAACTGCTATGTAAATTTTAGGACCAGCTTATCAATTTCTGCAACAAAATCAACTAGAATTTCATAGGATTATCCTGAATTTGTAGATCAATTTGGGGAACATTGCCATCTTAACAATATTAGGTATTCTTCTCCACGAGCATAGGATGTCTTTTCATTTATTTAAGTCTTTTTTAATCTCTTTCAACAATGTTTTGTCATTTTCAAAGTATAAGTTTTACACTTTCATTGTTAAATTTATTCCTAAGTATTTTATTCTTTTTGATGCCATTGTAAATGAACTTTTTGAAAATGTATTTCTTTTTCAGTTTGCCAATTGATACTGTATAGAAATAAAACTGATTTTTGTGTATTTATCTTATATACTACAACCTTGTTAAATTTTTTATTAGATCGAATAGTTTCCTAGTGGGTTCTTTAGCATTTTCTATATATAACATCATGCCATCTACAAATAGAGATAGTTTTATGTTTTAAAGAAACTAATCAATTTGTTTTTATGGAAATAGAAGCAAAANTTTTTTTTTAAGTTCCAAGCTAGACAATTTAGGGTCAAGTTGGCAGCTTCACAGTCTTAAGAAACCACAGCTCCATCTGAATCTTGTTGTCATGATCACTGTGAGGCCTCATCTCACTTCAGGTCATTCACCAGTTCATGTAGCATCAAATCATTGGGGAGGCACTATTGTCGCTCTGTGCTATTGATTCCCACCTTCAAAGGAGCTCTTTTAATCAAGTCTCCTTTTCATCCTGTCTGCCATGCTCCTAAGTCGGGATGCCATTATCTTTGTCCTAGATTAATACAATAACTTCTTATCTTACCGTCTCCTGATCCGTCTTCCCCTAGTCTCATCTTTTACATGGCTTCCAGGGTAGCTTTTCCAAATGTAAATCTCCTGATCATTTCACTCTTCCCCCAGTCCCCACCCTCTTGTTAAGACCCTGCAATAGATCCCTACCACCAATAATAACATCCAGGCTCAGAACAGGGACTGCTCAAGTTGCTAAAGCATAAAAGGTGAGTATATGGTTTATGTTTTATTTATTATGCTTTTTAAAATAGCGAATTATTTTGTTTGCCATTACAAAGTTATTCTGTATGCATGTTATAAATTTTAATTGCAAACCTTTTGGGCAAAATATGTTGGAATCTGAATTATCTCATCCACTTCAGTGTTCTATACTTATATTTTTTAAAAAATGCTATTTTACCAGTAGGCATGGGGGGAAAGGGAGGAAACATAAAACCATGTCTCATTGGAAAATAGTTAAAAGACTAAAAATGTTTAGTTTATAAAAGAAGTATGGGTGATGTACCATTAATGCCNTCTCTCTCTCTCTCTCATTTGCTTGGGGAAGAAGCCAACTGTCATATCATGAGGATACTGAAAAAGTTCTATGGAGAGCTCCATGTGACAAGGAGTTGAGACCTGACAGCAACAAGCAAGAAAAGAAAGTATTCTTTCCACAATTAGCTGAGTGAGAAATCTTGGAAGTGAATCCTCCAGTCTCTCTCAAACCCAGTGGAATCTTAACCCGCAACTTCATGAGAGACCCTGAGCCAGAACCACTCATCTGAGCCACATCCAAATGCTTGAACTACTGAAATTTGAGGTAATAAATGTTGTTTTAAGCTGTTTGATTTGGGGGTAGTTTGTTATGCTCTGACAGGTAACTAATGCAACTATTATACTAATGCAAATAATATGCACTAATAAAGTGCATATTAGCCACTTGTTGGGAAAATTTCCAGGATCTAGAGTACAAAAAAAGGCTGAAAAAACCATTATTATTACGTCGAGAGTTTATCGAGGGAACTTAAAGAGAAAATGGCCTTATATAGTTGCCCAGGACAGGGCAAGGGCCTGTTCCAGGAACCAGCACACCCAGGGCTTAGGGAAGGAATCAGACAGCCTCTAAGGGAATTTCTAGGAAGCAATCTCTGTTCTGGCCTGAGTCTAGCTGGAGAGGCCTGCTGCGGTCACATCACTGAAGTCTCTCCTCCACATCACTTTTTAAATACTGGAAAGAGTTACATGTTTGAATTTTGGTGCTAAGAGTTTCACAAACTACAATGCTTTAAAGCTATACACTCTGGACCATTTCAGCATCATTATTTTGGAAAGATTTTGAAGAAATACAGGAAGGGCAGGACTCGGATAGTGCTCTAGAGACTGCTGATTTAATGCTACGGACAGATTTAGTAATCAAGAAACATATTTACTGCTATGTCCCATAATTTAATCCAGCCTATTGATTTTTTTCTAAAACAATTTTTCTTCTAAGCAGAAACAAACAAAAAATATATTTTAGAACAATTAGAAAATTCAAAGTAAAAAAATAAAACTCGTGCCAGCCTACACCCAGATGTAACATAATTTTATCATTTCAACATATATCCTTTTATTGTGTGCATATCTTTATTACTATATTTACAAAAGTAAAATTATACTTTACTTGTTTTAAATTTAACATTAATATTTTCACTGTCATTTAATATCTATTTCCGATGTAATCTTTAAACATGCTGACTCTAGCTCTTCTCACCTCATTCACCACTATCACTCCAGATCAAATCACTGCTATCTCTTCCCTCAGCAGTTTACAGTGGCCTACTTAGTACAGGAGGTTTCCTCCTTTGCCCCATGCAGAAGCCAGGTTGGCCTTTCTAAACACCATCAAGGTCACCTTACTCCTCTGTTAAAAAAACATAACAGAAAACTAAACCCCTGCAAAATTTGGCCCCTACCCTCTTTTCAGCTCTCAGTGAGCACTTGCACACTGCCTACCTAGCTTGTCATCAGGACTTTATATTTAGTTCTGCCTTGAAAATTTTTCTCCCATATATTCATATTCCCTTGCTTCGTTTAGATTCGTTTAAATATCACTTCCTAGAAGAAGGCTTCCTTGACCACCCAATCTCAAAACTCTGCATCTATAACTTAACTTTTTAATATATAGTATGTGTCATTGTCTGACATTGTGTTATATGTTTGATTCATCATTTCACATGATATATTTTTCTCCCAACTAGAATGTCAGTTCCAACAACGCAGGGAATTAGTCTGGCTTATTTATCACTCTTTCCTCATTGATTAGGACAGTACCTGGCCCAGGTGGGTGCTCAATAAATATATTTTGATATGACTATATGGATGTACCATTTTAATAATTAATGAGTAATAATTACTTGACATTTAGAATCCTGACAATTTTTTTATGAGTAGTTAGGTCATGAACATGTACATAAGTATATACACCCTATATTTATTTTCTAAGATTTAGGAGTCAAAAGATATGATCATTTTTATGATCTTTGATATGTATTTCCAAACTGCCTTCCTTCAGAAAATTGTTATGTTTAATACTACTCCAGAAATGAATGAGAGCTACTTTCTTCTCACCTTGCATGACATTGTACATTTACCTTTTAAACATGATCATTTTTATAGGGGAATGATGGTTATTATTTAAATGTGCCTTCCTTCAATTACTAGGGGGCAGGCATTAGTTCATATAACTATTATCCATTTGCATTTCATTTTTATAAATTGCTTCTTCATGTCCTTTGCTCATATTCCACTGATTTTCCCTTATTGGTAAGAGCTCTTTTTTACACTAAAGTGACCCATTGTATAAATCATCTTAAAATGTCATTTTTTCCCAGTTTGTGACTTGTCTTTCAATTTTGATTACTATGTTTTTCCTTTTCTGTTTACCATGTAGAAATTTAAAATGACAGATTGATTAGTCTTTCCTTACACGGCTTTTGGCTTTGCTGTCACTTTAAGGAAGTTTTCCAATCCACTATTTAAAAAATATTCACCTATTATTTTCTTCCAATATTCAATATGTAAAAAACATAAAGGAAACATACAATATAATTTAGCTGGAATTTATTTGGGAGTAAGCTGTGAGGTGGGGCTGTTATTGTTTCCTCCCCTCAACTGGCTAAACCAGTTGTCCTTCTTTTACTAATTGATCCTTTCTCCACTGACAAAGTGAAATTGTGAGATGAAATTGTTTTTATATTAAAAGAACACACACACCTTTTCCTCTGTTTCTTTTAATAAACAATAACGTTTTGGACCTGAGCCAATCCCACCCTTGAACCAATACTCCTAAGGAACACAGAAATATATTTTATTGCCATGTCCTGTAACTAATAAAATATTGGTTACCCAGTAATTTGGTATTAGTACTCAAGTAATATCAGATACACTACTTAAGGGAGAGGCTCAATACATTTGCCCGAGCCACATCACAATCCAATTTAAGAATGTCATTCCAGTCAAGACGAAGTTGACTAACACTTTAAGGTTCCCTTATGGAAGGTTGAGAATAGTGCATCAGGGTTCTCTTACGAAAGCCCTCGGAATCCTGGGCTCCAGTGGGAAAGAAGGGACACAGGAAGAACCCATGGTAGGCTCAATCACATCTAGGGAGAGGGACTCTGTCCGAAGAGCCCGCTGAGCTAATGAAAACAGGTAGTAGGGCCATTTTAAATTTTCAACCAGGGTCTAGATTTTTAACTATCACTGGTTTAAATACCCTTAGTGATTTAGATGCACCAGAAAAAAACAAAAACCACAGAAAATGATTTGTAGTTGTTTTGTGGCCTTAGAAAAGCAAAATGGTTAATTCCTAAATCCCGGAGAACAGTTTATATCAGTAGGGGGAGCAGGGAAGGGGAAAGGAACAGGGGAGTTGTCTCCCCACGTCCTTTTTAAAGGCTTGCTTTAGCCGTCCCTACTCCCTTTGCGTCCATTGGGCCGAACCAGATCTCTCCGATTTTACCCAAAGCGCTCAGTGAGGGAGGCAAAGCAGCGTCACGCTACCAACACCCCGCACTTGTAACCTCTAATCGCTCCCTCGTGTCAGGAGAGGCACTAACCCAGCGAGGAAAAAAAAGACCTAAATCTGGGGCTTGTGTGTGCAGTGGGTCATTTCTGGCTGAGATCTCAGCGAGTCAGCTCAACGGCGCGCTAGTTACATCTCCCTATGAAATATTTTATTCGACCTCCTCTCATCCTGGCCGCAGCTCCGACCCTAATTTCCTTACGGCATTTATTTGGTCCTATTTACATTCACCCTACAGTCATCTTGACCACCTCCTCCCTTACGGCGACCGTATTAAGCGTTGACCCAGGGTTGCCCGCTCGTCTCCCTAGCAACCGTGTCTCTCCTGACCGCCGGATATGGCCACTATCACGTGCTCTGTGAATTTCCGGGTTTGCAACGTGACTTCCGGTTGTCAATTTTCCCCCCAGACGCGGCAGAGGAGAAGCTGTGTGGCCCGAAGTCGCCGTGGCCCCGGTGGTGGTGGGCTCCGGGTGGGCTCGCCTCCTCCTGCCCTGTCTGCGATGCATCCGCGGCGCCCGGACGGATTCGACGGCTTGGGCTATCGCGGCGGTGGCCGAGATGAGCACGGCTTTGGCGGCGCTTTCCCTGCAAGGTCCTTCAGCTCCGCGTCGGACCTGGGCCACTGGGTGACCACTCCCCCAGACATCCCGGGGAGCCGCAACCTACACTGGGGCGAGAAGAGCCCGCCCTACGGCGTGCCCGCCCCCTCCACCCCCGAGGGCCCCGCGGAGGAACCCTTGCCCGGCGGCAGCGGCGGCAGCGTGCCGGTGCAGAGCAGCGGTGAGGGACGCGGGGAGCCAGCAGGGGTGGGTGGAGTGGCGGAGCCGCGGCTTGCGGCCTGCAGACCCCGGCAGCCGCGCGGAGGGTCCCGCCTTCGGGGCCCCTGGGTCTGTCGCGCGCCACACCCTCTGCTCTGCCTTCGTCCTCTGCCCTTGAAGCAGGCCTGCAGCCTCTTCCTCACACTAATGTTATCTCCGGGATCACCTCCAAAAACAGACACCTGTCTTAGCTATGGGCTGCGTGGTAGGGATTTCTAAATTCTAAGGGTTTGGCGTGTTACATCCCATGACCTTAATCAAGAAAGAAGGAAATTGGATTGTTTGCCGTTTATTGGGAATCATGTGAACCAAACCTAATTAAAACGACCGCCATATTTCTTTGATTTAAGTAATTGTAGCTTTTCTGCAAAAAAGTTTTTCAGCAGAGGTAAGCTTGGGCTCAAACCTGGCTCTACCACTCGTAAAAGCTGACATTCTTAATGTCTGTGAACCCTCAGTTTTCTCAATTTTAAGATGAATAACAAGGGTTTTTTTTTTAAGGTGTTAAATAAATGAGATGCCAGTAATGCCTAGGACAGTATGGAGCACATAGTAGGCTAAAAATATGTGTTTCTTTCCTTTTCCCTTTTAATCATAGGAGTCGTGTGTGTTTTCTAGATGCCAAACTGCCCCCTGGCATTAAACCCTTTTTTTGGTAGAAGAGAAAATGTTTATATTTTCCCATTTTCTTCTGTTAATACTTATGGTTCCATCAAACTGAGCCTCACTTATATTAAACGATTCATTTGAAATATAGAGAGAAGTTGTAATTTCCTTTTTTTAATTTTTGAGGAGCTCAAGTAACATAACACTTTCCTACTTAAATAAATTATAGATCTTAAATTCATGCACTCCATGGGAGCTCCATAAAGATTCCTTGAATTGAGAAAAAATATACATATATATGTATATATGTATTTTTTTCTCAATTCAACAAATCTTTATTAGGTATATATAATATATATTATATATATATATACATATATATATATATAATATATATTATATGTATACACACATACATATATATCCACCTGCTGATTTCTTTTTCCTGACCTAAAAAAACTCCACTAAAGAGCAAAACTCACCTGTACGATTCCAAGATGAGACTTTGGAATCAAGTCATAGTTATTCTCTGTAGAACGTCAAAAGACCTGTGTTTTAATTATAGCACTGATCTGGATATTTCCAACATTTTTTTATTCATAATATGGAAATAATGGCCACCTCTCCCCATTCTCTTGAAATTGTTAGAATAGATTATATAATTAAATATTAAATATAATATTCTAAACCAAAGTTTTATTCTCACTTTTACTTTGACTTGGAAGTACAGTAATTATTTGATTTTGGTTAACTGGGAAGAATAGACTTTAAATGTCTGGTGAGCAATGAGAATGTGGAGGGGGATCAGTGACTTATTCAGCATCATACAATTAGCTTGTTCACTCTTGCTTTCTGTTGGTCCCAAAACAAGTATTAGAAAGTTATAAATTAAATAATTCAAAATGCACATATGCTTGCTACACAGTTACCTTCTAAGGCAGTAAAACTTACGTTATTATCTTTTCAATAATTATGCTTTGATGGCTACAAGGAGGAGCTCTTGATAAACCAAGGTTCTTTTAGCAGCAGTTAAGAGGCTGGTGAATCTAACTTTGCAAGGAGGCTAGACGCCTAAGAGATTTACACAGTTAACAATGGTAAAACTTCCTAATACCGTCCAGAAAATATCGGTGGTATTTTCTGTTAGTATTAGGGGATGATCGGTACACACTGAAAGGGAAAAGCTGAAAGGAGGAAAGTACCTTAACTTGGTCAAAAGAAGCTTCTGTCTCACTTGTACATTTTTCAAGGCAAGAGTGAGCCACATTGTTTCCCCAGGTATGTGTTTACATGGCCTTGTTGTGACTAAGGGTAAGGCATCGCTTCATGTGAAAGCAGAGGTGAGAGAGAGGAGGTGGGACGAGCAGAGAGAGAAAATTATCCCTTGTGTGTATTCTATTGTAGCTGAAATTTGATGACTAGGTTGTGAAATTTCATCAGTATGATTATGTTTTTAAATCAAGAAAAATTTTTTTCGGCGTGGATTGTTTCCAGCTTTAAACTTTTCTAATAAGATTATAGAAATGCCGTCAGCAGTAGCACGTATGTAGCCATTATTCTATCACAGACCTAATTCAGCAGCTACTTTCAAAACATTTAAAACTTGGGAGATAGAGAAGAAGAGAGCCTTTTGGTATTCTAAAGTCCCTCAATTTAAAAATTCCAAGGTATTTTACTTGTGACTTGATTTAACATAGATGCTCTCCACCAGTAACAGCAAGTGACTAATTTTACATGAGAGGCAAAATTGTTGGTGTAAATTAAAATTTTTAAATGGTTCATAGTCAAAAGTTGAAAATTGGTTGCCCTTAGAGTCTATCTGCAGACATGTTTCATTTGGTCCACACAATAGTTTAACCCTTTTTAAAATAGTTGCAAATATTTTTTAATTGGAAGATACTACATAAAAATGAGAATCTGTTTTTAGAAAAATCACAGCTTAGAAACCCTGAGCCCACAGTCCCATACTGCAACAATGAATGAGCTGAAGAGCAGTCAAGCCTTACAACTTGCCACAAGCTCCAAGAGTCCTTTGCTCATTCAAATGACTTCCCTAGCCTTCATCAGATTTGACTTTGGGACCTGAAGTTTAAATGGTATTAAAAGAAAATATTTTTTGCTATTTTTATAGTAAACCTAAATATTGGTTATGCGTAATCTTCTTCCTTCTATTTTAGAACAATTGAGTAGATTTGCTGGATTTGGCATTGGACTTGCAAGGTAATGTTTTATCTAAGGATTTTTAATTTAAGTTTTTATTTAAAGTTTTTAAAGTTTAAACTTTAAAGTTTTAAAGTTTTAAAGTTAAATGATTAGTATGGCTCCTTTTAGATTGCTTCTTTGGAGCAGTAGATTAAATATTGAACAATATTTTGCAGAAAAAATGATTCTTTCAAATTTATGAGTTGACTTTTTTCCAGTAAGCTTAGAGAATAGTCATTGAATTTTATAATCACAAAATAATTTTGTAAGGAATATTGTAACACCTTTCATGTGTCTATCCAAAGAATAAATCTAATCTAATCTTATCTCCCCCTCCAAAAAAACAAGTAATTTTGCATTGAAACTTCTCCCTAAACATTTGAAGATATTTAGCAACATAGAGTCTAGGTTTTACTTACTAAAGTCAGCATTTAATGAGCACCATTATTTTTATTTTTAATGATTATTTTGTGTAAGAAAAGCCTCTCGTCTTGATTAGGTTATCTTTAATGAATACTGTTTCAAAAATATCAGAATTGCAAAAATGCTTACATATTTTGCCAGAATAGCTTATTGTTTTAAACATTTGAATCAAGAAAAAAAATAACCTCTATTTGCATAATTAAACCTGAGAACGTGAATATCGGTAGAAAAAAATCTGTGTATTAAGGTTTTTCTTCTGCTAGAGTTAACTTTTCTTTGGCCTCACTGTTTGTACTTGAAGCTATTGTTCATTCGATATATTATTTTCATATGTATTTATATATGTGAGTGTGTGTGTGCACACACATGCCCATGTAGGCATGCGTCACTTTTAATGCTTAAGTCCATAGTTGTAATTAGTTTGTGGGAAATGTTTACAGAAGAAATATTTTATACATAAAATAGTAGTCAATTAACGTGGTCATTAAACTCCCCATAACTTAAGCACAAAGTACATCAAAACCAAAATTTATAGAATGAGGTTCATGAAAAATAAATGACTCTTCCGATAGGAACTTTGTTCGTAAGACATCTAAAAGAAATAGAAAGGAGCACTTAAATTGTCTAGGAAAGAAGCTTCCCATATCAGGCATACAGAAATGCAGTTTCATATTTATATGTTACATATTTGTATTATATTGTATTGTTTTCCTTACCAGTTTGCAGATCTGGCTTTAATTTTTTTCATATTGAATTTTGTTATTGGTACAATGATTTGCAAAAATGTATAGACATTTTAAAAAAATTTTTTAACTCTTAAGAATCAAAAACATGCATGATTTTGAAAAAACTTCAAAAATAATTTCAGATACATATATGCTATAAAGTAAAGTTTGGCTATATTATATTTATATTTATAAATGATTCTTATCTAGTCTCTTCACAGAAAATGTACTGGCCCATCCTTGCATTGTTCTGCGCCGCCAGTGTCAGGTAAGTTTGCTTTCTAAGACCTTCTAAACAGTAATCCTAACCCTGATTTGAAGTGTAGAACTCAATAAATGGCTGAGATCGTGTAACCATTATTTCATGTGAAATGTACCAAAATCTATCATGTCAGTTCCAAAACTTTTTGGTATTTGAAACCTTTTAAGTCTTCAGAATTATTGAGGCCTTCAAAGAACTTTTGTTTGTATGAATTATATCGATCATTATTTACCATTTCAGAAGTAACAGCTGGAAAAATTTTAACATATATTTCTTTAATTTTGAAAAATAATAAGCCCATTAGATATTAATGTAAATAACTTTTTATGAAAAAGAAAAATTTTACTTTTTTTCATATAACTTTAATGTCTGGCATAATAAAAGACAGAAAGATTTTCACATCTCCTTCTGCAGTCAGTCTGTTGCAATATATTGTTTTTGAAAGAAACAAGATGGATGGATCTTGAGATTATAATGTAATGCTAAGTGAAGTGAGTCAGACAGAAAAAGTCAAGAACCATATAATTTCACTGATATTTGGTATATAAAACTGAAAACAACAAAACAAAAGAACAAGAAAAACAAATTAAAAAACAAAACTCATAGACACAGACAATAGGTTAGTGGTTACCAGAGAGTAAGGGGGAGAAAGGGATGTTAGATGAGGGAAAAGGGGGTCAAATATATGGTGATGGAAGGAGAACTGACCCTGGGTGGTGAACACACAATGTGATATATAGATGATGTATTACAGAATTATACACCTGAAACCTGTGTAACTTTGCTAACCATTGTCACCCCAATAAACTTTAATTTTTAAAAAAAGAAAGAAAAGAAACAAGCAAGAATGTCTCGCCTTAAACACATACATATTTGAAATGGGAGTATTTTTTATCTTTTTCAGGTAATTGGCAGATGTTCTTTGATACTACAGCAAAACTCAATAAGTGGCAATTTCTTAAAGGTTATTTACAGTGTGAAATCTGAAACCACATCCATTAAATTTTTATACTCTCACATTAAAATCTGTTGATCTATACTGCATGTTGAAGGGATTTTTTACCTGTGCATGATTTTGTTAGTTACATCATGCATTGATTAATTGAAAAATATTGATTTACTGAATTATTTAGATCCTTTAAATGTTCTGGCATTTGGTTGTATGGTATCAAAAAAGAAACAAACAAAAAACCCATCATTAAAACCACTACCAGTCTCACCAGAAAAGTGTTTCTATGTTGGTAAGCTCTCGATAGTGGATACAGGTTTTCCAGAATTCTAATTTGTGCTTGTGTACTCAAATTTATCACCGGCAAAAAAAAAAATATCATTTAAACAATAAGCTCACTTTGTTCATTTTTAAAAACATGTCTGTCCCAAGTGTGAATAACTATAGTCTATCTTTTTCCAGAAGAAATGGTGTTCCTTAAAAAAAGTGGTTAGTTGAGCTTGCAACTTCATTAGACAAGTGCTTTTCCTCATAATAGCCATCTTACTTTATTATGCAGCGCACAGAATAATAATTAGAAAAATGATGTGTATCCAAGAGTCAAGATTTTATAAAATTAATATGTTTTACTTCATCAAGGACAGTCTTTTAGTCAAAGTGGCCTTTTCCTTCTTACAAGTGAATGCATTGAAGAATATAATAAGTACAAAAATATAACTTGGTGCTACTCCTTTGATTCATGCTATGGAGTTAGCAATTTCACCCACCTCCACTTTTGCCGTATTATTGAAAATGTTAACACAGAGAAAAGGGCAAATCATGCCTTAGTATCAAGAAAATAATTTTGAACCTGTCAGTTCCCTTAAAGGCTCTCAGGGATCAGTGGACCATGGTGCCAAAAGCTCCCATCACTTCTTTGAAAATTGAGTTAGAAAAGATAATAATTACAAATTAAGCTGTTCATGCTTAGCACCAAAAAAAATAAGTGTATATAGAGAAAGAGCCAGTTAAAAATGTGAACAGTGGTATATGCCCCAGAACAGTAAATTTTTACAAACCGTGATACTATTAATATTACATTGTGATCCAGTGTATACATATACGTATATAAGTAACTTAAAAGTTCTATGAAATACTTTCGGAATGCGTGATGCATTGTATAGTTTTTAAAAATTATTTCACTTTATAAGTATTGGTTCTGACTTCCTTACTGATTTTGTAATTTACCAATTGTTTATAGCTTACAGTTTGAAAAATGCTAGCCATTGGAAGACATAGCTCCTGTTCCCTGTGTGTTAAATAGCATGAGCGTTTGGCCAGACTGAATGCAATTCTAGTATTTAAGGAAATACAAATATCAAAGAACAAGACCTTCTTTATTATATATTCTATATTACTATGTATATTGTGCATTGGTCTTCAGGGTTGTAGCTATATAACCATGTGTACTGTACTTTTAATAAGTGTTGTAAAGAACTTTCAAGAGTAATTTTGTTTATGTGTAATTATGTTGACTTTAGACTTGAACTTTTATGTTTTGACTCCACTGTATATCTTTTATGTCCTTGTTATTTCTTATCAAAACAATAACAGAAAATAATCATGAAATATCTTTTTATAGGTTAATTACCATGCTCGACATTATCATATCACTCCATTTACAGTCATCAATATCATGTACAGCTTTAACAAAACTCAGGTGAGAATTAGTCTATAGATTTTATTAAAGTTATTTATAATATAAGAGCCATTTGTCCTTAGTAATAATTACAGCAACAATAATTCCATATAATTTAGTTAATAAATATATCTTAAATCTTGTACAAAACTAATATAACATAATGACATTTTTTTTGTTACTGAATAATCAGTGAATTTACACCTTTACCCAAATGAATTAAACATTAGGGGCATTTAATCAATATTAGAGATATTTAATTAATTGGAATGTTCATCTTAGCCTAAACGTAGGCCACCCAACAAATATTAAAATGATGATAGGAATTAATTTAGTTGTAGTTGTCTACTAAAATGTACTTTGAATAATGCTTTATTGGAAAATATCAGTAAATGTTTAATATCAAGTTTTATTAAGACTTTCTTTGCTTTTCTTATTTAGGCATTAACAGAAATAACAATAAATTTTGTTCATTTTAGGGACCAAGGGCCCTTTGGAAAGGAATGGGAAGTACATTTATTGTCCAGGGAGTCACACTTGGAGCAGAGGGACTAATCAGTGAATTTACACCTTTACCAAGGTACCTTTTTGGCTTTTTCTCAATATTAGCTTCATATTAAAAATATGACAAAATATGATAGTTTCTAAAAATACCTTGAATTTGAAAACTTGCCTGAAGTAGCTAAGAGAAGAAACAGAGAACCAACTTAATTAATTATATCTTACTGAATTAGTATGTGGTAAAGAAAATGCTTCCTGGTGTAATATCTATTGAGATCTGTCTTTCAGCTACTGCTGTGTCAGCAACTGTCAGCTAAGGAATGAGTATGTGAGCAATTCCTGCTCTTTAAGTAGCCAGTGTGGTGAAGGGGACACGTGTAAGCAAATTATAGTACATTTTGATTAGTACTATGAGTATAATTAAACCCTTTTCAGAGCCCAAGGACACTTTGCATCGAGTTTTTGGCAAGGATTTCAAAAAGAACTGAAATCTGAGCTAGATCTTGAAGTGTGAGTAGGAATGTCTTAGCAGAGAAGAGGATTTTGAATAGAGGTGACAGCATACCCAATTTTGGAAGATTTGAGTAACAAGTGTCTTATGCTTGGGAGTAGTGGGAATGTATGGAGTGGAATAACAGAAAAAGAGGCCGAGGTGCTAGGTTGAAGCATGACTGCTTTAATAAGGGACTTAGGTGGAATTGGGAATCGAAGGGTTTTTTGTTTGTTTGTTTTCTTTTTTTTTTAATATATGGGAGCTTCCATCAAAGATATACTCAAGTGGCAGTGTAAAAAAAAGATGGACTGATGTAGACAGAGACTTGTGGAGAACTGTTATAGTAATCTAGGCCAGACTAAGAAGGGCCTGAACTATGGAGTAAAACAGAAAAGGAGGAGCTGGAGAGACATTTCTGATACATAGTTGATAATTGGTGATAGATTGAGAATGGGGGTATGGGAGAGTGAATTGTCAGCAGTGACTGAGAGTTCTAGATTAGAATCAAGTTGAAGAGCTCATGAAGTTGGAATGGGAAAGAAGATAAGGAATTTAACCTTCAATAGATGATTTTTAAATTCCTGTAAGACATCCAGGGAGTACATGTCTAATAAGTGGTTGGAACCATGGATCAGAGTCTTAGAGAAAATTTGGAGGCATAGTTTTGAATGGTGTAGCATAAAAGTAGCATTGAAGCACTAGGATGGATGAATGAGTTTCCTGAGGAGGAAGTATAGACTAAATGACAGGGAGTGAACCCAGGACAGAATTCTGGGCAATTTGGGATTGCACAGGTGTCTGCTGTGTGTGTGTGTGTGTGTGTGTGTGTGTTGCGGGGGGGAAGAGGGTAGGAAAGGTAGTTGAGGAGAGCAGTAAGAAGTGTTCACCAAACAAATAGAAAGTAGCAGTAAGCTATCAGACAGTGGTGTGTCCTGCATGCCAAGAGGGGTGAACTAATTGTTAGATACGTTTGGAGGGAGAGAGTAGAGAGATTGGGAAATTTTGCTTCTGGGTCTGTTTTCTCTCTGAAACAGGATACAAGGTCATTAGGAGAAAGAAGAATGAGCATTGGAGTCCCAAGTAGAACAGCATGAGAAGAACGGGATGCATTTGGGGCAGGCACAACTGTGTGTAGCTAGAAGGGAAGCTTACTCGGAATGTATGAAAGGAATGTTAATAGATAACTTTGGAAAGCATACATTTGTTTGGGTGCTCTTTGGCAGGCCCCTGATTTTCTGTATCAACACTATATCCCAGGGATAGCATCGAATACTTTGAATAGCTTTTAATCTAAACTTGGCCCCTGGCAGAGTGAATTGTTTGGATCAATAAGGAAGTGAGATAGTTGCAGCCACAGCCACTAATATCTCAGTCTTGGGATTTAGGCTTTATAGGCAAGGAAATGATGATAGAAGAAACTGATAGCAAGCTTTTTGCCAATGTGATTGCTTTCAAAGGACCCCCATAGTCTTGAAGTTCCTTTAACACAACTTTGCTAAATATTAAAAACAAAACAAATGTTGGGCCAGGTAAAGGTTTCCCTTCTCATACTTAAAAAAAATCTGAATTTCTGCCATTGGCTAACGTTATTCACCTTATTGCTTTTTATGTCACAGGATAAAATCAGAAGTTAGTACTTGTTATCCAATGTTCTTGAAGTTCTCCCACAAACACAAATTTCTATAAGAATTTAACAAAATTCAGGAACTTCCATATGGTATAGTGTAAAGAATTCTGTATTTGCAGTCTGAACTCTATTAGTCCTGGCTATACCACTTTGTATTTTATTTTTTTAGCTGAACCATCCTGCCACCTGTTGGCAGCTCAGCGGCAGCTCAGCTTGGACTGAGAATCGAACCGGCAGCCCTGTTGCTCAGAGCTCGCACTCTTAAGTGAACTCTTAACCAACTGAGCCACTGGGCTGGCCCTTATACCACTTTTTAATTCTGGGACCTTAAGTAATGCCATTTCTCTAACTGAGAGATGAAGTAGTAACTTTAACTTCAGGTTGAGGAGAAGGGAAAAGAGAAATGGGAATGGGGAAGCACTGAATTTTATTAAATTTTATTATCTAACTTTCTTATTTTATAGACATACATGTCAAATTGTGTGGGTGTTTTCTCTTTGTCATTTTGAATCTTAGTATTAAAGAAGACTCAAAAGGTTATTATGTTTGTTGTTTTCTACCTGGATGATAATTTTGGTGATAAATCTCAGTCATTACTTCATTTTTTACTTAGCTAGTATTTCCTGAGTACCTACTACTATGTGCTCTAGGTTCTGTTCTGGAAATCAGGTATACAGTGAGGAGAAGAAACAAAAGGTACCTGTAACCATGAAGCTTAGAATTTCGTGTAAGGGACTTACGTTAAATAAAATAATCTCACTAATGAGGAAATAAGTACAAATTGAGATTTGTTCTCTGAAGGAAAAGAATATGGTTCTGTGAGGGTATTAAAGAGATAGGAACAAAGGGCCGGCCGAGTGGCTCAGTTGGTTAAGAGCTCGCTCAAGAGATTGAGCTCTGAGCAACAGCGGTTCGAGTCCAGCCTGAGCTGAGCAGCCGCTGAGCTGCCAACAGGTAGCAGGATGGCTCAGCTAAAAAAAATAAAATAAAATAATAATAATAATAAACGTAGACNCTCTGAGCAACAGCGGTTCGAGTCCAGCCTGAGCTGAGCAGCCGCTGAGCTGCCAACAGGTAGCAGGATGGCTCAGCTAAAAAAAAAAAAAAAAAGAGAGAGAGAGAGAGAGATAGGAACAATGTCCCTAATAAAATGACACTTCAGCTGAGATCCAAGTGGTGATTAGGAGACACGGACCAGTTTGTGTAAAGACAGTGTGGCAGGGGAACATGGAGAATTTAGGAAACCCAGAGAAGGCTCATAGGATTGGACCTCAGAGCAGGATGGAGAACAGTGTGAGAGGGTGCTGCAGATGCAGGGAAGAGCCAGTCTGTGCAGGGCCTTGTAGGCCACTTTAAAGGCATCAAAGAGTTTTAAGCAGGGGTTGATGACATGATCAGATTTATGTTCTTACGGGGTCATTGTAGCTGGAGATGAAAAGATTGCAGGAGGACCAAAATAGATAAAAATATAACATGTTCGTAAGCTATAACAATAATCTTGGTGAGAAATAATGGCAGGATACCAAGGTGGTATCCTGAGATGGATGTGAGTGGATAGTTTATATTTAGATCAAGTTGATGGAACTTGGTGATGGATTAGCGATGGTAGGATAGATTAGAGAAGGAGGTGTCAAGGATGACTTCTAGGATTTTGGCTTGTGTAACTGGATGTAAAATAAATCCACTCTCTGAAGTACACTGTAAACATTTTTTTTTTAATTGTGACTTCTTTGAGCAGGGTTTACTTTTCTTGGGGATAAGCAAAGTTATAGCCCACAAGGCAGCAAAGCAGCAGTGCAGAGAAATTCACAGGAGTTACCGTGGGAGGAGGCTGAGCTCAGGGGTCTCCTAGATTGAGGTTCCTTAATTGCACAGGTGAGGCAGGATGGATTCACCAGTATTTAGTTTATAGCTTCTTGGTATTGTTACTTTTTTAAAAAGTGTGTATAACCCAGGATCATCCTCTGTGATCTCTTTCTTTGTCTACTGTCACACATCGTTCCTCACACCTTCCCCCAACTGGAGTGAGTTAGACTATGTTGCTGCACCCAGAAGTGCCCTTTCCCCTCATGTGGCATTTCTCCTGCCATTAACATAAAGGGCAGCTGGAACCAAGGCTTTCTGTAACTTCAGTCTCCCACAGACACTATTGGGTTGAACTCCAACTTAGTTTACTCAGCTCATGTTTGTAGTTGTAGCAATATAAACACCTTAGTTTTCTCCTCATGTTGTCTGTTTTCCTAATGGCTCCTCTGAATTCACTGACTTTAAACATGTTCTGTTTTAAACACTGTGAAATCTTTCTCCAATTCAATAGATTTCCTTTCTGATTAACAGTTCCTAAGTATGTATGTGTTATGTGCCATGCCATTGAGTCTTCTGACCCTATGAATGAGCAATGTCTACACTGCCCTGTTGAGGAACAGCCCTGCTCAGCTCTTGCAGACTCATGCCTATGGCTTCTTTCATGGAATCAGCCCATCGCATGTTTAGTCTTGCTCTTTGTCTGCTGCCTTCTATTTTTCCTACTATGATTTTTTCCAAAGACCCTTGTCTTCTCATGAGGTGCCAGAAGGGGGACAGCTTTGTTTCGTCATTTGCCTCCAGCGCGTTTCAGGCTTAATTTGCACCAGGACCCACTTGTTCATCTTCCTGGCAGTCCAGGAGATCTTCAGATCCCTCCTCCAACACCATATTTCAAATGAATCCATTTTTTTTTTGTCTCAGCCTTCTTCGCTGTCCAACTTGCACATCTGCACATAGTGATTGGGACTGCAAGGGTGTAGATGATCTTAGCTTTGACCTCTAATGACACATCCTTGCTCTTGATCTTTTCTGATTCTTCCATTGCTGCCCTTCGGAGTCTCAGCCTTCTCTTGTTTTTTTATTTGGCTGCAGTCTCCATTTGAATTGATGACTGAACCAAGGTAAGCAAAATCCTAACTCTAAAAGAGTCTAAGAGTAGGAAAAAAAAGATCATGTTTGATTTTTGGACAAGGTCATTTTCAGGTGCTTTACCATATCCAGGTGGGGTTGTCAGTAGACAGATGCTACATAAGGTTGATATATAGAGAAGACTAAACTGAAGGTAATAGATTTGAGAGTTTTTAAAGCCATCATCTTGGATGAGATTGCCTAAGAAAGGAATACAACATATAAAGTAAAAAAAGAAAAGGGCCTGAGCTTTTAAGAACTTCAGAATACGTGGCTGAGCTAAGAAAAATGCTCCTGCAAGGAGTCAAAAGTCAAGACCAGAAGAGAGGAGAAAAACCAGAAGAGCATGCATGGGATAGTGGAATATAGGAGCAGAGAATGTTCTAGAAGGAAGGAGCAATATTGCTGCTAAGAGGGCAAGTAAGGTACAGACTTGAGAATGTGCATTGGATTTAGTGGCATGGAGGTCATGGGGACCATGGCAAGAGCTGTTTTTGTAGAATAATTGGGTGAAAGTCAATTTGGAGTGGGTTTAGAGTTGCGTAGGAAGTTAGGACACGAAAATAGCAAGTTTAGAAAGTTGGCTGTGAAGAGGAGAGATAAAGAGAAGTAGCTGAAGGATGAGAGGTTTGGATTGAGTTGAGAGAAGTTTTTTTAAGAGAGCAGCTGTTTGAGCACGTGAAAATGAGAGGCAATGGAATGTAAGGACTGCTTAAATACAGCTATTTTATAATTCTTTTGCTTTTGTGTATTGATTATTCATGAGAGTATGTATATTAGTCTACCAAATGGAAAACTATTTTGAGTAAAAGCATGTCACTTCTCTTAATTTTGTTTGTTTGAAGGGTAGTTTTTACTTGTGAAAATAGTGAATTAAGTATATTTACACATGTCTTGGCATTTGATAATGAAATATAAAAAGGTTTAATCACAAGTGGATTTCTATACTACCCTCTTTCCTGAAGCACTTAAATGTGCTAATCTAAATTTCTAGAGCTGTGGCAATAAGTTTTACCCATTTTATAAAGGAGTAGAGAACAGACACAGGAAGAGAGTCTTAATTTTTAAATATTTGACTCTAAATTTTATTTTTTACTCTTTCAACTTAATAATCGTAATGACCTTAAAAATTGGCAGTGGTAGTTAATTTTATTTTATTTTTTTTATTATTATTAGTTTCAGGTGTACAAAACCATGCAATAGTTATCCTTTTCACCCCTCACAAAGTTAGTTTTGTATTCAAAAGGGAGGTGGCCCTGTGACAAACATGCAGGTCACAAACCCATCTGTCTATAATGTTAATGACAGCATGAAGCTTAAAATCAATGTCGTAATAACCCATGGCACTACTTTCTGAGGCCATAATAAAAGTGATAGCAGTGCCCAGATGATTTGCAAGCCATGAAGCGTATTTTGTTTTATAATTGTGAAGTCACTGTCAATAAGATGGGAGGTTTAACATTTTTTTTTTTTGTATTTTTCATCTTAATCATTGAATGTCATTCCAGCTGTATTCTTCTGCGGTTGTTCGGGCCTAATATAGTATTCTAGTACTAATCACACTGTGACCCAGAAGGCTCTTAATTAGTCAGAGATGGTTGTTCTATTGTGTAAAAATTTTCCTGCAGACCTCTCAGTCTCTTGGAAAAATGTAGGAATGTTCACATACCACCTATGCTATAATTGGACTGAGTTTGTTTTTAGAACACTTACGTTATTAGTGATTCATTTTCTTCACCTTTTTAACATAAAATATATTCCTTTATCTCCTTATGTTTGTCATATTCACTTACTTGAGGTAGAAAAGGTTCCTGCCATGACCATGGTGCAGTGGGTGCCAAGTTCATCAGGGGAACTGGTGGCAGCAGCGAGTCTCCTCTTTTTTTTACACTTCCCTTTTCTGTCACTCGCCTCTCCCCATCCCTCCTCCTCCCCCCTTCCCTCTCATCCCCTCTATCTGCCTTTTCATCTTTTTTCTGCCTCCTTATTTACTTTTCCCTTGACTCTCCATAGTCTTTTCTCCTTTTTGACTTTTTTCTTGATATAACTATCCCCTTTTTTGTCCTTATTTCATCTTGCCTCTCTTCTTTTGCTTTCTTTTCTGGTTTCCAAAGGTAACCTGAAGAGCGGGAAGCACACAGTCTTAGGGCTCGATTCCAGACCTGGCGTTTTGCCTATCTCCTTTGCACATGTCTGTTTTTGGAGGTCTTTTTGACCTTCAGTTTTCTCACACGTGAAACAAACGCAACAATACATGCTCTGCTTATCTCACAGATTCCTCCTTTTGTCAAATGAGATGAGAGGCAGTACAGGCAGAGTGCAGACTTCAAGTCATGGAGACCAGGGTTTAGAACTCTGTTCTACTACTAAATAGTTGTGTGGCTTTGAGTAAGTTACCTATGAACCCTCTGAGCCAATCTCCTCTTCTATGAAATGGGGGTAACAGGGTCTTTGTGTGGACGAGAAATAATTCATGTAAAGCGTTTGGCACAGTGCCTGACATACAGTAGGTGCTCAGAAAGATAATAGAATATAATGAAGGGCACAAAATTAATGTCATCATAATAAGTAAAGCCACTTTGCAAATTAGGTTGATACCCAAATGTAATAGGTCATTCTGCATTACAGTTATTTAATTTTGTTTTGTTTTTTTGATTCTTATCCTTACATATTTTTTAAAACTTCTTTTTTTCCCTTTATCCTATTCCTTGTTTCCCTTTCCTTTCCCCATCTGTTTTTTTCCTCATTCTATCATTTTTATATCTCCTGCTTTAATTTCTCATGTTTATTTTTATAATCAGTTATAACTCTTCCTCCTCTGTCAGACCCTTCTATCAGCACATACAAAAATACCGTGTATGTTTTTTCTCTTTTCAAATCACTACAATTGTTTGAAATGTGTGCCAGAAAGGAAAATGTTCACCATTAGAATATATTGGTCCTACAGATTTTTTTTTTAATTAAAACTTGATTACCTATTTGAAAATTGGGCTAATACAAGATGTTTTAAATTACATGAGTTTCATTTTACTTAAGCTTATTTTTATTTTTTAGGGAGGTTTCACATAAATGGAATCCTAAACAAATAGGAGAACACCTTCTACTGAAATCGTAAGTATGAAAGTGGCATTTATAGTGAAAAATTCCCATTACTTTTTAAAGTGATAGAACTGAAAAAAAAATCTTACTAAATAACTACACTGAGGAAAATTAGAGCAATGAAATATTTGTGGGGCTAGAACTTCAAAACACAAGTAACAGAGTTTAGGAATAAAAACCTGAAATATATATTATCGTTAAAGTAAATTTTTCTAATTCGAAAGGCTGAAATCACAGCCTAATTTTCCTTTATGTTCTTAGGAAGTCAGCAAAGGTCTTCAACTTTTTTAACCCAAATTACCAGGAAAATTATCATCATTTATTTTTTAAGCAGAGATACAAATTTATGTGTATGGTAATGAGCAAATTCAAAACCTTAGTGTCATTAAAATGTAGTCCTGAAGGGCCTTAGTGATTTTACAACACTGACCATTTTTGTAGATTAGAATTTTACTCTTCACTTTTTAATTTTTTTTGAAGATTGTGAATTGGAACCCCCCCCAGCTTGCTGGCCCCCTCTGTGGGGCATTCTAGCTCATTATTACTTAGTGATGTTCCGTTCACCTTGAAAACCACTACTTGCCAGGACCTGGCCCATAGGGTTAGGTAAGTCCCACCTTGATACTATTTTAAATGACTATATTTTGCAGGCTTGCAAAGTTGTAATATTACTATGTTTAAATAGTAGTGGTAGGAAACAACTTTGCAAAGCTGTACAATATTGTTTTTCAGTAATAAAAGGGGACTTCATTCACCATTGAAGATTGGCTTAGCTCTGCTGGGTGGGAGATCTGGGAATGGATAATGATAATAGCAGAACAGATAATGTTCAGATATTACAATAAAAGGCAAGTAATAGAATGGATCCTTCAACCTAAATTTTAAGTGTCAGATTTATAGGCCACATTAGCTAGCTATGTGCAGGTAGATGTCCAAACAATGAATCATAAATAAACCTATATTTTATACTGGTTTAAAATATAATCTGTTTTCTTTGAAGGCCGTCCCTGTGTTGTTATTAATACTTAATTTTTCATCTCTAATTGTTGAATAAAGATCCTATGTTACAGGTCTCTGAAGTATTTAGGCTATAGGTATTAATAGTTAAAAACCTTAAAAATGTCATTTAGTCTTGAATATAAATTATGTTGCCATATTAAAGTAGGCATTTAAAAATTTAGTATAAGCATCTTGTTTCAGTATACTGATAAGTTTGTTTTAATTTCTACAGCCTAACTTACATGGTGGCAATGCCTTTTTATTCAGCAAGTCTAATTGAAACAGTACAGGTGAGCTATTTTTTATTGTCATTTTTTAGTTAAAAATATTTTTTTGAATATTCAATATATTGTATATTTCTGATTGTATAACAGAACATTTTAAAACAGTGACCTTTTGAGATTTTTATTTCACAGATACCACACATATGTCAAAGATTATGTATTAGGCCCATTGCTGATCAGTATATTTCTTTTGCAAACTTACTTCATACTTTTAGTTTTAATTCTTTTTGTCCCCTCCATAGGCCAGCTGTACTCCTCATTCAGGTATCTCAGAACCCAGCCTATGACTTTCTCTGAATACAAAGAATCTACAGGGGTTTTTTTCACCTTTTTAAGACCCTAATGCACACAACTCGAATGGTTATGGGTTATCATAGGACAATAAATTACTAATTTCCTGAGCATAAAATATGATGAATAATCATCTTAACAATGAGCAGGTAGTCTCCAAAGGTAGTTTAACTAACAGCATTGTTTTTAAATATGCCTTTTAAGGAACATTTTATGCTATGGTGTGTTAAGTACTACAAAGCTAAAGCCATCCCCTGCTAGTGTTTTTTTGTTTTACTCTTTCTAACCACATGGTGGCACTTTAAGTACATCGAATTAATGTACTTTCTCACCATACCATTCCTACACTGAAAACTGTAAGATGGATATAGTTTTAACTTTACCTATACACAAAATCCAACTAATTGTGTACCACCTGTCTTCCATCTCCAACATCAGAGTCTCTAGAGTATTTTTTGTCTTCAGTGTATATGAGTTCCTTCTAAAAACCTGACTGGATCAGCCTTTCCTCTTCTAATTTCTCTTTTCCACTTCATTGCTTTTCTGACCCTATTGTTGAATTTTTAATTTATTTTTTAGAATTACCTTCAGTTAACTGAAGTTAACATCTTGCTATCCAAATATACTTTTCTCTTCCCTTGCATTTGGCATTGTGTTAAATAAATGCTATATAATCTTTATATGGGGCTACAGTTTAGTTATTACGCTATGAGATATCCTCATTTTATAGATAAGGAAAAAAATAACAGGAAGGTAATTATTTAAGCAAATGCAACTAAGCAGCATGATATATTGGGGGGAAACAAGTTTTAGCTTTAGACAAACCCATATCAGAATCACATTTCTCTACTTAAATTAGACCTGTGACTTTAAACAAATGCCTTAACCTTTCTAAATCTTAACCTTCTCACCCATAAAATGGGAATAGTATTTTAATAACTGAGTTATAAAAATTAAGTGAGTTATGTATGTAAAGTGCCCAGCTCACTATATATGTTAGTTTTTTTAACCCAATATCCACCCCCTATTTTTCCTGCCCCAGGTTCTACCTGCTAACTCCTTTTGATTTCTTTTGTCTGATTTTCTAGAAATCTTTTTCCTTCTTAGATTTCTCCTCTCTTGCACATCCTCTTCTTTCTGTCACCTCTTTGCCATCTCTTCTACTATACTCCAGGGTGCAATCCTTGTCCTTCTCTTTCTATCCTACGTTAACTATCTTGAATAACTCATTTACTCTCTTGAATCATTTTAACTCTGATCTTTATGAGAATTAAATCGTCTTCACCTCAAACTAAACTCATAAAAACTATCTCATCTTATTTTCCTGAAAATTAGCTTCCTTTTGAGCCTCTTCTCCTTTTCTATTAAGATACTATTGTTATCCTCATGCTAAAGACTCAAAACTTTAGTTCTACTTTAGGAAAGTCTTGATTTTTATATTTCTTTCATCCTTCATAACCAGTCAGTCATCATGCCTTCTTAGTTCTAACTTCAACAAATATCTGATATTTGTCTGTTTCTCTGCGCTGGGAGGCAGCCATTCTCATCCCTTCTCTACCACTTACTCGGCTTATTGCATTAGCTGCTCTCTTCCTACTTCGTGTCCAGTGGTGTTTTTGATCTTCGGGGAGTTCAGATCTCCTTGAGAACATTTTTTTCCTTGAAAAATACACGTTCATGCGTAGCTCTCCTGAAGAACACCTGGCAACCTTAAATATGAACTTCCTAGTGATCTGTTGTATTCATGAGCAATCCTTGTTCTAATCCCTTCATATTAAAGTCCATTCTAGGTATTCATGTAAGATTAATGTTCTTCACTTGCAATGCATATTTCCTTTTGCTGATTAAGGATCCATATTGACTCATATTCCCTGAAATCAATTTCAGACTTCTCAGCATAGTGTTAAATCAAGGTTTTTATTGAGTTCACTTTACCATTTCAGTTAATCTTCCTTAACTGCTTATTTAAAAAAATTCATTACATGTTTATTGAGTGCCAACCTATATTAGGCACTGTTGTGGACCCTGGGGATACGGCAGCAAACAAAACAGACAAAAATACTCTGCCCTGAGAGCACTTATATTTTTCTGGGGAAGATAGACATAAGCAAAAAAAATATAAAGTATACTAAATGGTGCTGAGTGCCAAAGAGAACAAAAATAAAACAAAGAATTAAATACAGTATGTAATGGGTAGAGAGAGGCGGTTACTACTTTTTTAGGATGAGGAAAGGCCTTACTGAGAAGGTGACCTTTGAGTAAAGGTCAGAGCATAAGAACTACTTAGACATTTGGGAGTAGAACATTCTAAATCAGCAGTTCTCAACCTGTGGGTCGTGACCCCTTTGGGGGTCGAACGACCCTTTCACAGGGGTCGCCGGGTACTCATATGTGGGCGTATCTGCATGTGGGCCTGGAGACGGATAGAGGAGCGGTGTCTCGGTTCCTAAGACGATCAAAAATATGTGTTTTCCGATGGTCTTAGGCGACCCCTGTGAAAGGTTGAGAACTGCTGGTCTAAATAGAGGGAAAGCCAGTGTAAAGGCCCGAGGTGGGATTGTGTCTCGAGTGTTTGAGGAACAAAAAGGAGGCCAGTATAGTTGCAGCTTGCTGAGCAAGGGGAGAGCAGGAGATGAGGTGTGAGAGTTCACAGGAGAGCGTACAGGACGCTGTAGGTCATTGGAATAAATTGGCTTGCACTCTGAGGGAGGTGGACGGTCTGGTGAATATGAGCAGAAAAGTGACGTGATCTAACACGTCTGTTAGGATTTGTTTGGCTGCTGTATTGAAAATAGACTGGAGTGGGAAAAGAGCCAGAGACAGGAAAACGGACTAGGTTAGATGAGTTCATTTTAGTCTCATGGTTTTAAATATCTCCTATTTACTGAAAACGCTCACATTTCTAATATGTCCAGCTTGGACCTTGTCCTTATAGCCTAGATTTTAAACTCCAAGTTTACACCTTAGGCTTAACATTTCTGAACTCTTGATCTCTCCCCCAAATTGCTACCCCAGCCAATATTTCCGAACTCAGTAAAAGGCACTGCTATTCCTCTACTCCCTCTGGCCAGCAGCCTTGAGATCATCCTTCACTTCCCTCTTTCATGCCCCAAATCCAATCCACCAGTAATTCTTATTGGCTGTAACTTAGGGGTAAAAGCACAACTGAAGCCCTTTACTTCCATGGCTGTCTACTAGTCCAGTCCACCCTCATCTCCTTTCTGGATCATACAGTAACTTTTTAACTATTTAGTTTTTCAATCTGCTCTTGTCCTCTGCACAAAGCCATTGTTAACATGAATTATATCTCATCTGTCTTCTGCTTAAAGCTAACCAGTTGTTTTTCATCTGACTAGAAGCCAGAGTCTACTTAGTGTTGTGGGATGGCCCCTGACTACCTTTTTCTCTTCATTTTATACATTCTCTTTTTCAGTCATTGCTGCAGCCAAATTGGCCTCTAGTGCTCCTTTTTTGTTTGTCCATGACTCAATAATCTGTATGACAAACTTTCTTGTACACAGCCTCAAAATTGTAAAAAGGCAGTGTCATAGTAGATGATAATGACTAACATTTGTGAAGTACCTTTGGGCATCAGGCAACTCTGTGCATGAGAGGTAATGGAACTAATCCCATTTTATAGAATGGTAAACTGAGCCATATGGGAAGTTAAATCACTTGCCCAGGGTCGCATAACCAGCAAGTAATGGAGGCAGGGTTCACACCCACGCTTAAGGACTCTAAGCACTGAACTACCTCTTTAAGTGTCATGTAGTTACTGCTTTTCAAAATGAGTTGTAAGGAGCTTCTTGCTGGTGGGGAGCCCAGGTATGCCCCCCTCTACCTCCTCCCATTTCCCTTTTCAATAGAAAGAGCTCCCAGCTTCACTGCTATCAATATTATGAAATATCATTTGAAAAGAAAAAATCTAGATAACATTTGAAGTCTGCAAACCGTTGATGTTGTTCCTCTTTTACATTTAGTCAGTAACATAGGAATAAAAGAGTCCTTTTTTGTGGCAAAATAAGCAAATGTGAGCTTGACTCCTTTCATCATGTTTATTTCAGAGTGAGATAATCCGCGATAACACTGGAATTTTGGAGTGTGTTAAAGAAGGCATCGGAAGAGTGATAGGCATGGGAGTGCCGCATAGCAAACGACTGCTTCCCCTTTTTTCCCTCATCTTCCCCACAGTGCTGCATGGCGTTCTTCACTACATCATCAGCTCAATCATCCAGAAGTTTGTCCTACTGATTCTAAAGAGAAAGACATACAATAGCCACCTCGCTGAGAGCACTAGCCCGGTGCAGAGTATGTTGGATGCATATTTCCCAGAACTTATTGCTAACTTTGCTGCCAGTCTTTGCTCTGATGTTATACTTTACCCCTTGGAAACAGTTTTGCACCGCCTTCACATTCAAGGAACACGCACAATAATTGACAATACAGACCTTGGCTATGAAGTGCTTCCGATTAATACACAGTATGAGGGAATGAGAGACTGTATCAATACCATAAAGCAGGAGGAAGGAACGCTTGGGTTTTATAAAGGGTTTGGTGCTGTTATAATACAGTACACACTGCATGCCACTGTTTTACAGATTACCAAAATGATTTACTCGACACTTCTTCAAAACAGTGTGTGAGATGTAGGTTCCTGATTAGTCTAAAAGACATAATCTGGATATTTCCTTATGAAATCAGGTGGGATAAAAGTGAATAATACTGAGGGGAAAAAAAGGATTCGAATGTGAAACTGCTGGAAAAAGCCCATGTTTATTATATTGACATTTCTTTTTTATATCAAAGGCATAGGTATATATTTTGGATCAAAAGTATTCCAAATTTGAAAAATCAGTAGAAATAACACTCATATGAATTAAATTCTAGCTAGTGTAGCACGCATGCTGAACTAAAAATAATATTGGGCGGAAGCAAAAATTTGTCAGCCAACAAAACAATTTCACATAGCTGAATTTATTCCATCTGACTTTAGTATTTATTATATGTTTATTTTACCTTGATTGATATTGATATGTCATCCTTAATACAGTATATAGTATCAAGAGGTCATAGTTCACCTTTAAGCAAATAAATTATGTCACCAGTGATAAAGATGACAAGGATTAGATCTGGTAGTCTGTAAGGAGGAGGCGAAGAGTTTTAAATTGCATTGTCCCTATATAACTTTTTAATGGATGCACACATTACATAAAGCTATGTACACACATAAAACTTGGAATTTTCTTTATCCCTATGAATTTTTCATTCTTAGATCAGCTTATTGCATAAAATGAAGTCATGCACTTTCTGCTTAAATATCAGAATAAAACATTAAAAGCCAAGGTACCCAAAATATTTAAGGCAAATAGCATACTTATCTATATCTAAATCCAGCATTTCAATGTCAGCAACTTAAAATTCGTCATATGTTTATAGAGCTTGTTTTGCTTACCTAGTTATATGAATCATCAGGCTGTTTTTAGAGCCACTTAACAGAGATAGACTGTAAAATAATCATGACAACCATTATTGTTTCCAAATTTACAAATTGTGCACTTAAAAGGAACATCATTTGCCTTTGACTTGTTTTGGTAGAGACACAATTAAAATTCACCTGGGAATTTGTGCCTCTTGCCTTCTGTATAGTCATCATTAAATAATGGCTTCCTTTTTTACTTTCTTCCAGTCTTTGTAGTTTCATTCTCCAAACTAGATATACATAAAGGGAAAAGCAGGTTTATCCTTATCGCCTTTTATTTGAATTTGTTTGGATGAATACTGAAGAGAAAATACAAACTTTAAAGGAAGTTTGCCCTTGCTTTTGATGGATGACAGAAGAAGCAAGTTTCAACAAATAATAAGCAAAAAAAAAAAAAATTCTGTCTGCTCTTAAGTGGGTGATGCTCTATATATAGTAAAATAATGTGCATTTGATTGAGCCATCACTAAACATTTTAAAGTTTCATTTCCTCATGTTGGTGATCAGTTTTACTATGAACCATTTTGCATATGGAAGTACAATGACTATGCACTGATGCCCAACGTTAGAATTCATACAAATAGATTTATTTTTACTTGTGAAATGGCTACTTTTTGTGATTAATAGTGTTGGAACCAAAATGTGACATCCAAACAGTATGAAATAGTATTTAAGTAGCAACTGTCTCTACTATCTTGTATTGTGTGTGTGTGGCTTTTGTTTAATTATTAAAACACATAAGTTTTCCATTTTTAAATTCCACCAAGAGGGGAAAAATAAAATTAAACACCACCAATCACATGTTGTATTTTATGGTTACTCCTTTAGATTATGGTTTACTTTGTTCAACCGATGACATTTACATTGTTTTTGTTGCTTTTGAATTGCTAAGTAAATTTTTAGATGTTTACAGTGTATCCAACTTCCTGAAAATCTTTCATTTTTTACTATAACCAAAGAAGATGATTTCAGATAAGAGTAAATGTCTGAAAATGTCACACTTCAGAAAATTTCTAGAATAGAATTTGAATGGAATCAAGTATTTACTAGTGAAAATCTCTGGGGTCCGTTATCTAGCTAAAAATTAGATATTTCAAGATAATTTGATGGAAGTTAGCATAAAGATTCAGTTACATAAATCTGTTTCATTATGGAATCATTACAAGACTGATAGCCTGAACCACACACAAGTAAATTGGTCTTATTTTCTGTCTCTTTGGAGAAAGAATACAAATTAACATTAAAATTGAAATGTGGCAAGTGAAATACTATTTTTGTTTACTGCCATTCCAAATTAGTTGAAATATAAAAATCTTTAAAATTCAAGCACTTAAATGCTTGCCAAATATGTTTAAATGATGTTATAAAGAAATAGCGAATTAGACATGCTCTTTTTTTAATTGCTCTATTCCTTTAGCATATAGGTGCCAAAAGCAAATATCCATAGGCTACATTTCTTAAGGTGATAATAGCTGAAAATAATATTTTTTAATTCAGTAAGATTAATAGTATTATGAATAAGATTCTATTAAAATGTTCCATGGGTCTAATGGTCCTTTTACATGAGCGAGATTTGGGCCAGGGAGCTGAAATGCGATATGCTTGCCTTACATTGTAGCGTTTCTTAACTCGGGTCAAAACTCTGCAAGTGACTGAATTAAAAGCTGAAACACCTGGTAAATATTAATTTACTATGTTAAGTGAATTTATGAATTGATTTGCTAAATTGTTTATAAATCTCTTTCCCTTGAGAACTCTTTTCCTAGGCCCATGAAAAATAATCTCTACATTTATGTAATTATTCAGTCCTCCAAACTCCCAGCACGAAATGTAATAAATATGAAATAGTAAAAACACACTAATTTCAAAATGGCTATGGATTGGGGGATTTGATAACTTAGCCAGTGTTTTCAGAAACAAAAGTGGAGAGGTAAGAAGTCGTCTTGCGCACTTTTGCTGGTGTGCCTCACTGCTCACAGCTGTCTTTTTAGCACGGCCTTTATTGTAACTGGACAAAACATTCACTTTCCTGGTGGGGCTCGGATGCTTCAATATTTCTATCTGTGTATTCGTGCACCTACCCAGAAAACAAAACAAAGCACACTGCATAATAATTTGCTTTTATAACAGATTTTGGAGAATGTTTGCCCTCAGTTTGCTTACTCCCATGTTTTCCCATAAAAGATTGCCAACTCTTGAAAAGAGAGTCAGGTTTGAATTAGTGATTTTCAATAAGATATAAGGAAATAAAATCCTCTTGGTAACAGTTCACATTGCAGTAGAATTTGAGTGATGCTTAACTGTGACATTTCTGCTTTCTCTTTCAAACACTTGTACATTTCACTCTAATATAAACTGGATATGTAATTAATGTCTTGCTTTTGAGTCATTGTATATCATTGGTAATGATGGTACCAAGTTGTATAGCAGAGTAACAAAAGTCTGATTTGACAATGACTCATAATATTGCCTCACCTAGAAGAAGTGTTTTGTTTATATGTGTGTTTTGGGTTTTTTTTTAAGTTGTTTTGGTCTCACTGGTATTTTAAGTGTTTTCAGTTAATTGTGTAATATGAAAAGGTTCAATAAAATGTTGAAATAAAACCAGTGTTTTTCTCTTACTGATGCTAGAGAGCTTCTCAGGCTTGTGATGTAGGGGTTCAGAATATGTAACCCCAAAATATGCCACGATGGCATATTCATTATTTTGAATTAAAGTTACTTGAGAAACAGCAGTTCAAGAAGGACACTCTGACCCTTCTTTGTCCCCATGAAAATTGGGTGATAAAGTTCCATGTGAAAGGTTCCCTCCCTGGACCAGGAGAGTAGAAAGGCAACCTTATCTCCAGAGACAGGGAGTGTACCGCTGAGATTGCTGGATAAATAAAGCTTGTTAACTCTTCACCATACACTACCTCAAGCCCAAACCCTTCTGCCATGCCAATTCTTCACAAATACATTTCTTTGTCTAAAAGATAATAAAAGCTTTCCACTATGGTCACTTCTTTTTGATCCTCATGTTTTATGGGACTTCTGTGTTACAAAATTAAATTGGTTTTTCTCCTATTTGTCTTATGTCAAGTTATTAGACCAGCCAAAGAAACTAGAAGGGAAGAAGGAAACATTTTTCTACATCTATAGTGATAAAAGTTATATTTTTATAGGTTGGAAAGAATATCAAGAAAACTATATATGTGAAGTTAAACTTTTTTGCCCACCATTTAAAAAACCCTCCTATCTTAGTGATGTTTTAGTGAATTTTACTCCAAAGCCAAAGAAAACAAAACGAATGGGACTACATCAAACTAAAAGGCTGCACAGCAAAGGAAACCATCAACAAAACAAAAAGGCAACCAACAGAGTGGGAGAAGATATTTGCAAATATTTCTGATAAGGGGTTAATATCCAAAATATATAAAGAAATACAACTCAACAACAACAACAAAAAAACAACCAGGTTAAAAAATGGGCAGAGGAGCTGAGTAGACATTTTTCTAAAGAAGACATACAGATGTCCAACAACCACATGAAAAGATGTTCAACATCATTATTACAGAAATGCAAATCAAAGCCACCATGAGCTAATACCTCACACCTGTTAGAATGGCTATTATCAAATAGACCAAAAATAACAAGTGCTGGAGAAGATGAGGAGAAAAGGAACCCTCGTAAATTGGTGATCCACTATGGAAAACAGTATGGAGATTCCTCAAAAAGTTAAAGAATAGAACTACCTTATTGCCCAGCATTACCACTTCTGAGTATTTATCCAAAGAATATAAAAACACTAACTCAGAAAGATATACCCTCCTGCATTCACTGCAGCACTATTTACGATGGCCAAGATAAGGAAACAACCTAAGTGTCCAATGACAGATGAATGGATAAAGATGTGATATATACAGTGGAATACTACTCAGCCATAAAAAAGAAAATATTGTCATTTGTGACAACATGGATGGATCTTGAGGGTATTATGCTAAGTGAAATAATACAGATCGAAAAGGGCAAAAACAGTATGATTTCACTCATATGGGATATAAAACAAGAAAGAAATGAACAGACAAAACAAACTCACAGATACAGATAACAGAATAATGGTTACCAGAAGGGAAAGTGGGTGGGGGGGACAAAATATGTAAAGGGGGTCAAATATATGGTGATGGATGGAAACTAGGCTATTGGTGAGCATGCATAATGTATACAGATACCAAATTATAATATTGTACACCTGAACCTTGCATAATGTTCTTAACCAATGTTACCTCAATTTAAATAAATAAAAACCCTTCTGATATAACTGTGACGTGGCTCACAAAACAAGTACATTTTTTCTAAAATAAGGTTTCCTCTGCATTATCTTTTGTGGAAGTCTTAACATATTCCCATACTTGATCCTTACAACAGCCCTCAGGCATTTTCTGATTAGTGCTGTTTAGGGAGAAAATAAATACAGATGGTGGGCAATCCTTGCAAATACTGTAAGGAGATCAGAAAAACCTGCAGCCACCTAGGTCCAAGAGTTGAGATCTGCCACAAGAGACCACCTAAAGACAAGGAGGCAAAGCCAGGGAGAGGGTTTCTGTGGGAAATTAGGGCAATTCACAAATGGTCATGCATACTGGGGAATTTAGAAAGCCACGCACATGCCTAGGACAGGACGGACTCAGAAAAGAACTGAGAAAACCCTACACATTACTATTGGATGACCTATAAACTTGGTGCAAACAGGAAGTGAAGGGCTAGGCAGAGTTGTAAACAGCCTGGCTAAGTGTTAAAGGGGTGCCCCAACACAGAGCCCATCCACAAAATTAAGCAACTAACTAAATACAAAGCCAGAAATCAAACCTAAGTCTTGTAATCTAGTTCAGTGTCTCACCATAGTGGGACCTCTCAAAGTCAGGAATAGATGGCATGGGGGCCCAAGACAGGCCACCCTAAAATATCCCACATTGGCATATTGATCACTTTGAATTCAAGTTAGTTGACAAGCAGCTAGTTCCAGAAGGGCACCTTGACCCTCCCGTGTATCCTCCAATGCAGGAAATAAATCTCCCATGTGAAAAGTGTCCTCCTGGCACTTGGAAGACACCCCTTGTCACTAGAGTTAACTCAAGCCAAGAAGTCTGTGTAATCAAATCTTATTGTCTCGTTTCTATTTTACTGTGTTTTTAATACCTTATTAATGAATACCCAAACCTTGCTTAGATGCCTTTATAGTGAACACAACTTCTTTTGTTTGGTCAATTGCTCACAAATTTATTGTTTCTTTGTCTACGCAGTATAAAAAGGTGCTTGGTTTGATCATTTCTTTGAGCCTCATTTTATGTTTTGAGCATCATGTTGTGATACTCCCGTGCACACGTATTACATTGTTTTTTCTCCTGTTAATCGTCTTTTATCAATTTTATTGTTTAATTATTCAGCCATAAGAACTAAAAAAAGGGTGGGGGGGGGATTCTCCCACTCCCCAACTATGGTCTAACATCGGCTCTTTAGGAAAAGAACAATGGCTAACATATATTGAACATTTTGTGTAATGCCCACGTCACTAAGAACTTAAAAGCATCATCTCTTATCCTCAGTACAGCAACCTTGTGATGTAGGTGCTGATAGTATCCTCAATTTATAAATGTAGGAACTGAAACAGGGAGGTTACAGTTAGTAAGTAGCATAGCTAGGATTTAACTCAGGCTTCTGCACTCCTAGGTTGGTCATGAGGCTAAAGTCTGACTTGCTTTAGTGACATCCAACGGAAGGACTGAAGGACACCACTGTTGTCATTACCTGATGAAATGCTTCTGTGCTTCATCTGTACAGGGGCGGACAACAGACGACTTCTGAGAGCTCTTTGGTACGTCATTCTGCAGTCCTCTCCGTTTCCCTCCCTTCTCCAGTTGGAAACAACATCTGTTTTCCTTGGAGCTTCCACAGCCTTTGAATTCTTTCCACACTGAGAGTGACCTTATGGAAATCTCCTTGACTAAAGCTCTAGTTTCACAAATTTGTTAACCGAGGCCTGGAGATGTTTGGTGATTTCACTAAGGTCACAGAATGACAGAGCTGGTGCTACAGTCCAGGTCTTCCCACCCCCAGACTTGCCTTTGCGCCCTGCTCACTCTGCCCCTTATCTTTCATTCACCTTTGACTCCCTCCTTTCTATCTACACGTGTCTATCAAATACATACCTGAAACTTAGCTCTGTGGCATTTGATGGACCCTAATTTCAAAAAAAAAAAAAAGAAACAAGAAAAATCTACTTGCACATGTCTCATCTCATTTGTTACATTTTTTATTATTATTGTTTATTTCATCTTTTGTGTTCTTCACTGGCTCCAATTCTAATCCGGGCCTTAGAATTTTCCTGACTCTGTTCTAAGGCTTCCCTTTCTTGCGCCTAGGATATACCATTATTTCCATTGACTTCCCAATGTTGATGTTCAGCCCTGATTTGTCCTTGAAGCTTCAGACAGACCCATGTCTCTAATTATTTTATGCGTATTGGCACTGTATTCCCACTGTTGCTTCAAATTCAATATGACAGCTAAATTCATGATCTTTCTCAAACTGGTTCTCTTCTCAGTAACTGTTACCATTTTTCCATATATACACAATCAATTCAAAATCATCTTAAATTTCTCCCCAAATATTTCAGTCAATCAATTATTAAGGCCTATCAAAAAGAGCATGCCTTGGAGTGTAGGAATCCTGTCTTTGAATTTTGGGTCCATGACATACTAATAGTCTCTCTGAGCCTCAATTTCCTCATCCGTGAAATGAGCTGAAAGTTAAATGAAATAGTGTCTGTAGATAACCTTCAGCATTGCAAGTTTTCCCCTTTACTATCTCCTATTTATCACTGGAGTTCTCATTGTCTTGCATGTGAGTAATAAGTTTTCCCTATAGCCTTACCTTTTAATAATTCTGCACAGCTATGAGAGGTTACTTTTCTTAACTATCATTTTATTAAGATTGCTTCTCTGCTCAGTTGCTTTCATTAATCACCCAATGCCCATAAAATTAAGTTCCTACTACCCATCCACGAACTTATGCCTTTGCCAGGGCTCGCCATCTCTTCCTGGGCTTTCTCAGATCACTTGCTGCCACCGTACGTGGGCAAGCAGTGGCTACTGTAGTCATGGTTACCAGCAGGCGTGCCACTCTTGTTTCTGCATTTGTGTCTTTGTTCCATTTCTGCTCCACCAAGATCGTATCCTCTCATCTTACCTGTGCAAGTCCTAACTACCTCTGGGATTCCTAACTCAAATCCTAAATCACTCAAAGGGCCAATGTTCATTGATCACATTTTATGTGCTAAGTGTCCTGACATAGGAGGAGGAAAGCTATGAATAAGACACGATTACAGGCACAGGAACTTTCAACTAAGCTTTTTCAAGCTACTCTTATTCACATCTATTTTTCCTGCTTTGAAGTCTTATAGAAATAATCACCTTATCACATCTTTTGGCAGGTATCATGGGTTTCTTATTTAACAACTGTGTTTATTATTGTTTCAACAAGACTGTAATCTCCATCACAATGGCTAAGTGTTATTGAGTGTTGGATGTGTGCCCACCACTATATTAAATGCTTTACAAATATTATTGTTTATAAATTTTACAAACACTATTTTATTTACTCCTTACTGAGACCCCATAAGGGTTATTATCTTTATTTTATTTTACATATACTAATATAATTACTAAATTATAATATTAAATTATATTATGAACATAATTTAATATAATTATAATAATTAGAGTAATAGAATTATTAACAATATTAATATATTGTTATACATTATTTCTTTTTTTTTAAAACTTATTGGAGAACACTGTGTTTTTCCAGGACTCATCAGCTCCAAGTCAAGTCATTCTTTTCAATCTAGTTATGGAGGGCACATGCAGTTCACTGGCCCATGTGGGAATCGAACCGGCAACCTTGGTGTTACAAAAGCCTGCGCTCTAACCACCTGAGCTAACCGGCCGCCCCTATATTATTCCATTTTAAATAACAGAGAACTGAAGTTTAAAATGTTCATAACTTGGGAAAAGTCACATACCTAATAAATAAGGACTTGAAGTAGCAGAACCACTGCATGGCTAATTGCAGATCTCTTACTACCTCCCAGGCAGCCTTCTCAAGAATAGGAATAAATTCACCACTCTATCCCAGTTCAGCACCTAGCACATTTCTTGGTACATGTAAGTATTCAAAAATATAAATTGTGTTTACTACAAGGAAGTAGCTTGTAAAGATCGTAATTTTACAATGTAGAAGAGGTCCTTTTTGATAATCAAATTCTCATAGCTAGTAAATGAGTTATGAACTCTTATAATTGCCTGCCTGAAATTCAACCCTGAGGCTAGGGCCTATCTAGAGAGCGATCTATCCTGAGGAATGGCTCACAGCCTTGGAACAAACCTAGGCTTGTAAGACTACTTGGAGCAACTGTCCACCCCAAATCAGATTCTACTGGAATCTGACTGAAACTAATTTTAAACAAAAGTATAAGGTGTGATAAACAAAGTCTATTTCTGGCTGATGTACAACCTTATTCATCTGATCTAACCCGCTGATAGAGGAAAACTTTCCGTACCTCCCCCCAACATGCAGTGCCAAAGAAAAATGTGTGTTTGAAATACCAACTTACTTAATTGGTGGTTTTGTCACAGGGCTCCTTCATCCAACAATGGAAACATAGGGCACAAGTACGTTTTATTTATTTAAAAAGACCTATGATGTGTTGCAACTAGTGAGCCAATGACTTCTTTGGGCTGGATGAAATAGTTCTGAGACAGGCAGAAAAGAAAGATGGATGGCTTGAATCTTAGGGAAAAGATAAACTTGGCATGATCAGGCTTTGGATAATAAAAGAGTAACAAAGGTAGACATAATCGTTACTGAAAAATCCACAACACTGACATCATTCTCACCCTTTTATAAACTGAAGAGATGGTAAGTAGAGAAACTGTTAAACAACTATGGATATAGCATTTTCTTAAATTGGATCCTAATGCTAAATAAGGTTCTTTCTAAGGACAACAAAAAGGTTCTGCTCATTATGGCTCTGTAAAAATATCTAACTCAACTTAAAATAAAATTCTAATGTTTATAGGGACATATATCAATGTACACAGTATAGCCAAAGAGGGCAGATTTGATAATTCTGCTGATCTCTGCTCTTTGTGGAAATATTCATCTTTAAGAGATAAGGTAAAAAAAAAAAAAGAAAAAGAAAAGTCAGAGATGGTCATAAAATATTTGCTAAACACATATTTGATTAAGGACTTGTATCCAAAATATACAAAGAACTCTTAAAACTCAATAGTAAGAAAATAACCCAATTAAAAAGTGGGCAAAAGACCTGAATAGACACCCAAATACCTCACCAAAAAAAATTTGTAAGATGGAAAATAAGCATATGAAAAGATGCTGAACATCACATGCCATCAGGGAAATGCAAATCACAACAATGAGATACCACTACACGCCTACTAGACTGGCTAGAATCCAAAACACTGACAACACCAAATGCTGACAAGGATGTAGATTACCAGAAACTCTCATTCATTGCTGGAGGGAATGCAAAACGGTATAGTCATTTTGGAAGACAGTTTGGCAGTTTCTTAATAAAACTAAACATAGTCTTACCATATGACCAAACAATTATACTCTTAGGTATTTACCCAACTGAACTGAAAAATTATATCCACAGAAAAACCTGCACACAAATATTTTATTAGTTTTATTCATAATTGCCAAAAGTTAGAAGCAATGGAGGGCCCTTCAATAGGTGAATGGAAAATCAAGCTGTAGTGCCTCCACACAATGGAATATGATTCAGTGATAAAAAGAAACGAGCTATTAAGTCACAAAAAGGCATGGAAGCTTAAACGTTTATTGCTAAGTGACCGAAATCAGTCTGAAAAGACTGTATACTGTATGACATTCTACAACTGAAGACTATATGACATCCTAGAAAAGGCAAAACTATAGAGGCACTAAAATGATGAGTGGTTGCCAGGGTTGGGAAGTGGGGAAGAGAGAGAGGGATGAACAGGTGGGACATATGGGATTTTTAGGGCAATGAAACTATTCTGTATGATACTGCAATGGTGGACACATTACATATGTATTTGTCAAAACTTATACAACACAAAAACCAAAAGTAAATGTAAAGTATGGATGTTAGTTAACAGTAATGCATCAATATTGGTTCATTAATTGTAACAAATGTAACACACTAATGTAAGCTGATAGGGGAAACTGTGGCAGGGAGGTGCGGGGGCATATGGGAACCCTCTATATTACTTGCTCAATTTTTTGTAAATCTAAAACTGTTCTTTTTTTAAAAAGTCTCTTAAAAATACAGTGTTTTTTCTTTTATTCCTCAATATACTGCCTCTCATGTTAACATCTTATATAACCACAGTAAAATTAACAAGAACAGAAAATTAACATTGGAAATATATTATTAACTAAACTACAGACTTTATTTGAATTCCACCATTTTTTCCACTAATGTCCTTTTCCTGTTACAGGATATAATCTGGGATCTTACATCGCATTTAATTGTAAGTATCCCAGTCTTTTTTTTTTCTTTCATGACTTTGACACCTTTTGAAGAGTACTAATCAGTTATTTTGTAGTCTGTTCCTCCAGAAAAATGGTATTGTATTTCTGTTTTTCAAGGGATTTATAATGTTGTTATATCTTATTACTGGTGATGTTAATTTTAGTTACTTGATTAAGATGGTGTCTGCTGAGTTTCTCCTCTGGAAAGTTACTCTTTTGTTTTGTAGTTAATATAAGTATCCTGAAAGAAATACTTTGAAACTATGCAAATTGTATTTATTCTCAAATTTTTACCCACTCATTTTAATATTCATTGGTGTGTCTTGCGTGCAAAAGTTATTATTGTGATGTGTGCCCAGTGGTAATTCTCTATTTCTATATTGTATTTTAAATTATTAATTTAAAAATTGTAAGAATAACTTTCCCTATTTATTTATACAAAAATGAACTTCTGTATAGAAATGCACATTTAACTTTTGAGCCAAATTTACAAAAAGATATGACATGTATGAATATCTATGCAACAAATAACATGGCAATGACTTTTATAAAGCCAAAAGCACTCAAGATACCAAGAAACAGATATAAGCTAATGATAGGAAATTTTAACATACCGTTCACAGTATAAGACAGATTAAGTGGGGCCATCCGAGTGGCGCGATGGTTAAGAACTGGCTTGGGACACCAGAGGTCCCCAGTTTGGATCCCACATATGAGGGCCAGTGACACTGCCCTCTACAGCTAGATGCTGAACAGCATCTCAACCTGGGGCTGGGCTGCCGTGAGTCGCAGGCGACGGCGTAGGCTGCAGCCCCTGCTGCAGTTGCCATGAGCTACTGTGTGTAGCCAGCAGCCAGTGTGAGGGGCCAGGAGCCGCAGTGAGTGGCCGTCCAGAAGCCGGCGACTGATCTGCCTCGCCAGAGAAGAGCGCAATGATGGTGCCAACTTGGGCCAGTGAAGCAACGTCCTCCACAACTAGACTGAAGAACAAAACGACAGCAACTTGTCTCTTCCCCTTCTCCCAATTCCCCAGCACTATTCCCATCCCCCCCAATTCCCCAATAAAAATCTTAAAAAAAAAAAAGACTGATTAAGTGGACAAAAGCAGGTATTGATATTAAAGATCTAAACAACATAAAACATCAAGTAGATTTCATGGGTATATATCAAATGTTATACCTTAATACTAAAAACTAGATCTTCTCAATATACCATTGGAACAAAATATATCAATCAAATTCTAACAATTATTGATCATATATTAGGTTATAAAGTTGACACTAGTAAATTCTATAAAGTAGAAATGTTATAAACAGTGCTCTCCAACAATTATGCAATAAAACTAGAAATTATTTTAAAAAAATGTTAAAGACCCTTTTACCTAAAAATATCAATAAAATTTTCTACTAAATAGCTCTTGGATGAAAGAGAAAATAAAAACTGAAATAATGATAACATTACATATCATAATCTATGGCATACATTTAAAACAATGATCAGAGGAAAGTTCATAGTATTAAACACAAAATAATTCAAATAAATTAAATTCCAAGCTTAAAAAAACAAAACAAGCAAAAAGAATGCATAACCGAAAAATAATAATGATAAAAGCAAAATTAATGATTTAGAGAAACAGATTAGACATAATGTTGAAAAACTTAACGAAATAGACAGACCATGGGATAATTTGATCAAGGAGGAAAATGAGAAGAAAAATATAAGAAATGACAAGAGGCAAACATGAAACAAGAAATTTTAGAAAGTATAAGAGGTTACTTTGCAGAGCTCTATGCAAATATATTTAAAACCCCAATAAACTGAATAACTTACTAATGGAACAGAGATAAGTAAAAGCAATGTCATTTTAAAATGAAAGCTTAAACAGGCTAATTTCAGTAGGAGAAATTGCAAAAGTCATCAAGGAACCATGCCACAGAAGCATAGACCAGGTGGTTTCACAGCATTCTAAGAAATGCTCAAATACCAGAGATAGCCCCAATGTTCCATAAATTGTTCCAGGGCACTACAAATTAAAGGAAACTTCCTAATTATTTTTGTATAGCAAATATAACTGAACTTGATAGACAGTGTGAAATAATTACAAAGCAATATCACTTATAAATACTAATTCAAAATACTAAATAAAATATTAGTAAAGAGGATACAACAAACACCACATTAAAGACATAACACATCATGATCAGGTGGGATTTATTACAATGCAAGGTTGGTTTAGTATTAGAAAACCTTAACATAATATACTATATTAATAGATCTAAGGAATAAAACATGCAATTATCTCCATAGATGCTGAAAAATCATTTGACAAAAGTTGACACCCATTTCTGACAAAAAAAATCAAGAAAACAGGATTGATAGATACTCCCTTAACATGATTAAATATATAAACCTAAGTTAAAATTACTTCAAAAATAAACCCTTAAGATATTTCTACTCAGACCAAGCACAAAGCAAAAATGTCCACAATCTTTACCGTATTCTACTTTGTACTGGTATCATTAGCCAATGCAATTAATTAGACAAGAAAAATCCATTAGAGACATAAAAATTGATTTAAAAATGTAAAGCTACCTCTATTTGCAGACAATATTTTTGTATACCTAGAAAACTCTAGCATATCAATTATAAAACTTACTCAAAGATTTCAGCAAGGTATTGATGATGTATTCAGTTAGATACAAAATTAATATATGGAAATTAATAATCTTTATATATTTAAACAATAACCAGTTACAGGACATAATGGTAGAGAAAAATCCCTCTTTCAATAGCAAGAAAGAAGATTAAATACTTAGAAACAAAATTTTAAAATATGCAAAAACCTTTATAGGTTAAAGAAAAATTTTAAACCACTGCTGGAAAATGTTAAGATATATTTGAAGAAATTTAAAGACATTTCTTGTTCTTGGGTTAGGATGACTCAGCATCATAAAAGATATCTGTTTTCTCTAAATGATTTATAAAGATGATGCAATCCTAGTAAAAATACTTATAAGATATTATGGAGCTAGACAAGTTGATACTAAAGTTCATATGAAAAAGCAAACAGGCCAGCCAGGACAAAACTCAAACAGAAACCTATGAAGGATGCCTAGTCTTACGAGATATTAAAATATATTATAAAGTCTCTGTAACTAAAGCAACATAAGCGCAGAGCATGAACAAGGTGAACAAACAAACAGAAATAGATCCATATGCATATGAAAATTTTGTATACGATAAAGGTGACATCACATATCACTGAGGGGAAAATATATGTTTTAAATAAAATGTGCTGGACTACAGGTTTGCTGCTTAGAAAATGACAAAATTAAATACGTACCTCAGACTACACTCAAGAATAAATTCCAAGTGTATCAAAAATCTAAATGTAAAAAAAAGGAAAAAGGGAAGCAGAAACAGAATAAGTACTAAAAGAAAACATAGGTGAGTTCCTTTATAACCTGGGAGTAGAAAGGGTTTTCTAACTATGATTAAAAATCCAGAGACCATAAAATATAAGGTTAAGAAGTGTGACTAGATAAAAATTTTAAAACTTCCATAGCAAAACAAAAACAAAAAACAAAACCCATAAACACATTCAAAAAACAATGGACACTGGAAGAAAATATTGCAACGTAGTGTAACTATCCTTAATATATGAAAAACTCTTAAAAATGGGTGGAATGAAGTTTAAAAAAACAATAGAAAAATGGGTAAAAGATATGACACAGAAAGTGCATTAAAAAGATAAAAATGGTCATTAAGCATGGGATAAAATTTTCACCCTTATTCATTCCATCCCTCAAGCTATTAGGCCTGCCTGGGTGCCTCCAGGTACTGAGCCAATGTCCTCACCTGCCTCATTCAGGGACTCCCACGTGGGAGACTTCTTAGCACTTTCACTGTCTCTCAAAGGACCTGCCTGGAAATTAAGAAATGGAAGGGGAACGAGACTGGATCTCATTAATGATCGGGGGAAGGAAACAGCCAACTCAACTTCTCTGTGTGATCACAGATTCCCATCTCTCATCCCTACCATCTGCCTTGAACTCAAGGTTTTAAGTGCACCTTCCAGGCCCAGATTATTCTTATGTCTGCACTTTCCTCTTTCACCTTGCCTTGATTTCCTAAACGCTGTCATCCCCTTGCTTTGCCACATCCCTAATACAGGCTGATAAGAGTCCTAACAGGACTTTGATTTCAAGTGTTCCTGAATTCTGGAAGCAACAGAGCTGGCAACAAGTAAATGTTCTGGAATTTAAAACAAAAAGAGACACTATCTTTTACTCATCAGATTAGTAAAAATTTAAAATTTGATTATAAAGTGTTGGCAGTTTTACAGAAGAAAGAGATTCTTATGCATACTGCTGAGCATTGTACCAATTGTACAGTACATGGAGCAAAATTTGACAATATCCATCAAAATTTTAAAATCCACTAATCCAAAACCCTGTGAATTCTTCTTCTACATGTCTACAGTCTGGAAAAACACTTGTATGTGTTTACAAAGAGTCACGTATAGGACTGATTTTGTAATCGTGAAAATTATTTGTAATAATAAATAATTGGAAGCTTCCATCATTAGGACAAACCTAAATTAACAATTTTATGTCCAGACTATTAAATACAATGTCACAGGGGGAAAAAAGGGAAGTACAGAATGGCATGCACCATATATTAGAATTTATAAAGAAAAAAGGAGTAAACTCACCATAAAACACAGCAACATAAATATATTATACATATATTTATGAATATATAATTCTACATATTTATGTGTATAAATACATGTATGTATATATATAAACGTATATGTACACACATATATATATATATATATATATATATATATATATAGTCTGTGAATTTAAACTTTTGTATACAAATACGTAGAAAATGATTGGAAGAATACACAACAAATTGATAGCAGTAGTTATCTTTAGAAAGAGACTAATCAAAGGGAACCACTCCATTTTCTAAATTATTTTATATTTTATGAAGAAAAAGTATTAATATTCATGTATTGCTTGAGTGATTGAATATTAATAAGAACAGTTATTAAACATACCTTCCCCTTTCCCCCCAACACATACCAAATGTCCTGAAAAAGGTTTGGATTTTCAAGCAAGTTTCCAGGTAAAGTAGAATGGCAGTGAGTACCTAAGCTGTTTCTCTCAAAAATAATGTTGGTTTCATTGTCAGGATTTAAATTGCTAGGGCACATTAAGAATAATCAGGTTTTCTTTTGTTTCTAGTTTTATTTGTTTTTTTAAGGGAAATATGTAAGAATCCAATTCAGTCAGCAGGATTTCTGTCCCTTCGGTGTGCGCTGAATGACTTGGGCAACGTCTATAATGCAGATTCTGATTCAGTAGTCCGGAGTGGGACTTAAGATTGTGCATTCCTAACAACTTGACCTCTGTACCACACTTTGATTTGTGAAGCTCTATTTATTAGTCTTTTCTCTACTTTCCTGTGGTCACTAAGATTGGAGAATCCACCCACTTGTGTAGTCTCTTCCCACATTATGCTAGTGTGCGTCTGTGTGACAATTACCTTATGTGTGATATGTCCCTTCCGTGTGACAATTAGCTTATGTGTGATATGTCCCTTCCATGGTTAGGTTACAAAAGACTTCCATCATGGGTGTTCTCTCTCTCTCTCTCTCTCTCTCTCTCTCTCTCTCTCTCTCTCTCTCTCCCACTTCCCCTGCCCCCATGCCCCGCCCCCACTTCCCTCTGGGAGAAGCCAGCTGGCATGCTATGAAGCAGTAGTGTGGAAAGGACCATACAGTGAGAAACTGAATTCTCTGGCCAACAGCTACTGAGGGTCCAATGCCAACTAACCACCATGCAAGTAAGTTTAAAAGCAGACCCTACCATTATAGCTAAACATTGACATGACTGTAGCCCTGTCGTATAGGTTGACTGCAACTTTATGAGAGACCCTGAGCCAGAACCACCCAACGAAGTCCCTCCCAGATTCCTCACCCTCAGAAACTACATGAGGTAATACATAGTGGTGATTGTTTTCAGCTGCCAAGTTTTGTGATAATTTGTTACCCAGAGTTTGGTGACTAATACCATTAGTCAATGATTTTATAATACCTTTTTGGAGCGTCTGCACTGATCAAGAGAGAAGGGTCAGTTGCAGTTATGGCCAACCAGAAAAGACATAACTAACACCTTATAACTGCAATGTTTTCTCACTTTAATCACCATGCTTTAGTCTCATATTCATAAGAGGTCTAGACGGAAGAAACCATCATTCCCATTTCACAGATTTGGAATCTGATAGGTCCGGAGAGGCTTGCTGTCTGTCCAATATTGTACAGCAAGTCAGCCAAACCTGGACTGAACCTCTGCTTGTCATATTTCTACTCCTGTGGTTGTCATTAGACTACCCTGCCTCTGCTTACCACTTCTAAACAACAGTTGGTTGGTGGTCAACTAAATAAGGAAGGTGGGAAAGATTTAAGAGCTTAGATGTAGGCTATAACACCAAATATAAGAATGGGAGATGTAATGAGAGTTATATCACTTGTGTCATCATTATTTTATAAGATGCTTAAACTGTCATGTTATATATAGCTCAGTACCTAATTGGCAAATCTCTCATCAACTCTTCATGTATCAGCTACTTGATAAAAACTGTGTTTAATTCTTTTTGTCCTGTTTGATTAAGATATAATTGACATAGAGCACTATATAAGTTTAAGATGTACAGCATAATAATTTAATTCGTGTATATTGTGAAATGATTACCACAATAAGTATAATTAACATTCATTATCTCAAATAAGTACAAAAAAGAAAAAAGGTTTTTTTCTTGTGTTGAAAACTTTTAGGACCTACTCTCTTAACAACTTTCAAATACACCTTAAAGCAATGTTACCTATAGTCATCACGTTGTATATCACATCACTAGTACTTATTTATCTTATAACTGAAGGTTATAAAGGTACTTTTTCTATAAAAGGTACTTTTTGACCACCTTCACTTAATTTCTCCCCCCCCCCACCTCTGGTAACCACAGATCCGATCGCTTTTTCTATGAGTTTGGGTTTTTGTTTTTTAGATTCCCACATATATGTCAGATCTTATGGTGTTTAATTTTATTGCATAAAAGCACTTAGGAATGAAACTCATGGTTTCTTTGGTGTTTTGGAAAGATCGCTTAGAGCTTATAAAACTTTATGAGTTTGGAGGTCATCTGGAAGAAATTAATAGGCAGGTGAAAAGGTAATAACCAAGATGGCCTGGCTTACACATTCAATAATGCACCTGCTGTGCTGGAGGGTGAGTCGGTGTTCAGTTACCTGGCATCTCCGTTAATTTGTGAGTCACTAAAAATATTTTTGCACGACCTTAGTTTCAATCTTGTCTTTACATCTTTGGGGATAAAGCAAGCATGAGACTTATTGTGATATTGAGGCATTTGCACCATTTTAAGGATTGGGAAAAATATTTGGGAGGATAAAATTATTTTTCTCGAGCTAAGAAAGTATTAAAATAGTCATCTCAAAACAAACATCCTTAGATCAATTTACATAATGTTTTCCAATTCCTTTTCTTTAGTGTGGAAACCGCCTGAAGTTAGAAAGCCTGGCTAGGGTGGTCACATCATGTTCCACTAGCTATGTGAAACGTGATTCAAGTAGCTAAACCTCAGCCTTTTTACTATAACATGGGATTATTAATGCTATGTTCCTTACAATATTTTAAAGGGAATTAAATAACTTAATATCTATAAATTATAGCATATACTGCCTCTGATAACTTTTAACAAATGCTGAAAATCTATTATTATTTAATAATAGTTTCTGAAATGATAACCACCAGGCAATGGGACCATGTTTTTAGTCTTGCTTGCTATAAACTTCTGGAGAAGAAATCTAGAAAGATGATAGTGAGTAAGAAGGACTCGGGGTCAGAAAGGAAAAGTTAACATTAATTAATAAATTTTAATTCATATTATTTAAGAATAGATCATATCAGGCCGGCCGAGTGGCGCGTTGGTTAAGAGCTGGCTTGGGACGCCAGAGGGCCCCGGTTCGGATCCCACATATGAGGGCCAGTGGCACTGCCCTCTACAGCTAAGATGCTGAACAACAGCTCAACCTGGAGCTGGGTTGCCATGAGTCGCTGGCTACGGCGTAGGCTGCAGCCCCTGTGGCAGTGGGTTGCCATGGGCTACTGTGTGTAGCCAGCAGCCAGCGTGAGCGGCCCTCAAGCCACCGTGACTGGCCGTCCTGAAGCCGGTGACTGATCTGCCTCGCCTGGGAAGAGCACAATGATGGTGCCAACTTGGGCCAGTGAAGCAACATCCTCCACAACTAGACTGAAGAACAAAAGGACAGCAACTTGTCTGTTCCCCTTCCCCCAATTCCCCAGTGCTGTTCCTATCTCCCAATTCCCCCAATTAAAAAAAAAGAAAGAAAAGAAAAAAAGAATAGATCATCTCAAACTTTGGGAGGAAACTATGTATTATGAAGTACCTATCAAGCATTTGAAATATTCTTTTAGCCACTTGATATATTTTCCAAAATATTCACCTAGTGCCTAAACTATACACTTTTGAGAGCTATTAACCTTATTTCTTCATTTAAGTTGTAATGTACATAGACCATCTTTTTCAAGGTGACACTTTGAAATGTGAAACTTGATTTCCAGTTCTATAACAGGTTTGCACTCCTGTTGGAATTTCTGGACCTTCCATTCATTAAGATCCAGATGAAATGTGGTATAAAGCCTTGCTCAAGTCCTTCAAGCAAAGGCAGCTGTTTCCCCTGGGCTTCCCCAAATAACATTTTGCAACTATTCTTGTTACACTCGATTCTAAACATTTATTTGCATCCTTCTTTCCTCCACTGGATGGCAATCACATCAGAAGTATGAAGTTTAAATTTTTCTTTTTATTTCATCTTTTGCAGAGAGAGGGATACATAAATATTAACTGAGTGCGTAATGATCCTTTATTGTGGAGTAGAATGCATAGAAATATATAGTAAACTGAGATCTATAGCTCTATATTAATATAGCTACAGAGTTCAAGTCATGGTATTTAGAAAGAACAACAATCTTACTCTCATGCCAGACCTCTGTAGTTACTGATGATGCTGTGATGATAGTGCTGACATTATGAACAATTCTTTCTGCTCCCAACGTGGCTTCCCAGCAGCTCTTTTTGGCAATTACTCTTGGCAGTAGCTCCTGGCACAGGCTCGCAACAGCTGCTCCCATCTGCAAGGGCTGTGCTCTAAGATGGCTCCCTCTGGCAGTGAGTCCATCACCAGACTCCAGGGCAGCAGCCGGTCTCCTGCCTGGAAGGGCACTTGCCTCCCTTGTTGTTCCCTGGGTGCCTGGTTCCTGCCTTGGTACCATTTCTAGGGGCCGCTCCCAGCAGGAGCCATACAGAGTCTTCTGGGCAGTTACAGAGTGAAACTGCTCTTTTTGAGGGGAGTTCAAAGGTATGAAGATAAAAATCCTAAGTTATAGAACACAGTGCTATCTTCTCTGTAATTTTATCTGGTATACTCAATGTTTCCTGAGGTTTGCTGTCCCCTTTGGAGTTGTAACTATTTGAGGACATTCTACTAATCCTCAGGGACCGGCAGAACGCAAACCTAGTAGAGATTTTACTATCTCGTCCTATCTTACAGCACACATCTCCTCTTCTTCTCGTAGAACTGCTCTGATGTCCTTTTGGAGTTGCTTCCCTCATCATTTCAGTGCATGTGGCTGAGATGGAATACATGATGCTGCACAGATTCTAAGTTGACCCAAGCAACAGAATTCCAGTTTTATCTATATATGTATCTATGTATTTTTTTAATGTTTTTCTGATGGCTTTGTTAAAGATAAATAATAGTATAATCTGGGGCCAGCCGAGTGGCTCACCTGGTTAAGAGCTCGCTTGGGAGCACCAGCTCTGAGCAGCAGGGCTGTGGTTCGGATCCCACATTGAGGACCAGTCACACTGCCCTCTACAGCTAAGATGCTGAACAACAGCTCAACCTGGAGCTGGGCTGCTGTGAGTCGCCGGCGACAGCGTAGGCTGCAGCAGGGCTGCAGTGGGCTGCTGTGAGCTACGTGAGTGGCTGGCAGCCAGCATGAGTGTCTGGTAGCCGGTGTGAGCTACCGGGAGCCGCTGTGAGTGGCCGACCAACGACCGGCGACCGATTGCCTCATCCGGGAAGAGCACAATGATCACAGTACCAACATGGGCCAGTGAAGCAATGTCCTCCACAACTAGACTGAAGAACAAAACAGCAATTTGTCTACCTGTCTGTTCCCCTTCCCCGATTCCCCAACGCTGTTACCCGCCCCCCAATTCCCCAATAAAAAATCTTTAAAAAAATAAAGAATAGTATAATCTGCAGCTGTGGTTGGCAACTTTGGGGAGATGGCCTGCCTGAGAGAGAGAGAGAGAGAGAGAGAGAAAGGGAAGGACAAATGTCTGGACTTAACCTGCCTGACCACTTCTATCCATGGCTTTCTCTGTTATGTGATTCAATAAATTACTTTATTGTTATTTTTATTCGTATTCTTTGCATAAGCTAGTTTGAATTAGGTTTTTTAAAACTTGTAACCAAAATGGCTCAACTAATTGATCAGGGAACTAGGGGACTGATGGAAGTCCCAGTCCCACTTGCCTGTCTTTTCCTACATAACAACCATGTAACCAGAACCAGAATTCCCAAGAGGGTTTTAGGTCAAATGTTCCCTCCTATATCCCCTATCAGTATGTCTTTAATTTTAATATTTTATACTTTATAATTTTTTTTTTCAAAAATAAATGGTGATTCTGCCCACAGGGTATAAGGACACCAGTGAAAACCAAGTTTCCCCATAGTTATCTTAGGCCTTTCAGTATTCTTTTATAAATCATGAATTACAAAAAGTGTTAATGGTAGCTGCTTTTCCACACAGAATTGTTGTGAAAATCAATCAGTGTTTGTAAAAAATAGAAAGGTGTAATAGTATATTAGTTTACATAGTCTATAAAATAGAAAGTACAAATCTGTGGTTTTGATATTGTTACTCCTATGAATAACTTTGCAATAATCGTGAGGTGCTTGTGAAGGGCCACATGTCTCTTAATACAGCATAAGCCTTGGAAACAGTATGTTTCTACATCTGACAGCATTTAGCACAATTTTTGTGGCATGTGAAATGCCCTCTCTTAGCTGCTTAATCTGGATATGGTCCTCAGGAAAGTTCTAGTTGAGGACACTTTACTAAAATCAGGTTGTTCTTTCATGGAAGAAAAAATGGATGCTGCTCATCCAGATAATTCAATTCCCCCAAGATGTAGAGGAAAATTTCTAGAGAAATGAGGTATATTGTAAGAATAATAACTCATCGCTTTGTATTTTTGCTTCATTTTACATGTGCACATGTCTTAATGCTTATGGGATCCAGTTGAAATTTCAAAGTAAAACCCCTATGTTCTCACTGTCTAAGATGCAACAGTTCAGAAAGGCCCAGGAGTTATTTCCTTACTCATATGTGAGTTGAGGTACCAGGAAACATGCTTCAGTCTTTCCTGGAAGTCTTGCTATTTCCAATCATCAATCTTCGAAAAAAAACTATGAGGTCAAGAAATTAGAGATCACCCATTTCATCCTCTCATTTTTCACATGAATAAAGTAAGCCTCAGAGAACTTCACTAATGCAACGATGTTCATTTACTACTACAATCATTGCACTATTCTCCATCACTTTGTCCTAAATTCTATCACACTGGGGGTACAAGGCATGATTTAGGCATATGCAGAACACTACTAAAATCAGGCTGTTACTAACAAAAAGAAAAATGGATGAAGTTTTTGTTTTAGTAATCATGTATTCAACTTATTGTGTATTTAAAAACTATAAATCAAGCTTAAGACTAGGATAAGCAGAAAATAGTAGAGTTTGTTTAAGATAGCATTAAAGGAAAATAAAGCATTACGTATGACAGGTAAGTGGTTATGGCCAAAAATTATTAATTGGATCTAAAAATGGCTGAAATCTGAAAAAAAAATTTCCTTCATGACATGTGGTGTGACTTAGTATGTATATGTGTGTGTGTTTGTGTGTATGTGTATATATACATATACATATATAGTAATAAGAAAAAATTCTTACAAAGATATATAAACATGAAATGATTTTGTTATAGTTTGAATAATTGATTCTACTGAAAATAGTAAAAGTACCTGAAAATATAAAACAGAAAATATGTATCAATTAAATAGCTAATTATTTTTAAACTTTTTCTAATTTCAAAGCTCAATTTTTCAAGAATTTCATTTTCTTAAAAAATTTTAGTACTCTTCAACCATATCTTGTCAAGAATAAATAAGTTATTTGGTTAATTGAGATAAATTAAACATTAATTAGCTAGTGATGGATTTTCCAACTATTAATCTATTCATATGATAACCAATTACTGAAGAATCCCCATGTGTTGGGTATTATTCTAGACATCGGGAATATAGCAGAGACCAAAAAAATGACAATATTTGCTCATACGGAGTTTACATGGTACTTGCCTCCTCCCATGACCACATTAAAGTTATAACTAAGTTATAAAACACTCATGAGGAAGATAGACAATGGTATTGTAACAACTATATAAGATACCAGAAGGGTAGTAGCTTGAGGGAGAGGGGATCACTTTGTGAGGGGTGTAAATGTATATTGTGATTTTTTGTGCACCTGAAACTCAATAAACAAACAAACAAACAATCAACCTGGAGAGCCACCTGAAGCCTAGCTGAACAGAAGCCCTATAACTAAGAATACAAGACCTGGCAATTAAGTTCGCGAACTTATTGCAATGATGTTGCTAACCTTTTTTGATATCAGAGGGATTATTCATTATGAATTTGTATCAACTGGACAAACAATTAACCAAGTTTACTATTGGAAGTGCTGAAAAGGGTGTATGAAAATGTTAGACGACCTGAACTTTTCGCCAACAATTCATGGCTCTTGCATCACGGCAATGCACCAGCTCACAGGGCACTGTCTTTGAGGGAGTTTTTAGCCAGTCAACAAATAACTATATTGGAACATCTTCCCTACTCACCTGATCTGGACCCCAATGACTTCTTTCTTTGCCAGAAGATAAAGGAAATATTGAAAGGAAGGCAATTTGATGACATTCAGGACATTAAGGGTAATACAACAACAGCTCTTATGACCATTCCAGAAAAAGAGTTCCAAAATTGCTTTGAAGGGTGGACTAGGCACTGGCATCGGTGCATAGCTTCCCAAGAGGAGTACTTTGAAGGTAACTATAGTGATATTCAGCAATGAGGTATGTAACACTTGTTCTAGGATGAGTTCGCAAATGTAATTGTCCAACTTCATATAAAGATCAAGTCCTGGTGAGACTGGTAGGAGAGATAAAGACACAAAACGGGCCAGCTGCATACTTGTGTGTGGCATTAGAGAGTCAGAAGGGATATCTTGGGTGTGCAGGTTCCCTTGGGGAGAGTGAGGGGTCCCAGCTTCACACTGGGTTCCCCAGCCTGGAGTATTGGTGCCAGGAAGAGAAGCACCCACAATAACTAGCTGTGAAAAATAGTGGGGATTCCAACTTCCTGGGTGGGATGGAAGACTGTAGGAAACCCAGATATCCTCTTGAAGGACCCCCACATAGACTCACTTGCTCACAAGCATTCCCCCTGGGTTCTGGCATAAGGACAGTGACTCAGGAGGCATTAGAGGCACACAGGAACAAAATGAGTTGTGTGGCTCTAGGCCCAAGACTGGAGGAATAGTTACCATTTTCCCTGTGTAGTATCCTCCTCACAAGGTAGCAGGCAGGCAGGCACCATCTTTCCTGTGTTGAACCCTCCCCTGATGCCCACTGTTATATCTGAATCTGCATTGGCCTGATATACTCTCCTCACTCCACCCTGGCAACTCCCTGGGACCCACGCTACCCAACTTGGACAAAAGCGAGAGCAGATTTTAGGCTAGCAGCCAGCCCCATCTACATTGCACTCTTTCTTAGACAGCTCTCAGGGGGTTCTGGGCCCCCGGTGGGCAGCAGCAGTGTGCTCTGAGACTTTTTCTGAGTAGCTCCAGGCTCAGCACTGGCAACAAACCAGAAGCTACATTAACCTGGTAAACACTCTTCGTCCCATCCTGGTAACTTTCTGAGACCCCGCCTCACCCAACTCACATACCACACAATTTTCTATCAGCAGCTGAGCCTTATGGAAGTCAGCAAACCACAGCTAGCTTAGGGGTGCGCTGGGCTTTTTGTGTAGCTATCCCAGGCCAGGTACTGGTGGCAGCCATTCTTGGTTCCCAGTGTGTCTTCCTCTATGTGCCTCCACATCCAGCACAGGGAGCGACAAACTGCACATTGCTTTGTAGCATCTACATAGTCCCTGGCTGGTCACAGGCAGTAACTGATCTGGGGCTGCACTGGAGGCCCTCTCAAGAAGCCCCAGACCCAACATACTGGAAGGTTGGCTTCAGACAATAGCACAGCACCATCCAGTTAGCCCCATAAGTATCACATTCAAAGGGTGGTCTCAGCAGGTACAAGAGACCACTAGGACAAATCTCACTTTATGGGGTTAGCCCCCACCCCCACCCCCATGCACACAGCCTGTAAACTGTGGACGTTGTGAAACACCAGGGCCAGTCAGCCTGGAGGGTCAATCCCATTCTCTGATGTGCCTTTAGAAATCAAGGCTCAACTAGAATAGGAGGGTACACACAACCCACACAAAGGACACTCCAAGAGTATCTGGTGCAGATGACCTGGGAGACTGCTCCACTGGGCCCCATAGGGCACCTTCTACATAAGGCCGCCTGGCCAAGCCTGGGAGATGTAGCAGATCTATCTAATACATAGAAAAAAAACACCAAAAGGTAGCCAAAATGAGGAAACAACAAAATATGTCCCAATGAAATAATAGGAGAAAACTCCAGAAAAAGAATTAAATGAAATGGAGGCAAGCGACCTACCAGAAAAAGAGTTCAAAAAAATAGTTATAAATGATGAATTTAGGGAAAGAATAGATGAACTCAGTGAGAACTTCAACAAGGAGATAGTAAGCATAAAAAAGGACATAAAAACCATAAAAAAAGAACCAGTCAGCAATAAAGACTACAGTAACTGAAATACAAAATGCACTCTAAGGAATAAGCAGCAGACTAGATGAAGCAGAGCATCTAATCAGTGATTTGGAAGACAAGGTAACATAAAATACCCAATTGGAACAGCAAAAAGAAAAAAAAAATCAAAGAAAATGAAGATAGTTTAAGAGACCTCTGGGACAACATCAAGCATATCAACATTCACATCACAGAGGTACCAGAAAGAGAAGAGAAGGGAGCAAGGGATCAAAAACCTATTTGAAGAAATAATGACTGAAAATTTTTCTATTCTGCTGAAGGAAATAGAAATAAAAACCCAGGCAGTGCAGAAAGCCCCAAACAATATGAACTGAAACAGGCCCCCACCAAGATACATTATAATTAAAACAGCAAAGGTTAAAGACAAAGAAAAACTCTTAAAAGTGGCAACAGAAAGGCAATTATTAACTTCCAAGGGAGCTCCCATAAGACTGTCAGCTGATTTCTCAAGAGAAACTTTACAGGCCAGAAGGGATTGGCGCGAAATATGCAGTGTTGAAAAGTAAGGACCAACAATCAAGGTTACTATACTCAGCAAGGCTATTATTTAAAATCAAAGGACAAACAAAGAGCTTCCCAGACAAGAAAATGCTAAAGGAGCTTATCACCACCAAACCAGTATTATAAGAAATGTTAAATGTACTTTAAGAAAAAGAAGGTGGAAAAAACATAAATATGAATAATAAAATGGCAATAACTGTGTATCTATCAATAATCACTTTAAATGTAATTGGATTAAATGTTTCAATCAAAAGACATAGGGTAAGAAATGAGGGCAAAAAGAGTTCCAATGAAATAATCCTGAATATATGTCAGCTTATATATTGAATTTTGTTTTTATCCCAAATTGATGGTTAAGTGCTGAAACCACAATGAATTTTTTGTGGAGCTGTTTAAACTGGTAAGTTCATGAAATCAACATAAAAAAAAGAACATAGGGTAGCTAAATGGATAAGAAAACAAGACAGTACACATGCTGTCTACAAGAGACTCACTTCAGATTGAACGAAACACAAAGATTGAAAGTAAAGGGGTGGAAAAAAATGTCATGCAAATGGAAATAAATAAAAAAAAAAGCTGGGTCAGCAATACTTATCAGACAAGATAAACTTTGAAACAAAGGCTATAATAAGAGATAAATGGAGACATTAAATAGTGATAAAGAGATCTATTCAATGAGAGGATACAACCCTTGTAAGCATTTATGTACCCAAAATAGGAGCACTTAAACATATAAAGCAAATATTGGCCAACATAAAGGGAGAGATCTACAGTAATGCAATCATAGTAGGGGACGTTAACACCCAATCGATATCAATAGACAGATCTTCCACACAAAAAAATCAAATGAAAACAGTGGTCTTAAATGACACATTAGACCAGATGTATTTAATTAATATTCTTAGAGCATTTAACCCCAAAGCAGAAGAATATACATTTTTTTCAAGTGCACATGCCTATCTCAAGAAACAGTAAAAATCTCAAATAAATAATTTAATCTTATGCTTAAAGAAACTAGAAAAAGAATAGCAAACAAACCTTAATGTGAGTAGAAGTAAGGAAATAATAAAGATCAGAGTAGAAATAAAATAGCCTAAACTACAATACAAGTGATCAATGAAATCAAGAGTTGATTCTTTGAAAAGATAAACACAATTGATAAATCTTTAACCAGACTCACTAAGAATAAAGAAAGAGGACCCAAATAAATAAAATCAGAAGTGAAAGAGAAGTGACAACTGACACCACAGAAATACAAATAATTATAAAAAAATATTCTGAAGAGTTATATGCCAACAAATTGAACAATCTGGAAGAAATGGATAAATTCCTAGAAACATACTGTATTCCAAGACTGAATCAGGAAGAAACAGAAAATCTGAACCAACCAATTACTACGAACAAAATAGAATCAACAATAAAAAAACTGCCAACAAATAAAAGTCCTGGACCCAATGGCTTCACAGGTAAATTTTACCAAACATTCAAAGAATTAACACCTATCCTTCTCAAACTATTTCAAAAGCTCCAAAAGGAGAGAGGCTTATTTTATGAGGCCACCATTACCCTGATTCCAAAACCAGTCAAAGACATTACAAAAAAAAGAAAACTATAGGCCTATATCCCTGATGAACATAGATGCAAATATCATCAACAAAATATTAACAAACCAAACTCAGCAACACATTAAAAATATAATACAGCATGATTAGGTGAGATTTATTCCTTGGATGCAAGGTTGATTCAATATTCACAAATCAATTAATATGATACGCCACATAAACAAAATGGAAGATAAAAACCATATGATCATGTCAGTAGATGCAGAAAAAGCATTTGAGAAAATCCAGGATTAATTTATGTTAAAAAGCTCTCAGCAAAGTGGGAATAGAGAGAACATATCTCAACATAAATAAGGCCATATACGACAAACCCACAGCTAACATCATACTAAATGGGGAAAAGGTAATAGAATTTTCCTTAAGATAAGGAACAACACAAGGCTGTCCACTTTCTCCACTTTTATTCAACATAGTATTGGAAGCACTAGCCACAGCAATCAGACAAAAAATAAATAAATAAAAGGCATCCTAATTGGAAAGGAAGAATTAAAATTCTTATTATTTGCAGATGAACCTGAAAGATTCCACCAAAAAAATAGAACTGATAAATGAATTCAGTAATGTAGAATACAAAATTAATATTCATAAATTGGTTGCATTTTTTACATCAATAATAAACTGTCAGAAAGAGAAATTAAGAAAAAAATCCCATTTACAACTGCATCAAAAAAATACCTAGGAATAAACTTGACCAAGAAAATATCAGTAAGTTGGATTTCATCAAAATAGAACAACTTTTGCACTGTGAAAAACTACACATCCAGGAAAAAATATTTGTAAACCAGGTATCCAACATATTTTTATATACCTAAACCATATCAAAAACTGTCACCATTCAACAGTAAAAACAAGCCAACAAAAAAGCAAAACAACAACAACAAACACAAACCTAAACAATCCTATTAGATAGTAGGCAAAATAAATGAATGGATGTTTCATCAAAGGAATAATATGAATGGCAAAGTGGGCACATGAAAAATGCTCAATATCATGAGCCAAAGCCATAGAAAATTGAAATTCTGTTAGTTGTTGCTAGGCGACAGGAAATTCGAGTGGGTGGAAGGTGGGTGACAATACAAAGAGTTAGTATGATGAAGTTCTTTTGTGGTAATGGAATCATTCTGTATCTTTTTTTTTTTAATTGGGGAATTGTGGGAAGGGGAACAGACAAGTTGCTGTCATTTTGTTCTTCAGTTTAGTTGTGGAGGACGTTGCTTCACTGGCCCAAGTTGGCACCATCATTGCGCTCTTTCCAGGCGAGGCAGATCAGTCGCTGGCTTCTAGAGGGCCGCTCACTGCGGCTGCTGGCCGCTCACGCTGGCTGCTGGCTACATACGGTAGCCCATGGCAACCCACTGCCACAGGGACTGCAGCCTATGCCGTCGCCAGCGACTCAGGCAGCCCAGCTCCAGGTTGAGCTGTTGTTCAGCATCTTAGCTGCAGAGGGCAGTGTCACTGGCCCTCATATGTGGGATCCGAACTGGGGCCCTCTGGCGTCCCAGACCAGTTCTTAACCATTGCGCCACTCGGCCGGCCCTCATTCTGTATCTTGATTATTGTGGTGGTTACATGCATATATACAAGGAATTGCATAAAACTATATATATAAATGCACAATAATTGCAGTTTTAAAAAATGGTAAAAACTGAATAAAGTCCGTAGTTTAGTTAACAGGGATGTACTAATGTCACTTTATTAGTTTTTATATTGTACTACACCTGTATATGAGGACACCATTTGGCTCAAGGGTGCACACGACTTTATGCAATTTTTAAAAGTTCTACTGAGTCTTAATTATTTCAAAGTAAAAAGTTCAAAAAGTATACCAGTCTCCCCGTGTAAAAGAACACAGACACATTTCCTGTAGTGAGAGATAACCGCCATAAAAATGGGAATGTGATGAACCTACAGAATACTTAATACATAAAGAAATAAAGAGCGTATAAACATATGGGTGAATCTAATGCAGGAAGTGGTATCTGAGTTCAAGTTTTGATTTTGTTAAAACGAGGAATAGCCGAAGAGTAACCTCAAGGAAGAATTAAGAGGATATTACCATCTTATTTTTTAGCTCTACAGGAGTATTCTTGTATCAGACAGGTCTTACTAATCTGTATAAAGCCCTTAAGAAGTATTTTGAGCCTCCAATATGTATGACACACAGTAGCAGAGCAAATAATGATGATGTCTGAAGACTGCAAGGGATTACTAGCCCCCAAATGAGTCTGGACCTAACAAGTAAGATTTTTTTTTAACGTTGGAAAACAGCTGAGTAATACAGTTTTGTATATTTGTGACAAGTATAAGTACACATTCCTGACTTAGCTAGTCAACCCAAGAAAAAATGCAGTTCCCAGGAAAAGCTGAGCATTCTGGTTTTCAAGTGATACTAAAGTGATGTCACTTCATGGCTTGAGCCAACAAAAGAAATTGAATTGTTGCTATTCTCTACTGTATGTTGCTCAACATAGTTCTATCCTGCAAGTTTTCACTAACACCTGCCCTTAAATAGAATTGTCCTTTTATTTTCTCATACTATATATTATTGTCTTTACTTTTTCTCATTATCCTTTCAAGGTGTTTTGTTTTATTGTTTTATTTATTTATTTATTTATTTATTTATTTATTTATTTTGCACACCCTGAGAACTAAAAGGGAGTTGTTTATCAAGTCTTTTGTTAATTAGGGTCTAGATCTTGAGATGCTTGCAGTTATATACCAAGAGAAATGAGACAAAGATATGCAACAAAGCTAATGTGTAACAGGAAAGGCACAGTCTGATTAAGTTAATGGAATCTTCAGCTATTTTATTGATACCATCATGTTTGTTGACCCATAGGACCTAAGCTGTGGATCTGTCCCACCTATCTTAAAAATAAACATCTATTGAAAGTATTCAACAATTTTAGTAACATTACATAGTTGTGCAAACATCCCACAGCATCTTTTAACATAGCTTTCCATACATTTTGGAAAAATACCATTCAGCAATCCCAATATTACTGAAACTTGAATATTGACCCTAAAAGTTTGGTTTGAGGCTTCCTCATATTAATGGTGACTAGATCAAGTGGATGCCAAAATTACATAAATCATCATTACTCACCTGGCTAAAGCATAAAACAAAAAGGAAATATGAAAGGAAGGCATTTTGATGACATTCAGGACATCAGGGTAACACAACAACAGCTTTGATGGCCCTTCCAGAAAAAGGTTTCCAAAACTGCTTTGAAGGTTAGACTAAGTGCTGGCATCGGTGCGTAGCTTCCCAAGGGGAGTACTACGAAGGTGACCATGCAGCTATTCAGCAATGAAGCACGTAGCATTTCTTCTAGGATGAGTTCGTGAACTTAATTGTCTGAACTCGTATATTTCTTCTTGATTTAGAGATGATGAAAACTCAAGGATGAATTATCAAGCAAAGACATGTTTCTTTTTCATCTAGTCTTGCAGCTTCTTGTATAAAAGGGCATGATTCATGTGGCATACCTAGCAATGTGCTGTTTCACTTTCCTATCCACTTTCACTTTTCCTGATGAGAATAAGCCAACATGATGAAACATAAAAGTGAAACCATGATATCAGAATTTCCTCCCTAGAAAGGCATGTGCAGGAACAAGTGTGAGGAATACACAGGGAGTCTGATGCGTCCTTTCAGGTTGCTGGCTCCTGTGAATTCTCAAAACTTTGGTAGGTGCTTATTTGGAGCCTGGGTGGGAGTCCTACTGAGGAATTGCAGAAAATAATGAGCTAAACAGCTTTGCTAGCTGGGTCTCCACATAGTTTAAGATTGTCAGTTGTTTCTTTTGTGAAATAGTGGATTTTTTGTTATCCAAAATGTGGAACGGCCTCAGAAATAATGCATGTGATGGCTCACAGGTCTGTGCCTTCCACAAGCCCGCAGCTATCCCTCAGATGTCCACCTCCTTCCTGTCCTCCATCTCCCAGGCTTCGTTTCTCACAAGTTTGCAGTTCTACCATTACCTTGGTCAATTTCAATGTACATATTGATAATGTGCTATATAGTCTCGGCTCAAAATTCCCTGATGTATTCAAGTTTAAGAGACTTGGTCTCTACTCCATACCTGTTCCCTATTATTACTGCTTGGATTTTGCCATTATCTACAAATGCCCCACATTTGAAATCTTGTGGAAATTTTCTTTTTCCCTTAAGGAAAGTAATAATTGACCACTATAGAAAAAAAAATCGCTCACAGTCCTACATCTAAAACCATGTCAGTGTTAATTGGTGTCTCCTCCATCTTCTTGGTTTTTAAATTTTATTACATTTTTGGGGTTACAATGTTAAATAAAATTATATAGGTTTCAAATGTACAATTCTATAATACAACATCTATATATTGCATTGTGAGTTCACCACCCAAAGTCAAATCTCCTCCCATCACCATATATTTGATCCACTTTGTTGTCTGTGTCTATGAGTTTTTGTTTATCTTTTCGTTTGTTGCTTTCAGTTTTATATCCCACATACCAGCATGCCAAAAAAATATATACAAGTTGACTTTGGTCAACGTTGCTCAAGCAGTAGTTTGTTGTAATCAGAAGTGTGTGGTAACCACTTTGAGCACCTCTTGTAAGTGCACAAGGCAAATGTGTCTTGTATTCATTTTTGTTATTGGTATGTATTATTACAATTTTAATAGTTTTTTCCTTTCTTAAAATTTGTATACACTTTTTGGCACCCTCTGTATGAGTGAAATCATATGGTTCTCAATTTTTTCCCATTTGACTTATTTCACTTAGCATGATCCATTTTCCTAATCAGAGAACCCTGCAGTGAGAATGGGTTTACTTTGGTTGGCTTCCTTCACCTCCTTCTAAGGACTTAAGTTTGGCTTCGTCTGCCCCTGCTAACTCAATTCCACTATCTACTCATTTTTCATCTTCCAAAATTCTTGGCATCTCTTTTTCTGTTGTGTTTCCTTCTTTCAGTCCTTGTAGGGTCATATCTTTTTTATTCTTTTGTGTGGTGTTTAGGAAGGACCAGATATGAACAAGCATATTAATTCTGCCATGTTCAACTTCCTAGCTACAGTCAGTTCTTTTGCACTACCCCATTCAACTTTACTTGCTGCCTTACCTAACTAGCATCTTGCTGTCTCCTTCACTCCTGTCACTCTATTTTTCCCACCCCACATGCTAATCCCTAACTATCAATCTCTTTCCAGACATATACATCCTCTGATACTACACTTACGGAATCAAGAGCTTTAAAAAAGCCATGTGAAATCTGTCACTACTTTCTTATTGTCTCAGCCACACCATTAAAGTCATTCAACAATCTTCTGAGACTTTAATCACTTTCCTCTTGTAATCTTACAACAGCAGTTCTAAGCCTTTACTGTACTTTTCAGGTCATTAAGTGCAGGTCTCTGGAGGTACATTGCCTGAATTTGCATCCTGGTTCTAGAACTTACTAACTGAAGTGGCCATGAGCATGTTGCATAACTCTTTCTGCCTAAAGTCACTCATCTATAAAATAGGGATGATAATAATAATTATTAATCATATAGTTACAGGAATAATAGTATTAATCATGGGCTTATTGTAACAATTAAATATCTTAATAGACATAAAGCCTCTAGAAGAGTTCCTTATACAGAAAAAGTATTATTCCCCCTTCCCTTAAATAAACTAGCCCCCTTCTACCCAAAGAAAAATCAGAGCTACTTGTTAACTCCATTATTTTATCATACACTCTGCACAAATGTTTATACCTATATACATGTTTATTTTCCTCTTCTTTATTTCAGAGGGAAATGTGCACTACTGCCTCATCAAAATGAAGTACACATGATATGTACAAGGCAGCAACTGCAGAAGGAACTTGGTGGTACCTAAACCATCCTATCACCCTGTGAAGGCTTTCAAGAAGTGACACAGCTGGGTTTTGAAGGTTGAAGATGAGCCAAATGACAAAACTGGGATGAGGCACTTTAGGCAAGAAGAATCTCATGTAAAAACATATACGGGTGTACACAGCATGACATTTTGGACAGTAACCATTTTTAATGGAGAAAATAATTCACATGTGTGAATATTGAGCATATGGTTTGTGTGAGGGTGGGAAGGTTTTCTTTATACAGCACTTCTGAGCATTTTTATTAGCTGACTTATATTCCTGTTCATTAATTTGTCAGGTTTATATCTTCTCAGGTTGTACATCTCATGTGGTTTGGAAAGATCTCTTATACTTCTTTGATTGCTCAGAAGAGTGCCAAATGTGTTGTAAGACCTCAGCAAATGATTATGAAATAATTAATTCTTTTTTTATTAGTTTCAGGTGTACAAAATAATGTAATAGACATTTACACTCCTCACAAAGTGACAATTTCTCTCCCCAAATCTACTATTCCTCTGACATCTTATATAACTGTTACAATTCCATTGACTCTATTCCCTATGCTGTACTCCACATCCCGTGGATATATATATATATATATATATATATATATATATATATATATATATAAAATTATAGTTGACATTCGATATTATTCAGCTTTAGCTTCAGGTGTACACTGCAGTGGTCAGGCATCTACACAATCCATGAAGTGGTCTCCCTAACAAGACATGTGCCCATCTGATACCCTACAAAATCTAAAATATATGCACCCCTATGTTTATTGCAGCACTATTCACAATAGCCAAGACTTGGAAACAACTGAAATGCCCATCAGTAGATGACTGGATTAAGAAACTGTGGTACATTTATACAATAGAGTATTACTTGGCCATAAAGAAGAATTAAATCTTACCATTTGCAAAGATATGGATGGACCTAGAGAACATTATGCTAAGTGAAATAAGTCAGTCAGAGAAAGACAAATACCGTATGATATCAGTTATATGTGGAATCTAAAGAACAGAATAAATTAGCAAACTAAACAGAAATAGTCTCAGAGATAGAAATAGAGCAAAAACTGAGGACTGCTAGAAGGGAGGGGCATGGGGTGAGGGAGAAGGTGAGGGGATTGGAAAGCACAAATTGGTAACCACAATATTACCACAGGGATACAAAAGACAGTTTGGGGAATAAAATCAATAATGTTGTAAATATTTTGTAGGGCTTCAGATGGGCACTTGTCTTATTAGGGAGCCCACTTCATGGATGATGTAGATGCCTGACCACTGCACTGTACGCCTGAAGCTGAAATAATTGTCTACAATTCAAAAAGATTTTCATTGATGACAGTAATTTTTCTAGTAACCAAGAAAATGCTTATTTAAATAATCATGCTTTGAAATTGACAATAAATATGTAAACATAAGACAGTAACAAAAGTTCGAGTTTTGCATTATACCTGTAGTTAATAGAAATAAGACAATCAGTGCATGCAGAGAACCACAATTTTATATGCTCTTATGCTAAAGTGATAACCTATGTTAAGATGTGGCCAAAGTAATACATGCTTTAAGAAAAACTTTCTTATTAAATGCAGCCATGCTTATAAAATTTTGTTGCATTTTTAAAAGCAATGTTGATCAATGCTAATGCTTACATTACACTGAGTAGGCACAATTATAATGGAAAAAAAATCCCTTAAAACAGATTTCACTTCCCTCTTCACATGAAGCTCAGTATAAAATGGGAAAGACTGCAAAGTATGTCTTCCACATCAGTTTTTCCCCTCTGTACTTCTCCTTTCTGCTCCATATTGGTAGCATTTTTCTTTCCAGTCAAGCATGTAGATCCCATCTACCTCCTGTGTCATATCCTGTTATTAATAGATGGAAATGAGCTAATGCAATTTGGATATGCTGTTCTTAATGTCTCCAGTTTCTAACAACATGATACTTTTACTATATTCTCAGTTGCCCAGAGTCCTGTTTCTGAAAGTTCCCTTCATTTCATGGTGAAACAGGAAATGATTGTAATATGAGTTGTTTACATATGCCGACAAATTACACATTAATATGAAGACACTTGTGTCAACACGTTTCTCCAGACAGAATTTCCATGTTAATGATTTTTTCTCTGATGGCTAACTGGAAGATTTTTATTTCTATCTTACAAACTTAGGTTTTCTGTCAGCAAGTGTAGAAATTTGTGATTTGTATTGTTTGGGAATGTTATAAAGTCATAGTGAAGCATGTAGCTCACCCAGACAGGAAAAAAAGCTCTAAATAAAGATAAAATTCTGTAAGTAGCCTGCTCATTTGGTTGTGTTCTCTGGACACCCAAATCTTGACCCCAATGGTCAAAGATATTACAGTCACTTCAGGTACTTTTAAAAGCAATTATTTCTCTTACACTATGGAAATCGAAAAATAAACTTTTGTCAAATATAATTAAACCACTTTTTGGAATACCCTGATGAAAGCCTGAAAATGCATGGGGTTCTGGCCTGCTCCTTCCTGGTTCCGTCCTCTAGTGGAGTCTATGACTCTCTTTCGGAGTCACCTACTATACTTTACCTGTGGACTAATTACTTGCTTCCTATGTCAGCTTTTTCGTTTGGAAACTAGTTGCAGATCAGTCCCTGCTAAAGTAATTATCAAGTATTGTTTTAAATATAATCTTTTATCAATTGATTTTCAAGCAAGTCCTTCTTCAATTAATAAAATAGAACTATGACAATTTCTGTTATGTAATCTGTAAAAATATCTTCATGCTCATTTAAAACAGTTAAAATGGAAGAAAATTCTTTAATTTTGCTTGAACCTAGTTCCTTTATCTGTTTTTTTTGTTTTTGTTTTTGTTTTTGTTTGTTTGTTTGTATGTCATCCTCTTCCATCTACTCAGGGATCATTCTCACTTCCAAAATTCACTGTTTCCCTCTATAGGCACCTTCCAACCAGGATTTAAGTATACTCTCTGTTGCCCATTTTAAAAGTATAAAGCAACCACTATCCAATTCCAGAACACTTTCATCTACTCCAACATAAACCCTGTATTGATTTGCAGCCACTCTTAGTTTTCCCCAACCTCTAACCCCTAGCAATTGCTAACCTACTTTCTCTCTGTATGGATTTGCCTGTTTTGAACATTTCACATAAATGGAATCATGCAATACATGGTCACTTTTTTTTTCTGGAATTGGATAGTGGTTTCACCACTTTATGAATATGAAAGACTACTGAATTACACACTTTAAAGGGGTGAATTTCATGGTATGTGAATTATATCATAATTAAGCTGTTATAAAAATATGGACATCTTTCCCCATTCACAAAAAATTAAGTTAAGATATAATTCTACTTACAAAAAAAAAAAAGCAGAAAGCAGAAAGCAGAAATTTCCCTAGATTTCATGTCTTCCTTTAGCTACTAGCCTATCTCTCTCTCTCTATTTACCACTTCAGAAACAAACTTCTTATAATTCTTGTGTGTATTTATTCTTTACCTCTAGAGTTCATTTTAAAACCCATCACAATCTAGCTTCAACTTCCACACTTCCACCAAAACTGCTTCAATCAGAAAAGCAACTTACGGGGCCGGCAGAGTGGCGCGATGGTTAAGAACTCGCTTGGGATGACAGAGGGCCCCGGTTCGGATCCCACATATGAGGGCCAGTG
>NW_017731929.1:47976-61304 GCF_001890085.2 Hipposideros armiger | reverse complement strand
GGAAGAGCGCAATGATGGTGCCAATTTGGGCCATTGAAGCAACGTCCTCCACAACTAGACTGAAGAACAAAAGGACAGCAACTTGTCTGTTCCCCTTCCTCCAATTCCCCAATAAAAATCTTTAAAAAAGAAAATCAACTTACTATTAAATCCAAGTGACTTCAATATTGACCTGTGCTACCTTTGACCCTGTTAACCTCATATTCCCTCTTGGAAGACCTTGTTCTCCTGCCTCTGAAGATACCACTCTTATTTGCTTTCTAGCTCTCATTCTGGCTTCTCTTATTCAATTGTTTTTGTGAAGCCTTCTTCCAACTTTCTGTAAAATGTTGATGTTCCTAAGGATTCCATCCTAGGCCCTTTTCTCTTCTTCCTCTACATGCTTGTATTCAACAATCTCATCCACTTCTATGACTTTCATGCTGCCATTTAGACTAATGAACCTAAATTGCTTTACCCCCTTTCATTTATCTTTCCTGAGTTTCATTCATGAGTAAGTAGGTTCATTCAATGCTCAGTGCTCAACACTTCTGGATTTCCTACAAGTACATGAAACTCAACATAGAAATAAACAAGATCCTTATCATCTTACACAAAACTCTTCCTCCGCCAATGCCTTACAACACAAATTCAGTCACTTGCTCATGCTAGAAAGCAAAAAAAATATATCATCACTAAAACAGAAGGAATATATTTATAATAGAGACTTAGCCACAGTCTGTCCACTTCAATCTATCTTTCCCATTTCGTTTGGTTAGACAATCGCCATCTTTCATTAACCTAGATATTTGTCAAAGTATAAAAACCAATGTCCTCCCTGATCTTAGTCTCACAAGTCCATCCACATGCCCCAGCCAACATGTCTTTCCTAAAATAGAAACATGATCCTGTCTCTTTCTTGCTTCAAATCCTTCAATGGCTTTTCATTGTCCTCAGGAAAAAGTTTAATCTTTAATCAGAGTTTACAGAACTTTTCATGATTTAATTCCAGCTTACTTCCATTTTTATCTCATTAACTTTCAATTCTATGCTCCAACTAGATATAAAACTTTTCAATTCCTTGAACACACCATGTGTCTCCAAGCTTTTGCATATACCTTTGCCAGGATTATTGTTGGTTATCTTTCCACTTTTCCCTGGATCAACTTGGATCCATGCTTCTGATATCAAGTTCAATATCACTGCCCTCAAGAAGCCTCTGAATACCAATTTTGAGTTAAGTGCTTCTCCTTTGTGTCACTATTCACTTTATCCTAGAAATGACCACACTATTGCTTGTTTATTTACCTGTATTTCTTACTATTATGTAAGTTCCCTGAGAGAAAGACCATTTCTTTCTTATTCACTATTATATCAGCAGGGCCTAGAAGAAAGAAGCATTAAATAAGTATTTCTGAAATGAATGGGTAAACTTTTTTCCGCTAAATTTTTAAGATTTTTTGAGGTAAGAGACCACCCCCAGATTGTTTTTAGATCCCAAACAATGTCCTTATATGTTTAATAAATTATTATTTTTGTATGATCTCTATTATTTTTAAGTTTGTTAAAGTGCTACCAAATGTGCTGGCACCTTGCTCCTGAACTTTGCAGCCTCCAGAACTGTGGGAAAATAAATTTCTGTTGTTTAAACAATCCAATGTGTGGTTTTTCATGATGATAGCATGAGCTGACTCAGACAATCACTAATTTTCATGCATGGTGTGAAGTGAAAGTCAGGTTAATTTTTTTCTATAGGCTATTCATTTGATCATATTCAAAATTATTTATTGAAAAACATTCTTTTTCACACTCAATTGGAGTGGTGTCTTTGTTGTAAATCAAGTCACTGTATATGTGTGGATCTGCTTTGGACCCTTTATTTCCTTTCCTATTATATTTATTCCTGCATTAATATGTCTTAATTGCTGTGAATTGATAGTAAGATTTGATCTCTGTTGGTGTAAGTCCCCAATTTGTTCTTGTTCTTTCAAATATTTTTGAAGTCTAGGTCCTTTACATTTCCATATTGAATTTAGAATTCGCCTATCAATTTCCACCAAGTAAAATAGCTCCTGAAATTTCTTTTTCTTTTTTTTTTTTATTGGGACTGCATCACATTTGTAGGCTATTTTAGAGGAAATTGACATCTTAATATTAATCATCTATTTCATTATCCTGACATAGTTCTCAATTTATTTAGGTCTTCTTGAACTTCTCTCAGCAATGTTTTGTAATTTCCCATATAGAGGTCTTGAACACTCATTCAAAATTGTTTCTTAAGTTAAAAATTAAGATATAAAATTTAAATTTCTCTTCCTAAATGATGTTTCCAGGTGACTCATTGCATTGGAAAAATGATGTTGCTGTGCTAATAGTGACATGATAATTTAGTTACTAAAAGCAGTACAAATTATATTTTGTTGTTACAAATTAATTTTGAAGTTATAAGAATCTACATGTAAGGCCAATTCATCATGTCAAATTAGTATTAAAAATCATTGAACATATGATTTGAAGCAAAGATGCAGAAGAGCAAATTAGTTTATGTTAAACACTTTTTTGTATAATCTCAGGTAAGAAATTATTAGTGATAAACAGATGTTGGTTTAGTTCTATTCAGATATGAAACAAGCATACATGTATGTGCACACACACACACACACACAGCAATTATTAGAAATTTAGAAATCATCTCTAGAAAAGTTGAAATGTGACTAATTGCCAACCCAATCCTGAGAATAAATGTCTCTAACCAGCTGCCATGCAGGCATATATTATAATTGGCACAAGGTTGATCTATGTGTTAATAGTCTTGAGGACAAGGTGAATAAAATACAAAATAAGGTAACCTTGCCAGGTAAAACATAATATTCAAAGTGAAGGAAAGCAACCTACTCATATACTCTTTTGTCATATTGGATTTACATTATGGAAAAGTGGATAACTAGACTCAAATGAAATAGAGAACTGAGAAAAAACTAATTCTTCTGGTTTACTAAAAATTATTATATTATAATTATTATATTGCCAGGCAATAGTCTAAACACTTAATATACACTAACTTATTTAACTCTTACAACAACTGCATCAGGTATGTGTTATTATCAGTGTTTTTACAGTAATAGATAGAGGATTGGAACTAGGAATAGGCTCCATAGATCATTTTCTGAAAAAGGTAGAGTATCCAAAATATAAGATGAGAAAACTCAAAGTCCAAACATTAACTAAATATATCATTCTTTTTTAAAACCAAGCTTTTGGGGTACTTTTCCCCTCATCTTTCAATTTAATCAAATCCTTACACAAGTCTTCTAAAGTATATTGAAGTCAAACATTCTCTACAAAAATTTGCTTTTTATTGATATTCATTGTAACCTCTCCCTTTGAAAATGTTCTGTAGTATTATGGGCACTGTATTTTAGCTCTCTCTCACATGATCTAAAATTTTTCTTTCAGAACAATCTCCTAGTGACAAAAAAAGAATCCATTTGCATTTCCATTAAGAAAGAATATTATCTTCAGTGTGGCAGAGTTTGATGGCTAACTATAGACAACTTCAGACAAGAAAGAATTCCATTTAGACCGAAATGTTTTTGCTTGCTCCATTGATGATTACAAGAATAGGAGGCAAAATTAAACAAAGAAAGTTTATAAATATTTTAGGCTTCTTTTCTTCCTTGATGATAAACAGGCATACTGTACCTTTTGAAGCCTATCTCAAAATCGGACTCTGGTCAAGAAAATTACTCAGGTCCCATCTGCTCTCCTTCATTCCTTAAGGGAGACAAAATAGAGAAAGATGGAACAAGTTAAGAGAGCTGACTAATAGGCAAATATTTTTAAAGGAAAAATAAATCTGGATTTTTTTCCAATGAGCACCAAACATCAGGCATCTCTTGAAAAACTACCAAAGATCAACGATAAGAGGAAGTTACATAAGGGAGCAAATGTATGGGCTGAGACATTCATTACCTGACTTCAACTTGGGCATCTTCTCCCCTCCTTGCACCTCACCACCACAAACTACAGTAAGAGGAATAATGAAAACCTCAGTTCTGAGGCTGGACTTGGCCACCTTTTCTGTACTGACACTGAGAAGACTATCAGCATGGTTCTTGCCATGACTAGTAAAGGCATGCATCGTATCAGTGCCTCTGGGGATATAAAGTATTGGCTGTTAGGGGCTGAATTGTGTCCCCCAAAATTCATATGTTGAAGTCCCCAGTATTTCAGAATGTGATTGTATTTGGAGATTGGGTCCTTAAAGAACTGATTAAGTTAAAATGAGGTCATATGGGTGGGCCCTAACCTGACCTGCCTGATGTCACAAAAAGAAGAGATTAGGACACAGACACACACAAAAGGAAGATGTGAAGACGCAGGGAGAAGAAAACTTTCTACAAGCCAAGAAAAGAGACCTCAGATGATACCGACCATGTTGCCACCTTGATCTCAGATTTCTAGTCTCCAAGATTGAGAGAAAATACATGCATGCTATGTAAGCCATGCAGCCTGTGGTACTTGGATATGGCAGCCCTAGCAAACTAATATGCTGGTGTTGGTATAAGGAAAGACAATGTTATATTATATTTGGGGAGAAGTAGATTTTAAATAATAAGTGGCACCCACAATTCAGAAGAAATACATTGAACAAAATAACTGGAAGATCAGCAACATTCCAGTGGAGAAGATCATCAGGAAAAGTTATCTAAATGTCCTTGAAGCCACATTTATTACCTGGGCAGATGGTCATGTGCTAAAGAGCACGTAGCATTTTTTTTTCATTAAGGAAGGTGAAGAAACAGAAAAGCATATCAATATGCATCCCTCTACTCTTAGCTCATAGAATTAGCCCTTGTTGCCCTGCATCATTCAGTGTTATTAATAGAGTAAGAGCAGGCAGACATTGCACACGCACACACACACACACACACACACACACACACACACACACACACACCCCTCACGATTGTAAAGTTCCAGGGAAAATCGAATACATTCACAAGAATATAGGGGCTTCTACTGAAAGTGCCTTGATCAAAGACACGTCCTATGTTTGCCACTCTGTCACATTTCAGGAGTCATTCTCTTTCTTGTATTTGTGTATTTATTTTGTTACAGGCTTAAGTGAGAGTTGATTGGTTAGGTAATTCAGTTCATTCACTTTTGGTTGAGCTACACACAACAAAGAAACATGTCTTTGTTTGCCCAAGCTATTCCGTTGTTCAAGAATTCAAACATTTCCCTTTGAAACTAAATTGAACTGAAATAAACACTTCTTCACTTTAATGCGATTAGAATTCACTGAAGTCACCTTTCAACAAAGTCTAAGTTTAGCTTCTGTTTCAGCTTAATAGCTTTTCCTCAGGTACTTTCACTTAATCAGTTATGATTATTTCATCCTCTTATTTTTCATTGTGTAAATCAGTTTGTCATAGTGATTTGAGGTTTTCTTCTCAGAAAGTTTTTATACATCTTGTATGCTTTTCCTCAAAGAATTTTCATGTTAAAGGGTTGAAATTAAATGAACTGGATTACCTAACCAATCAACTCTTACTTAAGCCTGTAACAAAATAAATACACAAATACGTAATCATTCTTGTTAGTTCATTCAGCAAACACTTAATGAGAACTTACTATGTACCAAGTATTGTACTCATCACTAGGGATTCAGCAGTTTATTGATAGATATGTATCAATCTTCATGGAGTTTTAAGTATTATTGAGAATATGGGAGGTAAGTAAAATATCACAATAAATATGGAATCTGCTTTATAGAAACAAAAGTATAAATTCATAAACCCAAACATAATGTTCATTGTAAAACTAGTTGTAGTGCCAAAAACAAAAAAAAAACCCATAGCAATAAATTCAACAAGTTAAATGAACATCAATAAGGAAAGTGTTAAAGAAATGTTGATATAGCCAAGCTGTGACATACTCTCCATCCAATAAAAACAATGGAATCAATCTATCTCAATCAATATTGATCAAGTCATGACTTGAAAAGATGTTCTTGGCATGTGCATATATTAAACAATAAAGCAAGATAGAATCACATATGATAATAATAATGGTTGTCTTATCTCAGTCAAGCTATATATCATGAAAATTCTAGTGGTAATAAAAAGAAAAATATATGAATTATAGGGAATAACTCATGATTTGACTGAATTGAACAGCAGCAGTGAAGTAAATGGTCTGGTGACTAGAAAAGCATGACTAGGGAAGACAGCTGTCTTATGACATTATTTCTCCAGGACTGATGATGTCAAAATAACATTAACTAAGAAGTTTTTCTAGTTACTCATACTGTCAAAAATACATATGAAGAATTGCTTTTTACAGTAATATAAAAATTCCAGGAATCCATATCTTCATCAGCATTTGGTTTGGTCAAGTTTTAGAGGGTTTTTCTAGTTTTTATTTTTTATTTTTTATTATACCCATCATAGTAGGTATGTAGTAGCATCTCATTGTGGCATCTCATCTACTTAACTGCCCACAGAACCTATTTTTCTGGTACTTTGCATATATAGCAACTTTATATTGTATTACAGATAATGTGAAGATATATCATATGTAGCCCGGATTGATTTCTTCCACAATGTCGGTTGAGACCTAGCAAGTAATAAAATTATTGGTAGGCCATACTGCTTTTGTCAACTTGGTTTTTAGCATGTGGGTCTTTCTCTTATAGCACACCTATTTGGGAATCTTGTAAGGGAGCTCCCCAAAATTTACATGTTGAAGCCCAAATGCCCAATGTGACTGTATTTGAAGACAGAGCCTTTAAGGAGATAATTAAAGTTAATGAGGTCATAAAGATGAGGCCTTAATCTAATAGAACTACTATCCTTATAAGAAGATGAAGAGACAGCAGGGTTGCCCACACACAGAGAAAAGGCCTTGTGAGGACACAGCAAGAAGTCAGCCTCTTAAGTTGGGAAGAGAGGTCTCACCAGAAACCAACCCTACAGGGACACTGAGCTTGAACTTCCAGCCTTCAGAACTGTGAGAAAGTAAATTTGTGTTGTTTAAGCCACCCATCCTGTGGTATTTTGTTATGGCAGTCCAAGCTGACTAATATAAGTCTCAACGGAATGCTCAGGGAGGCTTCTCCACTTTTACTGATTGAAATATTCAACTTTTTACCAGCATTATATGACTACTAGTACTTACATTCACCTGTATTCCCATCATCAGCTACTTTCTGCTAGACTCTTGTGTGCATGCACAGTTCAGCTCCCAGCAAATGGCTTAAGGGTAAAAAACCCACAAAGACTTTTGGTACTCCTGTTTTCAGAGTTCCCTTTTTGAAACTTTTCTATTTCATCTGTCCTGACCTGCAGTTTCTACCACTTTGGCTCACTGGGATTATCACTTTCCAACTGGCTTCTACCTCCCTAAACTCCCCTCAGTGACTTCATAAGAATTTTCCCATTTAAAGTCTTAGCATATAAAATATAAGAGATAGCACATGTTCTCACTACCTGTGCTCAATGCCTGACAACTCATCACCATACCTAGGAAGTTGAGCAATATGTCTGAGTTGGCAGGTCTTATACATGCACACAAACAACTCCCAAGTTTTACATACATTAATTCACACAGTACTGCACGTAGTAAAACATATTGTAAGTGATATAATGCCATGCAATATTTTTTCAGTTTTAAATAACCGTGAAAGTCCTTAAAATGGAAAATGATAAAAAAGAAGCAATCACAACTAAATTTAGATCTTGAACCATAATTTAGCCATAATAACCCAGCATTATTAAAGATTTGTTTCAGAATTTAAATCGTTTTTTTCTTAATTTATTTTATTTTATTTATGAAGGAGAGAAGCACAGTGAAGATGGTATAAAACATGGTGTCAAAAGGCATGAGTTCAAATTCTAACTCTTTAACTTTGTGACCTTGGGAAAGTTACTTGACCTCTCAGTCATACTTTCTGCATTTCTGAAATGGGTTAATAAACCCAAAAGGACTGTTTTGAGGCTAAGCAAATATCATAGGTAAAGAAGTTGGTACAAAGTAGGCACTCAAGGAGATCCAAGATGGCAGAGTAGATAAACACTGTGCTTGCCTCATCCCATGAACACATCAAAATTACAACTAGAACAATCAACCTGGAGAATCATCTGAAGACTAACTGAACAGAAATTTTATGACTAAGGATATAAAGAAGAAGCTACGTTAAGACTGGTAGGAGAGGCTGCAATGCAAAATAGGCTGGTCCCATATCCACATGTGGTAGTTAAAAATCGGGAGAACTGTCTTGGCCATAGAGATTCCTCATGAAGGAGTGAAGGATTCCAGCCCCCACACCAAGCTCCCCAGCCCAGAGTACTGGTGCTGGGAAGAGGAACTCCCACAACATCTGCCTGTGATAAACAGTGGGAATTCCAACCATCTTGGTGGAATGGAAGGCTTTGAGAAACCCAGACATTCTCTTAAAGGGCCACACAGAGACTCATCCTGGGCTCTGGAGAAGGGAGAGTGACTCTGGTGGCTCTGGAGACATATGGGGAGAGACTAAGTTGTGTTACTTTGGAGTGAAGACTGGAGGAACAGTCCCCATTTTCCCTGTGTGTGGCCTTCCTCCCATTCAGCTGGTAGGCAGGTCCCATCTTTCCTGTGTTGAGCCTGCCCACACAGGCTAAATCTGAATCTAATTGGCTTGGTGAGCTCCACTCGTCATCCTGCTAACTCACTGAGACCCTGCCTCACCCAACTTGCTTACCACAGGAGGCTTTATCAGGGGCTGAACCTTACAGTAGCTGGCAGGTTGAAGCAGGCCTCCGAGTGTCCTGGCTTTTTGCAGAGCTACCCAGATCCGGCACTGGTGGAAGCTGACTTCAGCTCACAGTGTGGCATCTCCCACACATCTCCAGGTACAGCACAGGCAGTGACCAAACATGGATAACTTGTAGCTCCTGTCAGGTACTCCAAGGCCAGTCACAGCAGTGGCTGACTTGGGCCTGCACCAGAGCCCCTCCCAAGAGGCCTCAGAACCAACATACTTAGAGGTTGGCTTCAGACCACAGCAGAGCACCACCCACTTATCCCCACAAGTGGCACACCCAAAGGACAGTCTCAACAGGCACCAAAGACTGCTGGGGGGATTCCCAATCCATGGGGTAAGCCCCCCCACACACACACACACAGCATCCCATAAGCTGTGGACATGGCTGAACCCCACAGCCAGTCAGCCTGAGAGTCAATACCAGCCACTGACATGCCAACAGCAATCAAGGCTCAACTATAACAGGAGGGCACACGCAACCCACACAAATGACATTCCTGAAGCACCCAGCTCAGGTGACCAGGAAGACTGTGCCACTGGGCCCCTACTACAAAAGGCCACCAGGCAAGACTGAGAGACATAGCAGCCCTATTTAATACATTGAAACAAACACAGAGAGGCAGCCAAAGTGAGAAACAAAGAAATACGTACCAAATGAAAGAACAGGAGGAAACTCCAGAGAAAAAACTTAATGAAATGGAGGCAAGCAACCTATCAGGGACAAAGTTCAAAACAATGGTTATAAGGATGTTCAAGTAACTTAGTGAGAACTTAACAAAAAGATAGCAAGCACACACACACACACAAAAAGGCATAGAAACTATAAAAAAAAAGCCATGTGAAGAATACAATAACCATAATGTGCTAGAAGTTTTCACTAGCAGATTAGATGAAGCAGAGGACTGAATCAGTGATTTGGAAGACAAGGTAGCAGAAAACACCCAATCAGGACAGAAAAAAAGAATCCAGAAAAATGAGGATAGTTTAAGAAACCTCTGGGGCAACATCAAGCACAACAACATTCACATCACAGGGGCACCAGGAGAAGAGAGAAAGCAAGGAATTGAGAATCTATTTGAAGAAATAATGACTGAAAACTTTCCTAACCTGGCTAAGGAAATAGACATACAAGCCCAGAAAGTGCAGAGAGTCCTAAAAAAGATGAATCCAAACAGGCCCACACCAAGACACATTATAGGTAAAATGGTAAACTTTAAAGACAAAGACAGAATCCCAAAAGCAGCAAGAGAAAGCAGTTAGTTACCTACAAGGGAGCCCCCATAAGACTGTCAGCTGATTTCTCAACAGAAACTTTGCAGGCCAGAAGGGATTGGCAGGAAATATTCAAAGTGATGAAAAACAAGAACCTACACCCAAGATTACTCTACCCAGCAACACTATAATTTAAAGTCAAAGGACAGATAAAGAGCTTCCCAGATAAGAAAAAGCTAAAGGAGTTCATCACCACCAAAACAGGATTACAGGGAATATTAGAGGAACTTTAAGACAGAAACAAAAATTAAAAATATGAAAAATAAGATGGCAATAACTACACATGTATCAACAAGTGCTTTCAATGTGAGTGGATTAAATTCTCCAATCAAAAACATAGGGTGGCTGAATAGATAAGAAAACAAAATCCTTACACTTGCTGCCTAGAAGAGACTCACTTCAGACTGAAAGACACACACAAACTGAAAGTAAAGGGATAGAAAAAGTTATTTCATGAAAATATAAATGAAAAAAAAAAGAAAAGAAAACGGGGTAACAATACTTATACCAGATAAAATAGACTTTAAAACAAAGGCTATTACAAGAGATAAAGAAGAACCCAGTAATCCCACTTCCTGGTATTTATTCAAAGAAACCCAAAACACTACTTGGAGAGGATGTGTGCATCCACATGTACATTGCAATATTGTTTACAATGGCCAAGATGTGGAGGTAGCCTGGGTGTCCATTGATGGATGAATGGATAAAGAGGAGGTGGTACATATATACAATGGAAAATTGCTCAGCCATGGAAGGAAATGGGTTCTTTCCATTTGCAGCAGCATGGATGGACCTGGAGGGTATTGTGCTAAGTAGAGTATGTCAGACAGAGAAAGACAGATGCAATGTGATTTCACTTACATGTGGAATCTAAAGAACAGAATAAACAAAACAAACAGGCTCACAAATACAGAGAAGATTTTGATGGTTGCCAGATGGGAGGAGGTGTTAAGGGGGTGGGTGAAAAAGGGGAAGGGATTAAGAAGTACAAATTGGTTGCTACAAAGTAGTCTTGGGGATGTAGGGTATCACATCAGGAATATAGTCAATAATATTGTAATAACTATGTACAATTATTTATTGAGGTGATAGATTTATCAGGGTGATAGATAGGAAAGGGTTTGGGGGACAAGGTGAAAAAAGTGAAGGAATTAAGAAATACAAATTGGTGGTTACAAAATAATAATGGGGATGTAAAGTACAGCATAGGGAATACAGTAAATAATATGGTAATAACTATGTATAGTGCCAGGTGGGTGCTAGACTAGCCAGGGGCATGACTTTATAAATTATATAAATGTCTAACCACTATGCTATACACATAAAATTAATATAAAATATTGAATGTCAACTGTAATCAAAAAATTTTAAAAAGGGGAAAAGGTGAAGAGGAATAAAATGTTCAAATTTCCAGGTGTAAAACAAATAAGTCTTGGGGATGTAATGTACAGCAAATAATATTGTGATAGTGTGGTATAGTGTCAGATGTTTGCTGGACTTATCATGATGATCACTTCTTTAGATATATAGTTGAATAACTATGGTGTACACCTGAAACTAATATAATATTATATGCTAACTATATTTTTTAATAAAAATCTTTTTTAAAATGTAGGCACTCAATAAATTAACATGAATCTTACAAGAACTGCAATCTGTGAATGTTTTCAAGATGTTAAAGTTCAAAAATAAAGCTAACCACTATTTGTTCACAGATCTCAAAGAAGCTATTTAGTTAACTAAGAAAAGTGAAATTGATGACTCATATCAAAGAAGTGATTCACATTTTCCTCTCAAAACAAGTTTAACAATGGTGTACTAAGGAAGACACTGAAATGCTTATAGGAAATGCTTATAGTAATTTCAACAGGTTCATATTGGTATTACCTTGTTAAAATATGTTTATTTTCTCACGGTAGTTAGTAATTATAGAAAAATCATAGAAGCCTAATGCTACTCATGTCTGGATTGTGACATACCATTCTGTTATGATTAGTTTGTTCTTTAGGAATTACCAGATTTAGTCCTTTAGAGTGCTTCCAGGTTGGTGGTTTTAACACTGCATTAGGGGGAATCCTAGAGTTCTGCAGATAGCCTTTAGAGTTTAAGTATTAGGGTTCCACATATGATCCCAGGGAAGGCGAGAGGAAGGAAAGAAGGAAGGAGAAAGAAAAAAAGGAAGGAAAGAAAGGAAAGAAAAGAAAGGTTGGGAGGATTACAGCTCTTGCTGAATTCTGTGATAATACCTGATTTTAATAATAGCAACAATAATTATAAACATTATTGTTAATACCATATTATATAGTTGTTGAGAGCTTCAATACATTCTCAAAAAACTTTATGAGGAAGGTATTATGCTCATTGAACACATGAGAGTATTAAGACTTAGGCAGTCCAAGTTGCAGAATGGGTGCAGAGCTAGGATTAAAATCAGCACAGATCCATTTCAATCATCGGTTCCTTTTCCAACATGCTACACTGTCCCTTGTCATCGTGGCTTCTGCAGGAGGCAGATGTAGATTAGCAGGAAGAAGTTTATTAAGGAACGCTCTTGGGCTCGTCCTTCCTTCTGTGAGGTGTGAAGAAGGAAGCAGGATTGGGAAGAGGGAAGAAGTAGGTTGCGGTGCAGTCACAATAATGCCTCAGATGGTCTTGCAGGGAACTGTGAAACTGGGATGGCCCATTACACCGGTCTCAATTGTGGTAAGAGGTGTTGGGTGTTTATACTCATTTGTCAATAAATCATTGAATGCGGTGTAGCCCTGGAAGAGGACTTGAACTTGGCCAAGGAAGCTCTTTTCAGAAGACCCAATTCTCAAAGAGAGCTAAAGGCTGAGAGTTGCTGTTCAACAACATTCCTAGAAGCTTACTTAGGGAAGAAGTCCTCCAATTTAAAGGGGGAGCTGGGTGGCATGGCACAGTAGTACTGTATAGTACTTCCTCAAGATACAGCACTAGTTGTTTTCAGATATAGTCATCAAAAAGAAATCGGACTCAGGAAAAAAAATATATTTGTTCAGAGGAATAAGTATGTGAAATCTAAGAAAATTTAATTTAACTGTCTTTAGAGAGACAGAGAGAGGAAACTTCAGAGGACATAAGCACAGGAAGGCATCAGCTAATGATAATAAATTAAAAAAAACAAAACACATTCCTAGTAGAGGGGACTCATTTTTTAAAAATGACACGTAGGGGGCCGGCCGAGTGGCGCGTTAGTTAAGCACTGGCTTGGGACACCAGAGGGCACCAGTTTGGATCTCACATATGA
>NW_017731929.1:35929-47066 GCF_001890085.2 Hipposideros armiger | reverse complement strand
AGCTGGGTGCTAATTCTTTTTTTTTTTTTTTTTTGCTGAGCCATCCTGCTACCTGTTGGCAGCTCAGTGGCAACTCAGCTCGGGCCGGGCATTGAACCACTGTTGCTCAGAGCTCGCACTCTTGTGCGAGCTCTTAACCAACTGAGCCACTCGGCTGGCCCTGTTATTCATTTTAAGAGTTATTCCTACCATAAAATTTAAGGCTGTAACTCTCCTCCTATGTACAAATTTAGCTGCACTCCACATATTTTCACATGTATTATTCTAAGTATGATCTTTGGCACTTTAAAGTGTTTTTTGAACTTGCAGAAATTGAGTTAAATTTATCCCTCAGTTCATTGTAAACTGTCACTATCATTCTGCACAAAGTTTTCTCTTTATTATTATTTTGTTACTTTCAATCCCACTTCCCACTCCACCCTCTTCTCCCGTTAGGTATGTGTTTGATATTTGTCTTTCAATATGTATCTTTGGATACAGTGTTTGTAATTGTTGCATTTATTTTACATACATGGTACTATAAATCTTATTCTCTCACTGTCTTTTTAAATTCAAACTTTATTTTTAAGATCTATTGTGCTATGTGTGTATCTAGTTAATTTTTTTCTCCTAAGGAATGTGTCTACCAGATGTTATTTAGTCATTTCCATAAAAATGGAGACACCAGAGTTTCTTTTAATTTCCCAATACCATGGAGTATAGAAGCACCATATCGATAAGAGTTGTGATGATTAGTAAAAATAATAAACGTAAAATTCTTAGAGATTTGCCTGATGCCCAGTAAGAGCTAAATGAATGTAACCACAAATATTACCTTTTAAAACTAAAAAACATTTTCATTATAACTTTCAAAATCACATGACCAAATGTGCCTTCCAAATCCATTTGGAACCAAAGCATCAGAGCCACATGTCATCACATGTTAAGTCCCACCAAGTGGGGAACACTACAGCTCCTCTATCATTTTCCTCCAGGTTCTTTCCACCTTGCCAATGCTGTGCTCATAAAATTCTCCAGCAAGTGGGGAGCAGAGTGAAGAGCAATGTGATGAACCCCATCCTGAGCTCTCCCGGGTGCTCTACTGAAGTCTTTTCTCACCAAGATGTAGAGGTCCAAGTGGGCCCAGGGCAGACAAGCTGCCCCTTGCAGCACCACACTTGAGTTAATTCTCCTGCCAAGAAGTCGTGCTCTCTTCTGATTCTAGAAAAGAACTAGATTCTCTTCAAAGAGGCTGCTACAGATCCTCTCCTGGCAACCAAATCATTGGCAGCTAGGATGCTGCTAAACTGATCACTTCTCTAACCAAGAGTACACCAGAGAACTAGTGAGAAACAAAATAAGAGAAATCAATAGTTTAGGATTTACTTAGCAGGAGTAACTCCAGATAGGCTACTCTTCACTTCCAAATCCTTAAAGAAACCCTACTGCCAAGAATATAAGTCACAAAATATGGGATGGCAAAACAAGCAGTGGGCAGAGAGCACGTTCTGCTGAGTTTGCTCAGGGCTCTGGGATTCTATGGTGGCGGAAGCTCAGACATTTCACATGCCTCTTCTTGGCTCATAGTTTCCATATCTGTAGCATGAAGATATTGGATGAGATTGTCTCTGTTTTCTTCAAAGTCTCAGCTCTTTTTCTCTCTCCCTAAGAAATATATTTTGTGATCCATACTTATTTAAATGATATCTATTTTTAACTAGTATTTTCTAGTAAGTTAAGAGGCAAGAAAAGATAGTATCATATATAGATGCAGACAAATTACTGTCAGCTAACACAAGATAAAGCAATAATTGGTCCAAAACCACTTATTTGCAGGATTTAAATCTTGGAATGCAGAGTTGGAAGAAAAAAATAGATCATCTAATCCAGCCTCTTCATTTTATAGAAGAAGACATATGGTAAGGACCAGTGAAGATAATTGCTCAAAATGGCTGGCTAGTTAGATGAAGGACCAGGACAAAAACTCATGGTATCTTGAATACCTAGTTGGGTGGTTTCTGCCTTATGTCTAAGAAAGAATCCATATTAGTTCTGTGTTGGATACAAAGATGAATCAGGCACAGTTTACAATTTAGGGAGAGAAAGAATCAAATTCAAGGGAAGAATAACATGGATTATGAAAAATGGCTCACTAATGGTACACAGTTGCTGTGGAAGCACAGAGTGGGGACGAGACATCATCTTGTGCAAGGCTTACAATTTGATGTCCCGGAGTGAGAAGTCCACTTGTCCAGAAAAGTCAACCACTATTAGTACTAGTTTAACCATCTGGTGTTTCAAGTCAGTGCTAACAGATTGATTCCCAGCTCTCCCTGAGTTCTCTCCAAGCCTTAGTGGGTCCTGCTGATGCTAGGAAAGAAAACTAGCCTCAATGGGGGAATTAAAGTGTGGGCTGTACTATAGGAAGGGGAGGTAGTACATAAAGAGAACACTGGCAATGATATGAACCAGCAAATGACAGTTGCCCATTGGCGTGGGGGTCCAGGCACTCCGTGAGGTTGTGCTTAAAATGATTTCCATTTTGTTATCAGGAAAAATTTAGTACTTCATTATCTTATGCATTTACTTTTTCTCTTATAACAGACCTCTGGCACTATCCCATTCGTAATTTCCCTAGGCGAGTCCAATGTATCACAGCCGGGGTTCTGTAAGGCTCTAAGGATAGGCTTTAAGCAAGGAGGGCTCCTTAACTTCAGGACCACAGGGCTGCTCAAGGGTCACTTGCATTTGATGAGGCTCAGGTTAAGTTGTGTCCTGGTTTAACTGGGACATCATACTTCATCGTATGACACAGGATTCATTGGGAGCTCACATACCTGAAGACAGTTATATTCAAGGGTGCATGATTCTCCATTTGCCACTTGCTTTCAGTCTGGCTCAAACTTGTGGTAATTTGTAAGGGATTTTATCACAGCTAAGTCCTAACCTAGTGCAGAGCTCATTGAGATGGTCTAGATACTTCTCCACGGGCAATTCACAGTTTGTTCTCTGCAGTATTCATATTTGATCCAAATGGGTGTCGTACACACACACACACACACACACACACACACACACACACACACACATTTTGGAATGTATGAAACTTGGAAGAACCAAAACTGTTCTTTTTGTTGTTCCCTTCCCTCCCCATTCACACCCATGTCAACTCTCCTTTTCTCCCCTCTAATCATTCTGGGTCTTGTTCAGGAAATTTCTACTCATTGAATCTCCAAGAAGAGAGGAATGTATTGTATAGGTAGTGTGAAAAGTCTGGCCTGACTCCTCTGTCAGGCATGAAAAGGCAGCACTTGACCGACTTCTATTAGCTCACCTGAGGAAGACTGAAAGTCTAACCCGAGCCAGGCCTCAGGGTGGTGTACGGGTCCTGTTCCAGCAGTCACCTCTTTTCCCAGTCTCAGTGGCGCTTTAGGCACTTCAATTTCCCCACTTCTGATGAGATGTATTTCCCGACTGATAGTATTTTCCTGAGGCATGTCTGGGATGTGCTATGTTTACCCTAAACCTTTACCCTCACCAGCATGAACATGTTCGCCACATGGCTGGCTACATCTTTACTTCTGAGCCAGAACTTTTCAGAGTATATTCCTATGTATAATTACCTTCTATATTATGTCCCTTACAATACTAAATAAATGCCTTAGGTTTAGGGAAGATAAGAAAGATTACCTCTGTAAGAGAACAATTTAAAATAAGTTATACTCCTATGATCAGGAGGATGACTACTGACTATGCCACTTATTTTCCACTAAATTAATTCTAACACTCTTTTTTCCCCTTACTGATTATGGCCTGGCAATGTGCTGTCAATACTTTTAAATTTATACACAGACAAAACTTTCATAATCAATTGCCCATGAAACTTGCTTGCATAATGAAATAAGTCATGGGGTATCTTTTTACTCACAACATGTGCCATAGATGAAAATACAAACAAAACATATCCAAATACCTCCAAAATTTAAGTAGGTTCTAGAGAGACCTATGATTGAAATGACTTGGCAAGAAATCCTTTCTCCATCTGACAGTGGTAACTATATTTTTCATATCCAGGACTTCATTACTTACTGAAGAGCAACAGATGTTGACCTAATAATAACACCAGGTTCCTATTCTACTCCTACCAATTTCCACCAGTCTAATATTCTTCCCACCTCCTCGTTTGCTTTCGCGCATCCCAAAAGACACAAGAAGCCATTTCAGCTTTACCCTCTTCTCACATTCCCCTGGAGGATATACAAATTGATACAAACCTTCTAAAAGGCAATCATGCCATATCTATCAAAATAAAACACCTATGCTTTATGACTAAACATCTCCTCCCAACGAGGTATCTATTCTAGAGGAATACCAACATATACAGACAAAGAGATTGTCCAAGTATGTTTGATTGTAGTTTTCTTTGTAACATCAAAAATTAGAAAGAACCTCCTAGCCTTAAGCTTGGGTGATATCAGTGAAGGTGGTGAGAAGTGGATGAATTCAAAACCTGTTTTGATGGGTGTTGTTAACAGGATGTGCTGATTGATGGGGTCAGGGTGAGAGATAAAGTGCAGCGTACTGGATGTATCAAGCATCTTTGGCCTAAGAAACTTGGGAGAATGAAGTTGCCAAATACTGACAGGGGGATATCTGTGGTTAGAGCTGATCTGAGAGTGGTGGTGGTGGTGGAGGGAAGAAATCAAGAGCTAGTTTTTGGATAACTTACATTTGAGATGCCTATTAGATATATGCTTAGAGAAGCCAAGTAGATAATTGGATATATGAAACTGGAGTTCAAAAAAGAAGTCTAGGCTAATGACTGAAATTGAGGAGTAATCAACAAAGGGATGGTATTTATAGGCATGAGGTTGATTGAGTTTATCTAGGGAGTAAATGTGGAGAAGAAGAATCTCAGAATTTAGAGGACAAGAAGATAAACTGAATTGAACAGAAAGGAGAATGAGCAGCCAGGAGACATTATTATCTTGGGAAGCAAATGAAGAATTAGGTGCAAGGAGGGAGTGATCAACTGTGTTAAATCTTGAAAATGCTAAAATGATGTTAAGTGCTGTGTTAAATTTTGAAAACAGCATTTTTTGTTTAAGTTCAAATTTTTTCAAAAAGCTGTAGCATATGTAAAGAATCTGAAAATCTAAAGCATTAAGGAGTGGAACCAGTCTATCTTTGTGACCTTAGCAACTTCCTTTGGAAAGCAAAGTGGTTGCCAGAATTTTATTAGGGCACTTCACATGTACAAATTCCATAATTTATTATGAAGAAAAGACAATTTCATAGGTTTTTATGTGATTATAGAACCAGTCTGGTAACTACAGATTGAACTTTCCAGTTCAGTTGTTCAGAATGGTTATATAAATGAAATTCTGATAGCTTAGAGCATGTCTAACATGAGTAAACCTGCTTCTTAGGTAGTTGGGCAAGGTTTAATTATTAGGAGCTATACAGATATTTTGAAAGCCTTCCAATTTACATGAATTTCATATGGGTTTGCACATGTCAAAAGGCAATGTGTGTACTTTTTTCTTTTTTCAGATTTTGATCTTATACCAACTACTCATCTGCATTATTGCTACTAGAAAAAATCATAAAACTTTGTAGCTTAATGGCACTATAAATTTGTATTCTCCAACTATAGCTAGATTCTTTTTTTTAATTAAAGTTTATTGGGGTGACAATTGTTAGCAAAGTTACATAGAGTTCAGGTGTGTACAATTCTTATTGTGTGTTCACCACCCAGAGTCAGTTCTCCTTCCATCACCATATATTTAATCCCGTTTTACCCTCATCTACCACCCCTCCTCTCTCCCTTAACTCCTGGTAACTAAACTATTGATGGATCTTGAGATTATCATGCTAAGCGAAATAAGTTGCACAGAAAAAGTCGAGAACCATATGATTTCACTAATATTTGCTATATAAAACTGAAAACAACAAAGGAACAAGACAAACAAATGAAGACACAAAACTATAGCTAGATTCTTGATGCTGCCTGAGAATCCTTCTAGGTTTCCCAAGTAAGTTATTGTTTCCATTTTCTACAGTCTTCAATTGATTTAAATCTGTAATCCTTTTATACATCCCCTATTACTTCCCAAAATTAATAAAGTCATCTTATGCAAACTCTCTCCCCCTTCAAATCTACACACTTACTTGCATCCCTACCATCCTTTCTTCCTTCCCGCCTACTGTGTGAAAATGGTATCACCCTTCTATACAAGGTGTACCCCGACACCTATATTCTGGATACCCCCTCACTCAGAGGCTTTATTTTACTGATTTTACTTTATTTTACTGATTGTTACTTTTCTTTCCTGTATCTTCAAACTTTTTCTCTTTATTGCTTTGTTCTTGTCAACATTTAAACAAGTTTAGGTTTCTACCATCTTAAAACAATACAGAAAGGCAAATCTCTCCATTACACTACACTCTTTTCTAGCTATTTCCCCATTATTCTCCTTTCCTCACAGACAAAATTGTTATCTCAGTGATTCTCCAAACTACCTCCCCTTCAAATCACTTTAATTCACTGCAGTCTACCTTCTACTCCTGCTACCTCATTGAAATTCCTCTTTCCCAAAACACCAATGAATTCTTTGTTTCTAAAACCAATATACATTTTCTTTCAACAAAATTAAGCTCTTTAGACTACTTTATTTTTTCAAGCTGTTCTGTCTTTCCTTTAAATGCTGGTCTTCTTGTGGGTCATGCCTTATGCCTTCTTTTTTTGGATTTAATACATTCTTCTTGGTAGTCTTGTCCACTATCATGGTTTCAATTATGACACTAAAGTGAAATTTATCTTTCAGGCAAAATCCAAATTGAAATCTATTACTAATAACACAGCACAAGCTTTATGAAAAGTGTTGAACTGGAAGTCAAGAGATCATGATTCCGATAGTGTTTCTACCATTATTTTTTAAAACATGACTTCAAACAAGAAACAAGCCTCCCCTTTAATATTCTTATTTATTTATTTATNTTATAGGTTTCATTGAATCCAACTAATGAGAGACACACAGGTGTTGCTGACACCTAAGAAGTACCTCAATAGTTGTAAGCAGTAATTATGATCTTCGGCTGGGGCTGGCTTCCATGTAAGGATGTACCTGTATGAGACAAAAAAAGTGAAACTAACTCAAGGTAAAGGGGACAAGGGAGCACAGGGACACACAAGATGACAAGTTATAAAGTCCTTGAATGTCTTACGGATGTCACATGCCAAGTGACAAAAGAGGACCTTGTACCACTGCATACCACCACCTGAATCTTTTCCTCAACTCAGCAATTTCATTCAGAGCTGCATAACTGTTGAGCTTCCACATAAAACAGGAATAGAAGAAAGCAGGGTGTAGTAGAAATTCTGAGAAGGAAGGCAAGGGGGTAAGAATCAACAATGCTTCCATAAGAGAGATGGAAAATAATACAGAACAAAAATATTTCAAGACGTGCTGATAGAGGAAAACAATGATGATGAAATAAGACTGGGTATTAAAATCCATGGACAGAGGTCGGGGTAAGTTAGGCTATAGGCATTTGTGACAAGGGGGTGTATAAGAGAGAGGTAAGTAAGGGTATATAATCTACTCTAGGCTTATTAATGAATGCTTATTTTTCCTGTAATTGGAGGAACTAATGTAAAAGATCATAATAAAAATACTGGCTACAGAGATTATTGAACAATATCTCATCTTACTGTGGCCCTTCACTTATCAATAAAGAAGGCTCCACACAGGCATAGGGACAGTAAAAGTACTATCAAAGTTCCTCCATGCTAGCAAGCAAATTATGATAGAGACACTGGTTTATCAACTGTGTTTTGAATAGCTGAGCCAGGTTTAGATCAATTGCAATCTGCCCTAAGGTCACTATGGCTATAGACTAATGATTTTCAATATAAAGTTTAAAAAGGAATTGGAGTTTAAGTTATATAGAAGTCATCAAAATACATTATTTACTTGAGTCAGTCTATTGTAAGGTTGCTAAATTTATAAAAGTTTGAATCTTTTAAAGACTTTTGAAATTAATATAAATAAAGAGCAAATATCTCCTATTAGAGAAACTCTCAGCAAACAAAATTNTTTTAGTTTAACTGATATTCAAGTATTGAAAAAACAAGTTGATGATTGTGACACAAGTGCTCATGAATTATGAGGCGGGCTATGGGTACCATGTAGGCAGCCAGTGACCACTCATGACATTGATCACAATCCAGGCTAAAAAGCACTAGTTTGTTTGTTTGTTTGCTTGTGTCCTCTAAATGCTTAATTTTATTTAGCCATTTGGCTGCCATTTCAGTTTGGGAAGAATGAGAAAAAGAACTGCAAAGAACACACTGTGGGGTGGGAGGAAAGTGAAATTTAAGATAAGGAGGGTTTTAATGGATTATTTAAGAAGTTCAAACCTCAATATTTCAATTTTATATAAATAACATGAGCTTTGAAGTATACTGATCCCAATATGAGTATTAACATTCTTTCAAGTTATCTTTCTAAAAGTGGACATAAACTGAAAACCAGTCTTTATCTGGGAATAATGGAAAATTGCTGCTTTACTTAAAAACGTATAGATTAGGGCCGGCCGAGTGGCTCTGTTGGTTAAGAGTTGGCTTGGGAGCACGAGCTCTGAGCAGCAGGGCCACTGGTTTGGTTCCCACATGGGCCAGTGACATTGCGCCCTCTACAGCTAAGATGGTGAACAACAGCTCGACCTGGGGCTGGGCTGCCCTGAGTGGCTGGTGACAGCATAGGCTGCAGTGGGGCTGCAGTGGGCTGCCGTATTTGAAACTTTTAGATTATAAACTACTTGTGTTTAGGGGCTGGGTATTACTTTTAGTAAGTGTTAAGTACTCTATTAAATTGTTTCCCTGACATAGAGAGATAATCTTAAAGATACAGATTCAGAGAAGGGCAAAATCAATGTGGACTGCTAAGACCAGAAAAGATGAGGAATGAAGCTTGAGTTGTGCTCCAGAGGATGGATAAGATTTAGGTAGCTGTAAAAACAAGGAGATGGAATTTGAGATCTTGAGGCCAGAATGAGCAAAAGATCTGAGTGAGTATAAGGAACACTGGACAAGCCTAGGGAGAGTTTGGGATGGTGTAGAGGTAAGGTGATGAGCAGATTCTGAATCTAATCTTCCAGGCAAATCAGAGATGCTCAAACAAGGAAACAAAAAGGTAAAACAAACCATTTAAAAGCATTCATTTTGTTAGTTGGGTAAGCAAGAAATTAAAGACAAGTCCAAGAATAAAAATCTTATAAAAAATGTGATATTTTAAAGGCATTGGATAGGGTAAGATAGAGCGTTTGCAAGAGGAAATAGAGAAACATTGATTAACTAAATATAGGTTATCACAAAGTGGAAAGAAAAAAAGGAATCACTCAGATTTAAGCATGGTTGTTGTTGACAGAAACGGGACAGTTTAGAGAGATAGCAAATTTGTTGGTCTAGATATTAAGTTCCTTTTTGAATTTGGTAAATTCTAAGTGACTTGTGCCTGTTGAACTATGGATGTGTTAAAGAGAAGGGAATTTGTTTGTTTGTTTGTTTGTTTGTTTTTAAGCTGAGCCATCCTGCCACCTGTTGGTAACTCAGCAGCTGCTCAGCTCGGGCTGGTACTCGAACTGCTGTTGCTCAGAACTCACACTCTTGAATGAGCTCTTAGCCAACTGAGCCACTCGGCCGGCCCGGAATATTTTTTTTCTTATCCCTCTCAGCATCTAGCTTAGTGCTGCAGCATGAAAAATATGTAGATAATAGTCATTAATTAAACTAATTTGAAGATTTTTATTTGAGTTGTGGCATTCTGTCATTATGTGTGTAATATAATTTGTATATCCAATAAAAGCATTTCATTTCATATGAAAATTAAGTAGCTTATAAAATATGCCACTAGGGAATCGTATATTCAATTCCATATTTTTTCATATTGACCTGTATCCACACTCTTCATATGAAGTAATTTCCAGAGACATCACAATTTATACCTACATTGGAGATTCTAAAACTTTCTAACTACTTCACTTCTGACCATGCAAGAGTAACTGGTAAGTGCTGGCCTTAACCCACAACTATAACATTGTATTTAACAATTCACTATAAAATTTATGACATGTCTTACTTGTCAGACACAGAATCATTGTTGTGGAAGTTTTTTTTTATTCTAGCTTATTTTCTTATAACACTTAATAGGATGTGATTTTTATTAAGTATAAATCATAACAAACCAGATGAGATCGAAATCGGACTGTGAAGAGGTTCCAATGATGTCAGACTGTCAGAATATGTATTATAGCTTTAGAGCTCTATTCGAACTTTCCTTTAAAAGAAAGTTTCCTGAGTAAGTATCCTATCATCTTTCCAACATGGTGATGTCATATATTACTAATAGGCTAACTCTTGTAGTACATAAGTTCTTCGATTTTCTCATGTGAACTTAGCTTGGTAGTGCCAAAGAATATAAATTATTGTCATGCAAAAAAAAACACATAAGCTAGAACCTAAAGTGCAAGGAAAGTTCTCCAATAATTCTGTGTTTAGGCAATTAAGACATGTCATAAATTTTTTAGTTAAGCTGGCATAAATCACATGGTGGTGCAAGGAGTAGAATGCCGTATGAAGAAAAACTTGGTAAATTGTTCAATACTAATATTAAGCAATTGATGATTTATGCTCATACGTCTGGAAGTAAACACTTAAGTACAAAGTCATTAATCCACTGCTTTAAAAATTGTCTGATTAGAACATTTAATCTGACTTTATGTAAGCACTTAAGAATATAGAAATTAGAGTATGATTCAGACCCAGGGACACTCAAAACAAATGATCTGTGGCTAATACTAACCCATAGGGCACGGATGTCCTTCCTGATGATGATTTTAAATGAGGTGTATTCCTGATTCTTTTAAGAGGATGGTTCTTCCATTTATAGACTTAACAGAACATTTTAGTTAATGCATATTTCCTGTCTGTAGGAATTCTTGAATTATTTTCACTTCCTCATTATTTAAGAGAAATAGCACTTACTTTCATTAGTCAAAATTTACCTCACTTAAGTTTCAAATGCTATTTCTTTTGAGTCACCTGGGGAAGTTTCTGTTCACCTTATCCATCTTACAGGGGTGTCTAAGTTGTCGG
>NW_017731929.1:31744-35434 GCF_001890085.2 Hipposideros armiger | reverse complement strand
CATCTTTAGTGTTCTGAAATTCTATGAGGTTCTAAAATTTAGAGAAGTGTATTCTAAGTGCCAATTACTTTTAAAAATTACATTTATGGCAGTTTTCATCTTTAGGGACCTTTTATTTTTTATAAGTTTCTCCTTTTTGTAGCAGCTTTTAAAATAGAGATGCAATATCTTTTCACATCTTTTAGAGGGTGCTAGGTATAATTCTTTATAAGTTCTCTTCTATTTCCCAATATATCTCTACTTTCTATAATGTTATTAATCTATCTGTTCATATTGGACTTTATAGTTTGTGCTGTATTTTTTCCCCCAAATAACTCATGGCCCTTCTTTTTCTGTTTTGTTGATAAAATGAAGAACTAGATTTATTAATTTTGTTTCCTCTGTAAATCTCTATGTCTGTTTTAACAGCAGGCCTCCCTCCTGATTGAGAGCACAGGGTTTGAATTTTGTGTTTATGGATGGAGTTTGTTTCTGTATCAGTCAGGGTCAAATCAGGAGATAAAAACAGCTCCATTTCTTTTTTTTTTTAACAAAGAGTAATAATACAAAGAATTATTAACCAGAACTAAAAATGCAAAACAAAGCAAACAAAACCAACAACACTGGATTATCACAAAGGTAATAACTTTAGTAAGCTTTTATGACACCTAAGGTTGAGGGAAGGAAAGGGAAGCAGTTGGAATGAAAATTACAGTGTAAAGCTTGCCGGGCAGATCCTGTGGCAGTGAGGCTTACACTTCTGAGGAAGCAGCACTGCTCCCTTAGTACAGGTGCCTGATGAGCTCAGAAAAAGGAGCTGGGAGCTGGGATTCAGACCCCTGTGGGGGAAGCACTCTTCAGCTTGTTCTGGTGTTTTAGAAGCTCAGAAGAAGGACTAGGCAGAGCCAAAACCCAAAAACTCTGAGGAGGAGATTCAGTGGAGCTGGTGTTGAAATCTGAGGGGACACAATAATGTTGATTCTGTGAGTGCTGGAAAATCAGCCAGCTACAACCAACAGCTACTGTTGGAATAAACTATACTGCTGTCCAGGCATGGAATGGGAGTGCTGCTGATGCCATCAGAAAGCCTTCTAGTCTCCCTTTAGTGCCCCCCTGTTGGCAGAGCTAGGGAACAAGCCAACAAAGGAGAAGTTTAAAGAATCCCAGCTCCAGGATCACAGAGCAGAGTACAGATGGGTGGGGTTGAAACCAAGAGATCATACCTGAATAACCTAGATAGTTTAGAGCAGCTGTTTCTTAGCAACTCTCATCTACCTTCATGCCAAAATAAAAGTATTTTACTTTAGGTCCCCAACACTCACATTAGGTGGCCTAGCCCTCTTTAAAATGTAGGTTTACTATTTCTGCTTCTAGGTTATTGCCACATTTGCCCTCTCTCTGTATTCACAAGAATGGGAATGGTAGAGTATTGCAATTCAGTATATCGTTTCTGAAATGATCACCTCGACTACTATCACTGTCCCACAGCACAATCCTACTCTTCACACAATGCTGTTGATTCTTTGTGGCTCCTAAGATACAGAATGGTTTTCATTGTTGCCCACATAAAGAACTCCTACTTCATTTGCTTTATGCCTTCAAACTCTCTAGTCTGCTGTATCTTACACTTCCTGTTCTCAATTTCCTCATGGATTTGTTTCACTCAGTGCATTTTCATGCTCATCTCTGGGATCAAGGAGGGAGGATCAGTAAATGTGTGTGCTCCATTTGTCATTGAGAATTGGAATCCAAACCAATGTCTTTTCAAGGGCACAGACACTGAAGTGTTTTACAAAGATATTTGCTTGTGGTTGCTTATTTTTGTCATTTAAACTAGGTCTATTAGGAAAATTTTGAAGTTCTATTTAAATTCTGAAAATCAGCATGATATAATACTACATATTGTGGTAACAAAGTGAATAAGGTCATAAAAGACACCAAACCAACTTCATCATTCTTGGGTTTTGCTTTTAGCTTTACAAAGAAAGAGTAGCATGAGTAAGGAGCTCTCTGTTTATCAACTACCATTTGTGTGTTTTTATTTGATGCTCATATCAAAACGTTATCACCTTCTAATTTTTTTCCTGGATTCCACTATACAGCAGGTCCTTGAATAACATCATTCCATTCAATGTCATTATAATTTTAATGAGAAAAAAGACTGATTCCTGACTGGGGCCACTGTGAGTGTGGAGGTTGCATGCTCTCCCCATGTCTGTGTGGGTTTTCTCGGGTACTCCGGTTTCCTCCCAAAGCTGTGCACGTGAGGTTCATGGATGGGTCTAAATTGCCCCAATCTGAGTGAGTGGGGGTGTCTGTGAGTGGTCCTGTGATGGAAGAGTGTCCTGCCCGGGACGGGGTCCTGCCGTGCACCCTAAGCTGCCAGAATAGGCACCCACCACCAGAGATCCTGAACTGGAATAAGTGGGCTGGAAAAAATGATCTTACTTGTTTTTATCAATCTTTCTTAAATGTATGTATAGTTCACATTTATGTCAATGTTTGATATTAGAAAAGTTTGGGATCTTTATTTAGAATTTTGGTTGTGTTTTTGTGACCAGAAATACATATTAGGAATTTAACTCTTGTTTATGTTCATTAGCTTATAGTGGAATTGGTTTTGTTGTAAATGTTTTTGCTTAAAGTTGCAGTTTCCAAGAACCTATCAACAATGTAAACTGAGGACTCACTGTTATTTGGGTAAGTGGGTCCAAATCAAAACTGAAACCGCCAAGCAACTCACATTAAGTAGCTCATGTTCCATTCACTTCCTCACAGAAATGAAGAATGAAGACAAAATTGAATGCATGATTGTTTAACAGGATTAAGTATAAAATGTGTTCCTTTACCTCATTATGGCAGATAAGTCATTTGGAACTTTTTTCTGAATAGCAGCCACACAAATCTGACTGAAATTAATTGAAACTATTGGTTGATTTTCCTGTTACTTGGGCCCTTTTGAAGAAATTTCAGGGACTTATAATTGATCTGTAAGATTAATATGAGAATGAAGTCATTTCAATAGATACATTTTGATGTGGGTTATGAAATTCAGCCCACATAACTGTAGTCTCAGGAATTTTAATTCTTATTTGTCCATGATTACACAAAAGTTCTGTAAGTGGTTATTACTTTCATTTTGCCTTAATCAACCTAATTTTGAACATTAATTACAGCTTTACCCTCCCCCCAAAAATAGAATATCTTTAAGCAATTGGGCAATTCAGTTTGCTGTGGAAGAAGATAAATGTCTGGCTCCAACTTTTCATGAGTAAGACAAAGGCAAAAACTAATATTAAGAGGTAAAGACTATGATAAGTGATAATAAATATAATAGAATTAGAAACCAATGATTATTCTTACTAAAGAAATAAGTATATTTTTGTGAGTTCTGAATTCATATCCTAAACTGATTTTGCACCCTAACTTTGCTATTACTTGCTATGTGTCCTTAGGCAAATTATTTATCATCTCCCCACTCAGTAGCCTCATCTTTAAAATGAGGATAATAATAATACTTAAGTCATAAGGCTATTGTGATGATTGCATGAGGTAATAAAAGGTAGTATTTAAACCCATGCCTAGAAGATGGTGAGTGCACAGTAAATATTAGTGGATCGTGCTGCTGCTATTAAATTTCAAACCACTAAATGTTACAGTTCTAAATGTTAAGTATATTAATAGAGTCTTAGAGATTTGGATTTTTTTTTT
>NW_017731929.1:0-25729 GCF_001890085.2 Hipposideros armiger | reverse complement strand
GACCTCATTACTTATGAAAAACGAAGTAAATTTTGGTATTTAATTAACATTATAAGAAAATATATTCCTCTTAAAATAGCAATTTAGGAAGAACATGTATATAACATTAACTCCGTAATTACTTCATAAATTCTTAGAAGAAACATTTTTGACATCGAGTGAAAGGTTATGTATTAATAAAATTAGCACCTAATGTCCTCATTAAATAGTGATAAAAACAACTAGAACAAAAATTAGAAAATGAAACTATAACTTAAACAAAAGTAAAAAACTATCAAAGCTATGCAAAACAGCTGGTAATAGCAGAAAACTGGAAAGGAAAAAACAAAGAAATTTTAATCTCTATAGGTCTTGGGCAGGATAGAGAGTCCTCTGAAAATAGCCCCTCTGAGGGACTGGACTCATGATCTCTTGATTGGAAAGTCAAGATCTGGGAGGGTAGGGAGCCTGAAAAAGTATGCCTAAGTCCCACTTGACTCCGAAGAATGGCAGAAACACTAAATATATATAGATATGCAATCTTTGCAAAAAAGTAGTCTTTAAATGTGGAAAAGTAAAGGATAACAACTGCAGTAGCTCTTTAGCTGATGATTTTAGGAATAAATGCAAAACTATGGCAAACTCTTAACATACCAGTCAGAAAGAATACCTGGACTTTGAGAGTGTAGATACACTCATAGGATAGCATTGTCCATAAAAGTGTTCAAATAAAATTCAGGCATGTTGGCATACCTCAGTACTTTGGCACCCTCCCCCCACCACACACACACTATCCTTCACCAGATAACTGGTCTGTTAAGAATGGATGACATTTTAACAAGAGTACTAACAAGAAAGGAGCCAGGAAGAAAAAAGAAAGATGAGACATGCCAAACAAAAGGAAGATGAAGTATACAAACCATAAAAATATACACATGGAGTAGATGAAAAATACAAGTACTTCTTTATAAAGTCAATATCCTCTCTGAAAACTGCTGAAATAAGAGCTATAAAAACTCAATGAAGACATTAAAAGATGATCAAAAACAGATGTAAAATAAACTCAGAAAAGGATCTAAGCCAAAATATTTCAATTTAAGGAAATATTCAATAATGTTTTTATATACCATGTCAATGTACAAAAATAGATTCCTATAAACTAACAATTCAATAATATAGTTTTTAAAATCATATATATCACATATATGAAATAAATCTAACCAAAAACAACTGAAGCAAATCTTTTAGATGCAAATATACCATCTGAGAATGTATTGAAATATGTATAAGGAGACCTAAGTAAATGGAGAAAGAGAGCTTTGCAGCTTTATTTATGGTGACCAATACATGGAAACAATCAAAGTGTCCTTTGGTAGACGATTGGATAAAGAAGATGTAGAATATATACACAATGGACCACTACTCTGCCATAAGAAAAGATGAAATAATGCTATTTGCAACAACATGGATGGATCTTGAGAATGTTATGCTAAGCAAAATAAGTCAGACAGAAAAAGTTGAGAACCATATGACTTCACTGATATGTGGGATATAGAACTGAAAGCAACAGAAGAACAAGACAAACAAATGAAGAAACAAATCCTCATAGACACAGACAATAGTTTACTGGTTACCAGAAGGTAAAGGAGTGGGGACAGTAGAAGAGGGTAAAGGGGGTCAAATATATGGTGATGGAAGGAGAACTGACTCTGGGTGGTGCACATACAATGTGATATATAGATGATACATTACAGAATTGTATACTTCAAACCTATGTAATTTTACTAACCATTGTCACCCCAATAAATTTTAATAAAGAAAAAGAAATGTGTTTAAAAATATGAAGATGCAATATTGTAACAATATAAACTTTTACCAAATTTACCTCTAATTTTAATCAAATATTTTCTTATGGACTATGAGGTAATCTTAAATTTGATATGGGGAGTTTTAAGCATCATGAATAGTCAAGCCAAAACAGAGGAAGGAATATAAGAAATCAATGTGTCCTGTTGAATATCGAGATATATTACAGTTATATTAATTTAAATAAAATTGATGCAGGGTAGACAAATAGATCAGACTAGACAGCTGATTTGCATATGTTCAACCAGCCTTACATCACAGGAATAAATTCCCCTTGTTCATGATGTATGATCCTTTTAATGTGTTGTTGAATTTGTAGGATGTAAGTCTGTTCAGCCAATATGGAAAACAGTATGGAGGTTCCTCAAAAAATTAAAAATAGAATGACTAAATGACTCAGCAATCCATTTCTAGGTATATATCCAAAGGAAATGAAAGCAGGAAATAAAAAATATAGCTGCACTGCCATGTTTATTATAGCATTATTTACAATAGCAAAATATGGAAATAACCTAAGTGTCCATCAATGGATGAATGGGTAAAGAAAATATGATCTATATACCATGGAATGTTATTCAACCATAAAAAACAATGAAATCCTTTTATTTAAGACAACATGGATAGACTGTGAGGGCATTATGCTAAGTGAAATGAACCAGACAGAGAAAGACAAATGTGGTATAATTTCACTAATATGTGAAATCTGAAAAAGCTGAATTCATAGAAACATAGAGCAGAATGATGGTTACCGGGGGATAGGGGGATGGAGGGGAGGGAGAATTGGGGAGATGTTAGTCAAAGAGTACAAACTTGCAGTTAGAAGATAAATAAGTTCTAGAGATCTAATGTATAGCATTGTGATTATAGTTGTCAATACTGTAACATATACTTCCAAGTTGCTAAAAGACTAGATTTTAAATGTTCTCACCACAAAAAAAAACCAAAACAATAATTACCTGAGGTGTTGGAAATGTTAGCTAACACTATGTTGGTAACCATATTGTAACATATAAATGTATCAAATAAACACATTGTCCACCTTAAACTTACATAACACTATATGTTAATTATATCTCAATTAAAAAATAAGATTTATGGATCCCCAAACCATAAAAATATCAATAAATTTGTCTACAATAAAATTTAAAATTTCTGTATGACAAAAAAAATACCATAAAAAAATGAAAAAGTAAGCCACTGACTAGAACAAGATCTTTAAAAATACATAACTGTGGGGTGGCTCATTAGCTCAGGTGGTTAGAGTGCGGGCTCCTAGCACCATGGTTGCTGGTTTGGTTCCCACATTGGCCAGTGAGCTGCACATTCCACAACTAGATTGAAAACAACACTTGGCTTGGAGCTGATGGGTCCTGGAAAAACACACTGTTCTCCAATAAAGTTTCTTTAAAAATACATAACTGTTAAAGAATTAGTAGTATTCAAGTATATTTTTTAAAAGTAAAATAATAAAAAGTAAACAATCTAAAGAAAATTATCAAAGCATGTGAAAAGATAACTCACAATAGAAAAAAGCCAAATTTCCAAAGAAAAAAAAATTTTTTAAGTGCTCAAACTCAGTCATAAAAAATCACTACCACATTGAAATTCTATTCCACATTAATCAGAATTGACAAAAATTAATACATCTAATAACAAATGTTAGTAAGGATGTGAAGAAAAAGAACCTCATACCCTAATGATGGAAATGTCAGTTGGTATAAACCCTTTGGAGAATTATTTAGTTATATTTATTAAAGTTGATATTTGCATGCCCTATGAACCAACAATTCTGCTTCTATAAATCTGCACTTAGAAAAACTCTTACAAAGAAAATATTTACCAGGATATTCATAGCAACACTATTCCTAATAGCCAACAAATTTGATAAATCCTAATTGTCTTTCTATAAGGTACAGAATAAACTTTTTTTACAGTAGTAAACTATGCAGTAGTTAAAATACATTAAGTGATTCTGCATGTATCACCATAAGTAATGCTGTCAAAGTAATTTGATTTTAAAAAGTCAATTTACCGAAAGAATCAGTATACTATTTTAAAAATTCTTAATTCAAAAAACAATTAATCTACCTTATTTACAAAGACAAATATTTGTAGTCATAGTTCAAAAACATGCAAGGACATGAAATGCAATAATATCAGGATAGTTATGAACTTATAAGGCACAAAGAAGAATTAAATTAATTTCTCAAAAAGAAACCTGAAGTAAATATGTCAAAATATTAACAGCTAGTTTAAGTGTTAGATATGTATTTGCTAATATATTAGTTTCTGTACTTATGCACTTTGCTGTATGTTCATAATTTATTAATTTATATTTATAATTTAAAATAAGCATTAGAAAGATTGTGCAGCAAAACAGTCAAAATCTTGACCAAGGAGATCTTTTTGGAATCAGAGAACTTGAAGAAAATGTGTTGTTCTCTTTGATCTATGAAAGGAGAGATACATGGACTTAGGAAAGAAGTGATCGGTTAATGGAAGGGATGGAAAGTGACGTAGATCTCAAAAATCAAATGCAAGAAGAAAGCAAAAAAAATGTGAATTTTTTAAATCATGAAAATGTAGAAAGTATATGTTACTGAAAGGTCAGGAAGAGGAGAAGTCAATTACTACATCTACAGCAGCACTGCCCAATAAAAATACAGTGTGAGCCACATCTGTGATTTAAAATTTTCTAGTAGCCGCACTAAAAAGTAAGAAGAAACTGGTGAAATTAACTTTAGTGATATACTTTTCTTAGCCCAATATATCCAAAATATTATCATTTCACCATATGGTCAATATAAAAATTATGAATAAATTATTTCATGTCTTTTCTCTAAGTTTTTGAAATCTAATGTGAATTTTGCACTTCAAGCACATCAGTAGACACATTTCAAGGGCTTACTAGTGGCTAGTGGCTACTGTACTGAAAAGGGAGGGTCTACTGTATACATAACTATCTGAAAGATTACCTGAAGCATATTATGAGAATTATAAAGGCAACCACTTAGATGGTCTGAAAAAATGGACATGTCATGTTTTTACTTAGTTGTTGAGCTTTTGTATTAAATGCATGTGCTTACTAATTACCCAATATAAATGTGTGGGAAAAATTTTCTGTTCATTTATTGGAATTATGCTTTTTTCCTGAAAAGGTTCATTGGCTCTTTTAGGATGTTATCTATTTGGGGGATGAGGGGTGTTAAACATTCAAGAACTAATGGAACCCATCGCAGCACAAACTACATTCATGACACTTACAAGGGGTGCATTTCGTTACATTTAAAGAATATCTTATTTGAAGAAGTGATTTGTTTAAAATAGAGGAAGGTTGACACCTTTAAAATACTAATATACCTCTATAAATCCTTTGCATTTGCTGCTTCTCACACCTAGACTGTGTTTTTCCCGCTTCCTTCTGGCTTTTACTCAAATGTAACCTTCATATGTAACCCTTGGCTACCTAATCTAAAATGGCAGTTCTCCTGACAAGCCCTCTCCCCTGTGCCTTTTTTATTTTTTGATTTCCCACTATTTCTATCTAACATACTATATATTTTGTTATTTATCCTGCATCTTTTCTGTCATCCCTTGAAAATGTAACCTCTGTAAGGGCAAAGATTTTATATGTCAGTCTGTATAGTCTACTATTGTATCTCAAGAGCCTAGAATTGTGGCTGATACTGCGTGTACTCTTGTTAAATTTGTGAATGAATTCTTATATTTAGTCTATCATTCTATTTTAGTAAGCCATGTATTTATTCAGCAAACCTTAATTATGTCCCTCTTAAGCGTTTTACTAGGTTCTGGAGAATGGGACCTTGAATGCAAATATAAGTATGATTTAAACCAGGGGTTGACAATCTATAGCTCACTGGCCAAATCCAGCCTGTAACCTGATTTTGTAAATAAAGTTTTATTGGCACAAAGTTACACTTAGGTATCTGTGTTTTATCCATGACTGCTTCTGCACTACAATAGTAGAGTTGATTAGTTGTGACCGAGACCATGTGGCCCTCAAGACTGAACATATTTGCTATTTGGTTCTTTATAGAAAAAATATGATCAGGATCTGATGATCCCCTGTCTTAAAGTGGATAATTCACCTCAACTTCTAAAGCCTTTTTGTTTGCAGATCAAACTTTTGAAGGCCCTGATTACTATGTAGCATTTTTAACAAGTAAATATCTTGGGTTTGCTATGAAACCAAGCTTTGAATACAACAAACTAGAAGTCACACGCTTTCTTATCTACTGTATAACCTGAATAAGTACATAGTCGAATCTTTTTTTATCTAAAACTGCCCGGAACTCAGCTACAAGTAAATGCTAACAGTAAATTTTAATGATTCATAAAGTAATTATTTACCAGAATCATTTAATAAATGATGATTCCATTTCTATAACATTACATATAACTATAACATTCCAGGAGATTATATCGTGGAGTCAAAAAGAGTTTAATAAAACAGTAACAGAATAAATAAAAAAGCATGTATTTTCTTCCAATTGTTGACCTCATTTGTTGCTTACGTTTTTATCCATCTGGAGAAATTTTAGATAACTTATTTACCAGAAGTAAGTACATGTCATTGGTGGAGCCTGATTTTGGCTTTGGCTGGAGCCTCCTCCCACTGTTTGAAAGCAACGTTTCAAAACACTGTTTTTTAAAATTCCAATAGAAGTATTACGCCTGCTAATGTTAAATTTGTAATGTAATAAGAAGTACCCTGGCTTCCATATTCAAACATTCAAACTGTCTGCTGTTAAGAATATTCCTGTATAGGAATTTGAGGAATGAATTGCATTTTCAGGGTGAAATAAACATCACCCGTTCAAGTATTTATGTCTATGAACAGTTCCCATTTTGCTACTACTCTCTCTTTTGTTTGTGTTTGTGCATGTGTGTGCGTTTCATCATGAAAGATTTAAGAATGAATCAGTTATTAGGCAACATACCTGGGTGAATGAACATGAGTTTATGTTCAACCACTTTTCTCTCTTATTATGTGAGAAAAATTATCCTGGCACTGGTGGCAGTGGTGAATCAGCCAGTTAACTGGAGCTCTGACTAAACAGTGATCTGAAACTCGCTCTCAGCGGATACACAATCTTGTCACTTGAGAAAAAGCTTTGTAAAGAAAAAACACTTTCTTTTTCATTTTCAAAGAAAAGCCGTATTTTTAAAAAGTGACAGAAGAAACACATTTACATCATCAGATGGTATGAATTTTTCAGGATTTCTTGTGATAAATTAGTGTAAAGAATAAGAAAAGTCAATCACCAAAATTACAGAAATTTGGTCTTTTTTTCTGCTCATGATCAACCCTTGCTTCAAATCTTTTCAAGAACTCAATTTTTGGAGGGGTTTTAGAGCGCTTAAGAAAGGAGGACTCTGTCAAATTGTTTTGAGCCAAACTGTTTGTTAAGGAGGGGAATGGTTATTTCTGTAAAAAACAAAACAAAAAGCAAAAACAAAACCAAAAAACTGAAATAACAATATAACTAATAAAATTTTTAATGAAGTACAGTGCAAGGTAGAGTGGGTAAATTAGCATTCTAATCTTTCTTAACAACTCTTTTCTGTATTTTCTTGTTTCTGAGTGGAAGATAAACACGTTTGCTACATGCTGTCTCATATTCATAAGGTTTTATCATGTTAATTATTAGGCTATAATTATTAATGAAACAAATAATTTGTCAACTCAGTGAAAAGTGAACATCTCTTATTACAAAATGTATCTTCCACAAAACAAAAGCTACCTGAATTTTCACCATCAGAAATTCATTCTTTGCCATCTGATTTATCTTATAAACATAATTAATAATGTTTCCCTCCAAGTTCCTCCTCCGGAATCATCTGTTTCAGTTCATAGAAATCACCTAGTCATCCAAATTATAAACTGCTGTGCTTTTTTTTATTATTATTATTTTACATTGACTACATATTGTACTTCCAAACTCCATTAATTATCCTCTTTTTCCATCAAAATTGTCATTACCCAGTTTCAGGCCCCTTAAAAATTATGAAGATAGCTACCATTCTCTCGTAACTATTCTCACTCTTGACAGACTACCCCTATCCGATACCTCATTCTATTCCACAGTCCATCTACCCTGGATCTTATCAAGATATCTTAACCTAAAGGAAAAACAAAACAAAACTAACTGTCCCCTCCAAAAAAACAATAACAAAAGCCAGATGGTTCCTAATGTTATCTACAAAATAAGAATAAAAAATTCCTCCCGTAATCGCTGAAGATGGTATGGAAAGAGCATTGGTTTTACATGTTTGTTCTAGTATTTATTAGCTATAGTAATCTAAGAGAAATTATTTTAAATTCTTTGAGCCTTAATTTCTTCAAAAAAGCTAATGCGTAATAACTACCTGAGAAAGTTGCTATGATAGTAAAAGGAAACTATTCACATGAGAGTGTTTAGTAGAGGGGAAAATTCCCAAATCAGCTTTCCTTCCTTCCTTAATATATTCCTGAACTGCATTTTAGATTTTCTGCTGCCATATCAATCCTTTCAAAATCCAAGCTCTAAAATTCCAATTTCTCACAAACACACCCACATCTGAAGTCTCCTAGCCTCCTTCACTTAGCCAACTTCTACTCATCCTTAAAGACCCAGTTCAAGGATAACCTCTCTTGGGACAATTTCCCAAAGCCACTTGCACTCCTCAATCAGAAGAGATTTTTGATTCTGCTGGGCTGCCAATAGCATATTTCAGTGTTTTTCCATGCTGTTTGTCAAGAACTGTAAAGGATGTGAATTTTTATTTACTCACAAGCTAATAAGATCGCCCGTCACAGTTTCATGCTGGTGGAAGATAAGAGAATCCTGTATTAGAGACAATGGACTTGATTACAGCACAGCAAGGAGCATGAGCTTTATGTTCCAGTAGGTTCTCCTTGCCCCCCAAGTGCCATGGCGTTGAGGCAGAGGGGGCTCAGGTGAATGCAGAGCATGGAGTGAACCCTGAGCTGGAGAACCTGAACCTGTTAATGGGCGGAGAGCAAACTTGTCAATCTTTGCTCCAGAGCAAAACATTATCTGTTATACTGGACACTAAACAAACCTACTCTGTGCTCTGCAAGGAGAAGCTAACTCTATCTTCCAAGGCTTTCATTCCCCCAAACTTTCATGGGAGCTTCCTCTTTGTACCCAATTTTTTTTGGTTTTTGGGGTTTTTTGGGGGGCGACTGGGGGAAGAGGTTGGAGGGAAGGTATACATTGGACTGTGTCCTCTTCCCAGTAGGACCGCAGTGTCTACAAAACAGACATAGGCTATCTATTTCAGAACAGAAAATCTCCGAAGAGGAGTAAGTTAAGGTGAAAATTCAAAGTAAGGCAAGGTGAACACAAGTTCTAGAATAGTTCCAAATATACATATTTTTTCTCTTAAACAAAAGTAATTATAAATTATTCAGCTATATATATTTAGACTTTTGTAAGGTTTATGATGTAAGTAAAATCACAAATCCCTAAAAAGTTTCTTTATTTTTGGTTGAAAACTTATATACCTCATAAATACCAAAAATTCAGCTAAAAACTGTGGGTAGTAGCTATATCTTAATGGATATCTACTGTAAGCCTCATCCTTTTTCTACATCATCTTTAATCCTCATAGAGACCATGTGAAAAAACTTCCATATTCCAAATTTTTGGAGTGAGTGGCTAAGTGATTTACCCAAGGTGATATAACTAATAAGTGGAGGACATAAGTTGTTGTTGTTCTTTTTAACCCAATCTATTTGGTTCCAAATTCTACAAGCTAAAATCCCTCATGAGAATTCTCTTCGGAGATTACCTTTCTTCCATGACCACCAGCTAAGACTGCAGAACAAACGGAAGTGGAGTTAATTCTGCAGGTTGGCCCAGCCTGAGGTCAGGGAGTGACTACATGGAGCCACCAAGCAGAGACTGAAGAGACCTTCAGTCTCAACTTCACTTACCTTTCGATTTTGGCCAAAGTCCATCCTTATTGTAGATATAATGAAGCACAGTGTTTCTCTTGTCACCTCATAGGAAGGTTGGAACAGCTTTTCTTTGGCAGAAGAGACAGGGCTGCTCAAAAATGCAGACCAATTTTATACACATTATAAATATATTAGCATTTATATTTCTCAGGTTAGCCTTGTCCATAAAGCCTCAGGTGATTTCTTTCAATCATCCATCCATTCCTCTTTCCATTTAAACAAATATTTGTGGCAAGCCAATGAAGTGCCAGGCAACGCTGGAGAATAAAGGGATGAATCCATGTAATGGAAGGAATGTGATCTTTGAAATCAGACAGAGCCTAGTTTAATTCCTGCCTTTGTCACTTATAAGACAAATCTCTAACCTTTCTGAGTCTCTGTTTTGTTGTATGAAAAGTGAAAACAATAATCCCTATCTCTAAGGCTGTGTAAGGATAAAACCAAAGAAGTACGTCAGTTGCCTAACAGAGTGACTGAACCAAGAATGCTGTTCCCTTCCTTTCTCATTCAGTCATTACAAGGCTATGATGTATTCTATGCTACTCCTGGGAGACTCCTGGATATCACAGACAAAATGATCTCACTTATATGTGGAATCTAAGAACAGAATAAACAAATGAACAAAACAGAAACACACTCATAAATACGGAGATCAAGCTGATGGTTACTAGATGTGAGGAGTGTTGGGGCCAGGGTGAGAAAGGTGAAGGGATTAAAAAGTACAAATTGGTAGTTACAAAATAGTCATGGAGATGTAAAATACAGTATGGGGAATATAGCCAATAATATTTTAAAAGCTATGTATAGTGTCAAATGGGAACTACACTTAGGGGGGATCACTTCATAAATTATGTAAATGTCTAACCAATAAGCTGTACACCTGAAACTAATATAAAATAATAGTGAAGTTCAACTATAAAAAAATAGTCATGGGGATATAAAGTACAGCATAGGGAATATAGTCAATAATATTGTAATAACTATGTATGGTGTCAGATGGGTAATAGATTTATTGGGGTGATCATTCTGTGAGGTATATGTGTCCAATCACTATGTTATTTTGTAAACCTGAAACTAATTTTAAAAATTGGTTTCATCACATATGTATGTGTCTCCAAATGACATGCTATTTTGCATTTGTTGGTTCTGAACTTTATTAAAATGACATTATAGTATTAAAAACATTGGTCTCAGATAACTCAAATATTTAATTATAGATGAAGCTGGTTGCATGCTAGATATAGATTTTGGAGGAGAAATGAAGAAGCTAATATCCTGCCTAGGGATGCCATCAAAAGAACAACATCCAACAACTATGCTCAGTGAAATTTTTCCAGGGGAAATTCCAAGCTTGACTGGGGCACTTTAAAAGTTGAATTATTTATTGCTGTTGGACAAGTGGGTGGAATACATAGAGATGTTCAGAAGACCATTAGGTTGGTTAGTATTCAGAAAAAGAAGAACTTGTAGAAATTCTGCAAATCATAGGTGATAAAATAACTATAATCTTTGTTGAAACTAAGACGAAAGCAGATTTTATTCCAACTTTTGTCTAGAAAAGATAGCAAATACAAGTAAGTATTCATGGTGATCTGGAACACACACAGAGAGAAATCTCTTGGGGATTTTCACTGCAGACAGATTTTCACAGACAGACATCTAGCTACTTCATTAGATGCTAGACAGCTGGATATTGAAAATGTTCAATATATTATCAGTTTTGATATTCCTTCGACTATTGATGAATGTGTTTGTTGAACTCAGTGTACCAGTGAGTGTGGGAACACTAGCAGAGCTATTTCCTTTTGTGATGCTGAATCAGATAACCTCTAGTGAAACTACAGTCAGGTAGGTGCTCAAACAGGATGTTTCTTCATGGTTGGAAGAAATTGCCTCTAGCACATGTGTTCCTGGCTTCAGTGATAGTACAAGAGGAAATGTGTTTGCACCCGTTGATACTCAAAAGAATTACCGCAGCAGGAGCACGTCAAACATGCCAGGGTTTTCTTTTCACAAACTGTCAATCCAATGAATGATGAATCATAGGATTAAAACTAAAACATTGAAATATGTGGTACAGTTTTGCTGCAGAGAAGAAAATTGTGTTTTTTGAGCTTTTAACATAAGTGTGAAACCTGACGTTTTTGTGTCTCCTGCCATCCAGTTCCCATTCCTACTCTTAAAAAAAAAAAGTCCTTATTGAGTAGTTATGTGAGACACTAAAAATTAGTATTCTAGTTACTGATACAAATTGTGTTAACTGGAAAGAGTAAAGCATTTTAAATGTCTTGCCAAAAAGAAAAAAAAATCCTTTAAGAAGTTAACTGTTTACTTGGGGAGAAAATATAGAATAAAGAATAACCAGAATAGATGACAAAATATTCTTCAAACCATAAAATGCGAAAGAAAAGTTTGGTACAATGAGACTATAATGAGTTTACCTCCAGCCTGTGAGATTGAGAATTTCATGAATATTCCTAATCAATAGTAGTGGCCTATGGATGTCTTTCCCTCTGGCTTAATTGCCCCCTTGTCCTCTTCACTGGCTACAGCAAGATTTAGAGCAGCGGTTCTCAACCTGTGGGTTGCGACCTCTTTGGGGGTCAAACGACCCTTTCACAGGGGTCACCTAAGACCATTGGAAAACAAAAAGATACTTACATTACGATTCATAACAGTAGCAAAATTACAGTTATAGAGTAGCAACGAAAGTAATTTTATGGTTGGGGGTCACCACAACATGAGGAACTGTATTAAGGGGCCGTGGCATTAGGAAGGTTGAGAACCACTGATTTAGAGGAAGAGAGGAAAGCAGTCAGGTGGAAGCAAGAAAAGGCACAGCTTAAGAGAATCAACCTTCTTTACCCTCTCCAGAGAGGAAGGTGTTTACTTTAGTCCCCCTCCCAAATCTCTACCCTGTGATTTTGCCCAGTCTGTCTGTGAGATCTGCCTACTCTTTTCTAAAGAGACACTTTCCTATTTGAGGTAGCGAAATCTTATTTTATTTTACTTCTTTATTTTGAAATAATTGTAGTTTCACAGGTAGTTGCAACATACCCTTTATCTAGTCCTCCCCAATGGGTCCATATTCCATAAGCCAGAAATCCGGCATTGGTACAATGTATGTATGGAGGTAGCAAATTTTTGCGTTCCTCGTTGCTTTTTCTTTAAATGCTTCCTGTAAGACTCAGAATTTCTTGTTGTACTTAATCTCTAAGTTGGGCTGACAGTGTGCAGAAGTCCAGTGATGCCAAGATTTTCCGTGGGCACAAACTTTCCAAGATAAACATGTCTCCAACATCAGGAATCCTTTCTATGTAAACTTTGGCAAGGCATTTGAAACACACACAGTGCAAGCAAACAAAAAAAATAAAAATAAAAAAAATAAATGTCTTTTGCTTAGAAAATTTTAAAAATAAGATATTTGGTAAGCTGCAATATATTTTAACTGTTATCATAGCCAATAACTATGAAATATAATAAAGTTACTTTATTTTACTTGATTGTGGTTACTTTAGATCACTTGTTGTGAAATGATTTGCAGTTAACAAATTTCCTTTATGTCCATTTTCTCATTTCATTTTCACAATTATACTATGTTAAAAAGTATATGCTGTTTTTTTCTATTTAACAAATGTAAGACTGTGGCTTAGAGACAGACAATAAGAAAAGTAGCTGAAATGGGGGAAAAGACATGCAGTTCTGTGATAAGACTGTCCTACCCAAAATAAGAATGTTTATCAATTCTATTTTCATCTGAATATAACAATCTGGTTAAAAATTGAGATAGAGTTTAAGTAAACTAGCTTCTCCCTCCCACTCTTCCCATGCTATAAGTAGATAATTTTGATCTACAAGTAAAATTTTCAGAATCTAGGTTAAGACTAAGAAGTAATTAAGAAAGACCTCTGTTATGGACTGAATATGTTTGTGTCTTCAAAATTCTTATATTGAAGCCCTAACCTTCAATGTGATGGTGTTTGGACATGGGGCCTTTGGGGGGTAATTAAGGTTAGAGAAGGTCATGAGGGTGGGGCCCTCCTGATGACATTAGTGCCCTTTTAGAAGAGACATTAGAGATCTGTCTCTCTCTCTCTCTCTCTCTCTCTCTCTCTGTCTCTCTCTGCCTCTCCCACTACACCCCACCAGGTAAAGACACAGCAAGAAGCCAGCTATCTACAAACCAAGAAGAGAGCTCTTACTAGAGAGCTCTTACTAGAACCTGACTTGCTGGCCACGTATCTTGGACCTATAGCTTCCAGAACCATGAAGAAATAAAGTTCTGTTCTTTGAGTCTACTCATTCTGTGGTATTTTGTTATGGTAGCCCAATCTGACTAAAATAACCTCTGAAGCTTTGGAATAGGTGTCTCCAAATTTATATACTGTAAAGCTCAATGAAATGCTCATGGACTTACCTGCTTATTGATGTCTACAGTAGACATCAACTCTAAATATTCTAAGTTTCTTGATTTTAGGATATCAGAACACCTGGCTAATGTTATGATACTAACTGAAATGATCCCAAAATTGCTGTTTTTAGACAACAGCATTAAAACAAATTAAGAAAACTTAAGCATCAATTGAAGAAGACAAAAAGAAATGGAAAGACATTCTGTGTTCATGGATTAGAAGAATCAACATAGTTAAATGGCCATATTAGCCAAAGTAGTATACAGATTTAATGCAATCCTCATCAAAATCCCAATGACAATTTTTAAAGAAACAGAGCAAAAAATCATCACATTTGTGTGGAATCACAAAAGACCCTGAATAGCCAAAGTAACCCTAAGAAAAAAAGAACAGTGCTGGAGGTCTTACACTCCCTTACTTCAGCTTGTACTACAAAACAACAATAATCAAAACAGCATGGTACTCGCGGAAAAACAGACACACAGACCAATGGACTAGAATTGAGAACCCAGAAATAAACCCACATATATAGAGGCAGATAATTTTTGACAAAGGAGCCAAAAACATACAATGGAGAAAAGAAACCCTTTTCAATAAATGGTGCTGGGAAAATTGGAAAGCCACATGCAAAAGAATGAAACTATCTGTCACCATATACCAAAATTAACTCAAAATGGATCAAGACCTAAACGTAAGACGTGAAACAATAAACTGCATAGAAGAAAGCTTAGGTACTAAACTTATGGACCTTGGATTCAAACAGGATTTTATGAATTTGATGTTAGAGGCAAAGGAAATAAAAGCTCAAATACATAAATGGGACTATTTCAAACTAAAAAGCTTCTGCACAACAAAAGAAACCATCAACAAAACAAAGAGGCAACCAACCGTTTATGAGAAGATATTTGCAAATAACACCTCTGATAAGGGGTTAATATCCAAACTATATAAAGAACTCATACAACTCAACAAAAAACAATCCAATTTAAAAATGGGCAGAGGAGGGGCATCCCAGCTTTGGGTACTCTCTCCCCCGCTCGGGAGCTGCAGCCTTTCTCTTGCTTTAATAAAACTATTCCCTCTTGCAAAAAAAAAAAAATGGGCAGAGGACCTGAACAGACACTTCTCCCAAGAAGACATACAAATGGACAACAGATATATGAAAAAATGCTGAACTTCACTAGCTATTAGGGAAATGCAACTCAAAACTAAAATGAGATATCACCTCACACCTGTTTGAATGACTATCACCAACAAGACAAATAATAAGTGTTGGAGAGGCTATAGAGAAAAGAGCACCTTCATATACCAATTTAAATTAGTACAGCCACTATGAAAAATAGTATGGAGGTTCCTCAAAAATTAAGAATAGCATTCCCATATGACCCAGCAATTCCTCTCCTAGGTATGTACCCCCAAAAAATCTGAAAACATTTATCTGTAAAGATATATGTACTCTGATATTCATTGAAGCTTTATTTACTGTGGCCAAGACATAGAANATATATATATATATATATATATATATATACACACACACACACACACACACACACACACACACACACACAATGGAATACTACTCTGACCTAAGAAAAGATGAAATAATGCCATTTGCAGCAGCTTGGATGGATTTTAAGATTATTAAGCTAAGGAAAATAAGTCACACAGAAAAAGTCAAGAACCACATGACTTTACTCACATGTGGAATATAAAACTGAAAGCAACAAAGGAACAAGGCAAACAAACAAAGAAACAAAAATGCATAGACAGACAATAGTTCAGTGGTTACCAGAGGGTAAGGTGTGGTGCTGGTAGAAGAGGGTAAAGGGGGTCAAATATATGGTGATGAGAGCAGAACTAATTCTCGGTGGTGAGCACACAATGTGATATATCCATGTAGAGGATAAAATATAGAAATGTACACTTGAAACCTATATAATTTTACTAACCATTGTCACCCCAATAAATTTAATTTTAAAAAATTAGCTTCAACTGTGCACTTGAAGCTGATGTTGTATAATATTGCATGTCAACTATAATTGAATATATATATATATATATATATATATATATATATATATATAGTCATGGGATGTGGAGTATAGTGGGGAGTGGAGTCAAGGGATTTGTAACAGATATGTATGATATTGGGGGGAAATGGGGCAGCGGATTGGGGGAGGGGGTTGTCACTTCAAGAGGTAAAAAGTATGACTATTGCACTGTGTTGTACAGCTGAAACTAATTCTAAAAAATGTGTATTTCATAATAAAAAATAATTTAATAAAAAAAATTAGCTTCAGAGTTCAGTTTCAATTAAAGCAGAAAGCATTCTTTACTTGAAAATGTATTTACATGAATGTTTCATTTCTTAATAATGTCAAACAAATAATTTGTTTCTATTGGTTTATATTGGGTTTATATTAAAGAGCATAAAGAAAATATAATTGCATTTTCCTGGTCCTGTAGTATTTCTTAAGATTTAAGTAGTAATATGAGATGGACTTACCTATTTTTCAACATTTGACAAAATATTTATATTCCATTACATTGGACAAGAAAATATATTTGGGATTTTAGAAAAATTAAAAGTGAAGAAAATGGCTCTGCCACTAATATGTTGGTCTTAGAATCTTTTTGCATTTCAGTTTCTTCACTTGTAAAATATAGATAATATAATATCTTTCCCATTGCATCATTATGAAGACTAAATTAATTATAAAGTAAGGCAGGTAGAAAAATGTCTGAAATGTGGAAAAATGCTGGTGATGTAGCAGCTCTTTTGAGGTCCTGAGGCAACAAGTATGTGGGCAAAAACTACAACTAAGGATAAAACTGGAAAGATAGAAGTAGCCTGGGTCCCTCATGGCACTGTGGATCTTTCTACCAGTCTTGGAATTTCTATTTGATTAAAATAAATGGTCATTTGGTTAAATAATTTATTTTTGATACGTATAGCTAAAATTAAATCCTAACTGATACATACAGTTTAAATCTCTATCCAATGTATATTAGAGTAAAATAAAATAGGAAAACATAAATTTCTATGTAAAATGAACTGAAAAGATGACCAGCAAACTCAGAAGTGTGGTTACCACCTGGGAAAGAAATTAAGCATGAGAAAGAAAATGAAGGTAGACATAAGGGCAAATACTCTCATTTTATTAAGTATACTCTGTATACTGTTCAAGTACTTTGTATTTGAATCATTTACAGTGAATTTACTTATATAAATAAAAACAAAAAATTAGCTTTTTTTTTAAAGATTTTATTGGGGAATTTGGGGAGGGGAACAGACAAGTTGCTGTCCTTTTGCTCTTCAGTCTAGTTGTGGAGGACGTCGCTTCACTGGCCCATGTTGGTATTATCATTGTGCTCTTCCCAGGTGAGGCAGATTGGTCCCCGGCCTCTGCGTGGCTGCTCACGGCGGCACTTGGCAGCTCACACTGGCTGCCAGCCGCTCACAGTAGCTCATGGCAACCCACTGCAGCTCCACTGCAGCTTACTCCGTCGCCGGCGACTCATGGCAGTCCAGCTCCAGGTAAAGCTGTTGCTCAGCATCTTAGCTGTAGAGGGCGCAGCATCACTGGCCCTCATGTGGGATCAGAACAGGGGCCCTGCTGCTCAGAGCTGGCATCCCAAGCCAACTCTTAACCAACACGCCACTCAGCCAGCCCCCAAAATTAGCATTTTCAATGCCTTATTTTTGTGTGTGATGGTGCATTTGGTTTTCAAAGTGTGGCAGGAAAAACAGGTGAACAGTGTGGAAATTCAGGCTGTAACTGTTACCGCATGCAGAAAGAATAGGGCCATGAGGAGAGACGAAGAGGCAGTAAAGAAGGAAATATGGGAAAACGAAGGAGGGAGGGGATGAGATCATTCTTAAGAAAAGTTTCCAGCCTGGCCAGAACTAGATTTTTGTGTCCCAGAACAGACCCAGGACGCCATCTTGACCCTCAAGGTGAACTTGAGCTACTTGTAATGGATTATAATGCTATTAGCATTGTGGGCAGGGCAAAATTACCCCATGTCGCCATGACAGTTCTGAAAAGGGCCAAATAAAGACAAGGGAATCCCACCTCCCAAAGGGAAGGCACGCTCAGCGAGGACCCCCTTGGGAACACCTATAACACCACCCCTAAATCTTGAACATTTACACCCTCATAAAACCCTAAGCTTTTTTGTTCTCTGGGGCAGTTGCTCTTCTCTGGCTGGGCCTGCCTGCTCTCACACCATCTTGACAGTAGGCTGCTATCTCCCTTTTTAAAATAAATGTACTGCTTGCTTGGCTAAGCTTGCTTGGCCTTTTCAATGTATCCTTGAATTCTTTCCTTTGATGACACAGAGAACCCCCTTTTCCAGTAACATAACCTTCATGTGATTTTAAAGGTAGCTACTCAGGCCAAAAACATTACCTTTATCTTCCCTCAAGCCATCACCATTAAAAATACCACCAAGTGAGCACACTCTCTCACTGAGCCACCTGCTCTGATCTGCACTGCTCTGATCACTGTGGTTATATTTAGGGCCATCTGTAAAGGGTCTAGGAAAAGTCATACTCTGTACTCCTCTCTAAAATGTTTATTGAGAATAAATATTTGTAAATCATTACTTAGAACAGTATCCAAGGGGAAAACCAAGCTAAATAACACAGTGTAAATAACAGGCTTGTACAGATATGAGTGCTGAGTTGAAGAGCCCAGCAGGCACCCCCCAGATCTGAACTGGAATGTCATAGATCATTTTCAGGATCATGGACATCTTTTTCCATGGATACTTGCGAAGTTGCCACAGCTAATTCTCTACAGCAACACAGGCTAAGAGCACAGTCAGCGTTGGCTTAAAAAGAAAATTGCACTTTTTCTAAATCATTCTCATGTATTCAACAACTCAACAAACATATGTTGAATACCTGTGATGTCCCACGCACTGCACTAGGCTTTGGGTGAAGAGCATAGGATAAGGAGAGGTGGACACAGTCTAAAGGCTGTCAAGACACGTTTCTCCACTCATCTCAGTCACGGGGAGCTGGCGAATTTAGTTGTCTGATAGACACCCATGCGTGGAAAAAGAAGAGCATGAAAAAAAGCAAGCAGATATCAAGAGCCAGTGGCAGGCTGAGGGTCAAAAGCAGAACTGCGAGTATGAGTCCAAGTCAAAGTAAATCCAGCCGTCTATTTCTGTTAGCACTAACCAAATGTTTGCTAGGCACAGACATCATGCAAGCTGCTGCGGAGAATACAGCTATAAAATTACACAAATGAGGAGGATACACATAATCAAATAATTCTGACACAGATCAGTATGCATTAAATGTCATAACAGAAGATAAAGTCAAGGGCCAAGAACCCCATGGGAGTGAAAGAAAACTTCTGGCTGGGCAATCTGAGAAGCCTTCATGGAAGAAGTGGTATGGAAGAAAGAGAATGATTTTAACAGGACCAGTGATGGAAGAAGAAGAAAGGCATTTTTGGCTGTGCCACTGGCAGAAACAAGGATATAAAATCAGTCAAGAAGAAGGTGGGGGTGCTCAGTTTCCTAGGACAAGTGAATAGCCCACTGACCCAGAAACGGGTATTTAGATGATCTTCAACAGATCTTGAGGCAAGGGGGCTGAATAGGTTATCTGTCCCCCTAAGCCCTCCCATGGTATTGTCTTTATCTGATCTATAACTTGGGTTTCTATGTAAGATTTTTATTTTGGAAAACAAGGTTCTGTTCACTACAAATATTGTGAAGTCTGAAAACCATTGAAGTAGAACATTGATTGATTAGTATAAGGAATGATGGAAATGTGTTCAGGAGAACTTTGGGGCCAGATCCTGGGAGGCATTAAATGCTCAGGAGAATGCCTTTTGTACAGAGAGCAATAGTGATGTTCCTAGGACATTATTTTATTTTATTTTTTATTTTTTAGCTGAACCATCTTGTCACCTGTTGGCAGCTGTTGGAAGCTCAGCTTGGGCTGGAAATCGAACCAGCGACCCTGTTGCTCAGAGCTCACACTCTTGAGTGAGCTCTTAACCAACTGAGCCACTCAGCTGGCCCCTCTAGGACAATTTTAAACAAGAAAATTAACTACCAGAAGAAAACGAGTTGTGAAGTGACTGTTGGGTACAGGGTCAGAAGGAAGAAGAAACAGAGGCACAGAAGCTAATCAGAAGGAGATGGCAGCAGTTCAGGGAAAATACCCAGGGCATGTGCAAGGGTAGAAAGAAAGTAGAAGGGGGCAAAAAGGAATTGCCCTAGGATAATTGTGTAAGTAAGTAAAAGGCAGGCTTATAATTTGGATCTCATTTAATATTTGTTTAATATATATATTTGCAAGTGGTACACACACACACACACACACACACACACATTTTTAATAGACTTTTAGATTTATAGAAAAATATCAAAGGTATTACAAAGAGATCCCATATATCCTGCAACCAGTTTCCCCTGTTAATATCTAAAGCTAGTATGGTATATTTTTTATAATTGATAAACCAATATTGATATATTATTATTAACTGAAGTCCACACTGTGTTCATGTGCAGAATTGCAATGATAGTTCCCATATACTCTTCACCTCGCTTCCCCTAAGTTACCTAAGTTGCACAACCATAATACATTTATCAAAACTAAGAAATTAACATTAGCACAATACTATTAACTAAACTGGAGACTTTATTTTTGCGATTCTTTTTCCATTAATGTTTTTTTCTGTTGCAGCATCCAATCCAGCACTGCCCATTGCATTTAGCCACCATGTCTCTTTAGTCTCCTTTGACCAAGGGAGTTCCTTGGCCTCTCATTGTGATTCATACACTTGAAAATTTGGGGCTGGAGGGGGGCGGGGAACTTGGCTGCATAGTTGGCAGACTGTCCCTAACTTTGTATTTGTCTGATGCTTTCCCATGATTAAACTTGGGTAATGTATTTGGGGGGAAACACCATAGAAATGAAGTGTTCTTGTATCATGTCAGGGGGGTACATGATATTAATATGACTTATTATAGATGATTGTGTAGAACGCCCCTGGAAGCTGTTAGAATGAATTATGTGTGAGTGACAGTGACTCCATACTGAATGAGCAACAGTAACTCCACTTTGGACATGCACAGAGAACTTAGCAAACAACGCCCAGGGAGCTGCTGCCTGGTTGCCCGAATAACTGGATGTAACCAACTACACTGGCAAGGTCTACTACTAAAGATAAGAGGACTGTCAGGCTGCCCTGATAAGGTGACTGTCAGGAAGGCACTCAGGACTGCATAAGACCTGAGGACTTCTGCAGCTCATGGAGCTAGTCTCTACTGAGAGGTGACCATGCTGTCACTCTGCTAGGAGAACCCTGCACTCTGCTCTGCTCCACTTGGACCGAACCTCTGCTGGACCGACCTCCTGGTCCAGTCACCCTTCATTGCTCCACTAGGACTCCGATTGACTTTGGGGCTGGTTCGTTACTCTATTTTACCCAATTATTGTATTACTCTGTGTGCTTTACTGTTTGGTGTATTGATGATTGATGCTTTATTGTTTGGTGTGTTGATGGTTGATGTCTAAGTAAAAAGCACATTGAAAGGCATTTAAGATCTTGTGTGCTCTGTTCTTTGTTCATGCCACGGCTTCCACAGAGGCCTCAGTCAGTGCCAGGTAGATCCTGAGGGTCTGAGAGTCTCTCAGGGGTTAGTCCCCCTGACTTGTAGGAAAAAACTGCAGCATGGACTGTGAGCCTAAGCAGTCTCTTGTGACAATGTTAATTTTGATCATTTGATTAAGGTTGTGAGAGCCCAGGTCTCTCCACTCTACCATTATCTTTCCCTTTCTATATTTTGTTAATTAGGAGAGAGTCACTAAATCCAACCCACCCTCAAGAGGAAGGGAATCAATTTCACTCCCTAGAGAGAACAACATTGAAGAATTTGTGGGCGTTATTAAGGCCATGCCAATAAACTGATAAATATTTAGAGGAAATATTTGGAGGCTATGCAAATATCCTCTTTCTTCTTAAAGTTGTGTTTACTAATATTAGGGTTCATCAGTGGATCTTGCCTGCAGCAATTATTACTAGGGCTAATGGTGATTTTCTATTTCCCCCATATGTTTGAAATTTATTAATTGGAATTCATCTGTAAAGAACATTTATCCCTTCTTCCTCATATATTTGCTCATTATTTATTTACTTAATCATGTATTTATATAAATATGAGCTTAGACATACTTATTTTATTTTTCTGGGTTATAACTTCATTCTATTTTTATTTATTATGTTTCTCAAGTTATTGCAGCTTTAGCCATTCCAGCTATTTCATATTGGCTCTTGCATCTTTTTGTCATGTTCCTATTCTCTTTTTATTTGTATTTTCTATTTTATTTTTAGTGCTGCCTTACTTTCTATCACTATAAGATGCTCCAGAATCTTGTATTTTCCTTGCCCTTGACTCTTAGCCATTTCTCCAAGGATCCCTAGTTCCATTTTTGGAGAATGGTATATAGAAACAAGATCTAGGCATTAGATGTGTTTGTTGTTACAGTAGTGTCACTCTTTCTAGGCCCTCCTAGTAGACAGGCCTAGGAAATACATGTACATATACTATCCCATATAGGCACACATAACTATGCTTATTTCTGTATTTATACGTCTCTATATCTATTAAAATAAATGAGTTTATAATGATATCACCAACTCTAATCCAACATCACAGGGTTCATTTTAGCCTTTCCCTTGGCCTCTCATTTATAACTTCTTTCTCTGACAGTAAGAAATCAACATATCTATAATATATCCATTTCTTTGTTCATTTGTAGAACACAAGTAGGGTAGTTTCAGAATTGCTAACACATACTACTGGAAGAAACAAATTTACTAACTAGAGTACTGTGTTTGTGAATAGTTCCTTTTTGCCTTTAGACTTTCATTATTTAATCAAAACATTGTTTCCAAAGTTCCTCAGGTCAGCTCCTTTTATTCCTGGCCCCTTCAGTGAAGTTGTCATATATTTGTAATACAGTTAAATTAATTTGTCACAGCCTGGGTTCACCCAGTATCCTGGGTTCTCCCAACATTCTAGTTGATTTTTTTTAATACAGTAAAGTTTATGTTGTACAGTTCTACGGGTTTGGACAAATACATAGAGTAATCTACCCACTTCCACAGTATCATACAAATCAGTTCATCACCCTAAAAATTCCCCTGAATGATTATGAAGCCAACCAAATATTAAAGACCTCTAAGAGCTCCAGCCTTTTTCTTGAGCAGTTTTACCAATAGCTTAAATCTCACAGAGCACTATAGCATGCTTCCCAAGAGTAAAGTAAATCAAAAAGTGAAGAAGCAAAAATATTTTACAGGAATAATGGCCTAGTTTGCTGGAAAATGAACTAAAATTCAACTTAAAAGGTTGCATTAGCATTGCTCTTATTTATCTGCACAGTGGAGAATGCATCTGCTAAACGGGAACTTGTTTGGAATTACCCAGATAACAGTTTTGATTATTATCAGCTTTACAAATGAATGTGCCTGACTGAGCTCCAATGAAGTGACCCATAATGTCAAACTCTTTCATTGTCCTTTGTATTCCATTCTTATTGCTTTGAATCAGCTCCTTATCATGTCTCATCTAAATTATAATATTAAAATAATTTCCTAACTGGTTTCCCTCAGACAACTGTTTCCTAAGTGCAAATCCCTGCCTAGATACCAAACTGACCTTTGTAAAATCCAAACCTAATCATGTTTCTTAGTAAAAATGGAGGGCTAGTTTGCCAACAAGAAAATCCCCAAACCCCTTAGCATGTCACACTTATGACCCACTCACCCTTGTAGTCAAACTCGAGCGCCTCACAAACATGCCTCTTTAACCACAAAAAATTCTTACCCATTCCCCACCCAGACTATCTGGCTTCTCCTCATGCTTCCCGATTCTTCTCTCTTTGCAAACACTAACTAACCCAGCTTTCAGAATCCAATCATATTTCGCTTCTGGAATCTTTCATAACTTCTCAAAGTGAATTCACTTTTTCTTTTTTCTGCTGTGCTTTCATGGCCATTCATAACATAGTGTACATGAAGTTTGAGCTCCTTAAAAGAAGGGCTCTACAGATTTTCATCTTTGGCACCTGGAAAGTGCCTGGGCTTTTAGCTGGCATTTGATATCTATTTGTGGCATGAGTGAATGATTGATAGGCTAGACTATGACTGTAGACAATCACACCAAAAAATAAAACGGCAGAAAGTTGGAAGGTTTTCATTGCCTGTTATGTTATTTTCTTCCCTAAGGTTGCTTGTTGAATCAGAGAAGTGAGAACTGGGTGATCATGGGATAGAACAGCAAAGCAAAAAAGGTCAGCTCTATCACAAAAATATGTCTGATAAGAGACCTAAAGAATGTGCATTAGTCACTCAGAGATGCTCTCTCATTCATAGTTCTGGAGCTATGCTGTATATTATTTACCATTGAACTATGATCATTTTTAAGCCTTTTAGTAATACTTTTTATTTTAGATTAAAGATGGGGATACCTCAGTATCATCAGCCACGTGGTAAGATCATCTCTTAGAATAGGCAACTTTAGGAAAGGTCTCAGGAATGATTTTCCTTGTATGTCTCACATTGATCCAGGCTAATTTAAACAGAGTATCATATTTTCTGACCTTATTTCTCAGTTTTAAGAACATATTAGTCAAGGGCCGGTTGAGTGGCTCAGTTGGTTAAGAGAGCGAGCTCTGAGCAACAGGGTCACCAATTCAATTCCCACATGTGCCAGTGAGCTGCACCCGAGCTGAGCTGCCACTGAGCTGGTGAGAGCACATGCCAGTTCGTCACTCATCTTGGGTGGTGGGCTGCACCCCCCACAACTAAGATTGAGCACAACACCTTGAGCTGAGCAGCCGTAAGCTACCGACAGGTGGCCAGATGGTGCAGTGTGCAACAAGGTTGCTGGTTCGACTCCTGCATGGGATGGTGGACTACGCACCCCCTCAGATAGATTGAGGTGGTAATTATTTTTAATTTCAAAAGCTATAGTAGATTGCGTCCTTCCTGTGTTCAGGATTTTTGCCGTATGACTTTGCAGCTCTTACCGAAAAAGAGGTGGGGTATGTTTTTCTGTCCCTTAGACTGGATTTCCTATGTGGTTTGCGTTAGTCAGTGGAATGTTGGTGGGCATGACATGACCAAAAGCTTGGGAAGTATCATGTATTTGGTCTTGCTTTCTATCATCACCATTAGAAGAAAATGCCCATGTTAGCTACTGCATCTGACAAGGATGAGAAAGGCATGTGAAAAAGTCAACCGTGACATAAATTAGCTAACTAGCAGCCAATACACATACTAGTGAGCTAAACAAATACTATCGAATGCCAATGACATTTTGTGGTTGTTACACAATATTATTGTGGCTGTAGTTAACTGATACAAAAACATTTATTGAAGTAGAGCAACCATTTAAACTTCTGTCCAAACTGGAATTTTTTTTCTAAGTAAAAAAGATGCTATTA
>NW_017736830.1:0-1288 GCF_001890085.2 Hipposideros armiger | reverse complement strand
AGAAATTGTGGTACATTTATAAATCGAGTAGTACATTACCATACAAAAGAATAAAATCTCACCATTTACAACAACACAGATAGACCTAGATGGTATTATGCTAAGAGAAACAAGTCAGACTGAGAAAGACAAATACCGTATGATCTCACTTATGCAATCTGAACATTTGTATCAACATGGATGGAGCTAGAGGATATCATGCCAGTGAAATTAGTCAGATGAGAAAGACAAATACCGTATGGTTTCACTTATATGTGGAATCTAAACTACAAAATAGATGAAGCAAATAAACAGAGATAGACTCATAGATACAAACTCATAGAGAACAAAGTGATGGTTACTAGATGCAAGGGGACTTGGGGGGCTGGGTGAGAAAGGTGAAGGGATTAAGAAGTACAAATTGGTCCTTACAAAATAGTCACAGGGATGTAAAGTACAGTATGGGAAATATAGTCAATAATATTGTAAAAACTATGTATGGTGTCAGATGGGTACTAGACTTATCGGGGGAATCATTTCATAAATTATATAAGTGTCTAACTACTATGCTGTACATCTGAAACTAATATAAAATAATATTGAATGTCAACTATCATTTAAAAAAAGTCACAAGGATATAAAGTTCAGCATAGGGAATAGAGTCAATAATGTTGTAATAACTACATATAGATGGGTAATAGACTTATCAGGGTTATCACTTTGTGAGGTATATAAATGTCTAATCACTATGTTGTTTTGTACACCTGAAACTAATATAATTACATACATACAGTGGCATGACAAGCACTCTCTAACTTTTGCTCTCATTGTGATCACAGAGCAAGTGCTCCAAAATATATACTTGAAAAAATGAAGGTCCAGAATGCTCTTTGGTGTTTGACCATTTGTATATGAAGGGGAGTGATTGAAATATACACCTGTGCTTGTACATGCATAATGTACCCCTGGAAGAAAGGCTGTAGAAGAAGAACCTGGTGGAAAAGCAAGGTTACCCATTATGCTAAGTGAAATAAGTCAGTCAGAGAAAGACAAATATCATATGATCTCATGTATACGTGGATTCTAAGGAACTGAATGGATGGGAGAAGTGGATGGAGATAATCTCAGAGACACAGAGGAAGAACTGAGGGTTGATAGTCGGGAGGGGGTGGGGATGAAGGAGAAGGGGAATGGATGAGACAATACAATTGGGTAATTGTAATTTGGCCGCAGGGATAGAAAAAGACAGTTCGAGGAATACAATCAATAATGTTGTAAGCATTTCTTAGGGGGCCAGATGGACCCATGT
>NW_017736828.1:0-1288 GCF_001890085.2 Hipposideros armiger | reverse complement strand
AAAGCAGAGTTCCTTTGGGCTTAAATGAATCTCACTAAAGAAACATCTATAGGAAGACAAAAAAATAATTCTTTCTCATTTTTTCCTGCTTCCAGTATTTACAGAAATAATTTATCCCCTTTTAGTAATTGGTTCTTTTACATATTACTATTATTATTATTATTATTATTATTATTATTATTAAATTTATTTGGATGACATTGGCTAGTAAAATTATATAGGTTTCAATACATTTTTCTCTACAATCAGGTTCCGAAGAACTAAGGACACAAATTGGATGATATAAAACACATTACCCATTTATGAGAACAATACAACACTGGCATTATTTCCCCTGAATTGGGACTTATTCCCTGTACTTTTAGATAATTTAAATAAAGGAATATGGCCTCTGAACACTCTTAGCCATAAATACCCAATAAAGAAGGGCTATGGATAGGGGCTAAGCAGTGAGTTATATCAAACTACTCCTATAAGAAATTTTACTTCATTATTTTTGGTCTCTTTTACTATTAGATTCTGCCTTAAGGCAACTTTTCTAATTGTTTGTGTGAAGGGAGAAAATTACCAAGACTCCCAACGCTAGCAGAACCATGATGAAATATTAGACTCCTTTTGTTTTGGGAATTAAAAAAACAACAACAATATTTTTACTAGATATTTAATTATTCATTGACTAGCAAATAACAATACAATCACTTGAAGTCCAAGTGAAATCACAAATATTCTGGAATTTACCCTCACTCATTTTGCTCCAGAATATACAATAGTACTACGGAGACCAGTGATTGATACAAAAGTATATTATATACCACCTTTCTCTTTGTTTCCTTGCAAAATGCATGACCTTAGTATAAAGCAAGACAGGCTACCACAATGGTAGGAAGACAATGCCCCAGGCCACGATGTGGGAGCACATTTTCTTAATTCTTCACAATGCCCAGTTTTTAAAATTATAACCAGGGGTCAGCCAAGTGGCTCAATTGGTTAAAAGTTGGCTTAAGAGTGCGAGCTCTGAGCAACAGAGCTGCTGGTTCGATTCCCACATGGGCCAGTGACACTGTGCCCGAGCTGAGCTGTCGCTGAGCTGCCAACAGGTGGCAGGATGGCTCAGCTGGTGTAATAACAAGCTTGCCTGTTCGATGGTGGGCTATGCCCACCCGTAACTAAGACTGAACTTGGCACCTTGAACTGAGTTGCCGCCCAGGTGGCTCAGTGGATAGAGCATGCGCTCTTAACAACAAGGCTGCTGGTTCGGCTCCCACATGGGATGGTGGCTACGCCCACC
>NW_017736827.1:0-2442 GCF_001890085.2 Hipposideros armiger | reverse complement strand
AGAAGACAGGCACTTGTAGATTCTATGCCCGTAAAGTGGATAAAAACATAGAATTGAAGCCCAATTGCCTGAGTCCAAATACTAGCTCCTCCACTTACTATGTGTGTAACCTTAGCAAGTTATTTAACATCTCTGCGCCTCAGTTTCCCATCTAAAAAATGGAGATGATAATAATGGAGTACCTATTTATAGCATTGTTAGGATTAAAAAGTTAATACATGTCCCTTGAGGAACTTACGGTTAAGTTACAGAGTAAGACATACGCATTTGGAAAATTAACAAATACTACAGTTTTACACCAAACAAGTGATACAGAATAAATGCAAAAAAAATGATAGGAGGGAAACTACTGACACACTTAGTTTTCTTCCTACCTCAATTGATTATCCTTTCCCAGTCTTTAGAACTGCAAAGAACTTTATTTAACTGCGTACTCGACATTTCCACTTTGATGTCTCTTAGACTTATCAAACTCACATGTCTAAAACCTAAAACTCCAAACCTATTCCCCTCTGTAGCCTTCCATATCACATTCAATGGAACACTACCATTCTATAGCCTCTTTTTCTCACTTCTAAAAGTAGAACAACAAGATTAGCTGATGATTCCATCAGATAAGTGAGAAAAAGAAACTATAGATACATATAAAGATGCCATACACACACACACACACACACACACACACACGCACATGCACGCGCACACACACACACATTGTAGACCTCTTCTCACCACCTCCACCGCTGTCATCCTGGTCCAGGCCACCACCAGCTCTTTTCTGCATTACTGCAGTAGCTTCCTGACCGGTTTCCCCAATATTACCCTTGCCCTACATTCTCAGCTCAGCAACCAGAGTAATATCAGGATTTCTCAACCTCAGCACTGCAGACATTTTAGACCTGATAATTTTTTTTTTNCAATAATCTTACTGGAAGGATTATGAGAGGCTAGTGGGCTACTGTTATCAATTTTTATTTAAGATTATCTCTAGGAAATGTATCATTTTCAATCACAGGATAATCCAAAGGCAAAAATGTAATCTCATCATTATTGAAATAATTTAAGTACCCACTGTGTTAAGAATGGATTCTAGCATTTTGACATCACTGTCAAAATACCTCTCATTCCCTGACATACACAATTTCTGATGTTAGGAAGTAGTTATTAAGACCCAGGTTCTAGCAGAGCTAAGCACTTGATAATTGTCCAAAACTTAACATATAAGCAAACATAATTATATTAGCAAATTTAGAAACTGGGAGTTGAACCAAATAAGACACATAAATGACTATAATAAAGTACAGGTTGTATTTGGCTCAGCAGGAACCAAAAGGCACACTAAATGCATGACTAGCTGACATCAATAGTCTCTTTCGATTTTTATGCACTAATCTTCTCTCGTGGCAACAGGTTTTATCACCTTCATACCTTACCTTGCGTGTATCTGTTGTTGAAGGCCAGTGTCCCAAGGAGGGTCAGATAATATTTTTGCTATAGTATCATGTGATTCAGTACATACTAATGGGATTCAGCAAATTTATGTATCCTAAAACAGTTGGTCAGGCAAGCAAGGACTGCGAAAATAAAAATCCAGTGTTGGGACTGTTTAACTCTATCCCTGAGGAAATAATAATATTACCTGCATACCTAAGAGCGTATTGGGGCAGAAAAAATGAAAGGTCCAAAAGATAGATCTTAATTTAAGATTAAGATCAAGACTTAATGAATGTACTTATAGGAGAAACATATGAAGGAATCGTGATTTACCTAGCATATATCAACCTTCAGATTTGTGATGTTTATACTAATGGCATATCACTATTGAGTTTAGAACCACTTCAGATATGAACTCATTATTAACTCATATATATATTTTAACTTCGTTCTCGAGAATAACATTAGACAGGGTATCATACATTGGGAACTTTGGGAGTAATTGGTTCTATTTTTCTCATTTGAATTTGCTAAGCCCAAACCTGCTATTAAAATTGCTAATGCATTATATACCTTTGCATTCTTATTCAAGAGTTCTGCAATGTTGTTTGTTTTATAATATTTGTACCTTATTACTCTGATACTAGAGCATTCTACTCAACAATAATGGAAATAGTGAGACTTAACTTTTTAGCTATACTTATAACTTTTATTGTGGGACCAGAAAAATGGATCATTATTTTAAAAAAGTAATAATTAAAAAAAAATTTTTTTTTCACCATGACGCTACATAAGATATGTAAGATACTGTTCAATATGATAGGGATATCTAAAGCTAATTAAAATGATATGCATAAAGCAAAATGAATTTGTTCACCAGAAGCTTAAATATAAGGGAATATTAATTTTGCAAACAAGGCAATGGAAAATATATTCATAAAAATATAGTGATAAAGAACAAATATATTTGTATATTTTAAACTGTTCCTGATCATCATTCTGTAGAAA
>NW_017736826.1:0-1180 GCF_001890085.2 Hipposideros armiger | reverse complement strand
TGAAAGTTCAAGATCGAGTAATAATTAACTAGAAATATGTTCATTAGATGAAATATGCAATACTCTACAAAAATGCAATAGCTAACATATGATTATGTTATATATGATTGAGGACTAATTTGCAAGAAATACGTTCAGTTGGTCAAACATGGGCTCATGTATGTCTAAAGTAACATCGGAGTGAGGCAATGAGTTTGTATAGAAAGTTCATGATTGAGGGCTAATTTGCCAGAAATATGTCCATTAGGTCGAATATACAATACTCTGTGGCTGAAGTAAAATCAGAGTGAGGCATGTATATAAAGATCATGATTGAGAAAAAACATTTAAGCAGGTCTAATATGGACCTGTATGGTTGAAATAAAACAAGAAGCAGACAATGAGTATGTATAGAAAGTTCAAGATCGACTACTCAAGGAACAGATATATGTTTATTAGGTCAAATATGGACTACTGTATGGCTGATGTGACATCAGAAAGCGTTAGTAAGTATATATAAAAAGTTCAAGATCGAGTACTCTTTGGCCAGAAATATGTCCATTATGTCAAATATTCAATGCTCCATGGCTGACGTATCATCAGACGGAGTCAAAGAGGTCATATAAAGAGTTCATCATCAAGGACTAATTTGCCAGAAATTTGTTCAGCAGGTCAAAATGGGCTCATATATGGCTGAAGTAAGATCAGGGTTTATCAAGGATTATGTGTTGAAATTCCAGAACAAGTACTTTTCGGCCAGAAATATATTCATTAGGGCAAATAAGGACGATGGATGATCTAACATCAGATGGACTCAATGAGTCTGTTTGGAGAACTCTTGGGAGAAAAATATTTTCATAATGTCAAACATGGGCTACTGTCTGTCTAATGTAACATCAGAAGGAGTCAATGAATATTTATGGAAAGTTCAAACTCGAGTACTCTTGGGCCAGAAATATGCTCATTATGTCAAATACCGACTATTGTCTGTCTGATGTAACATCAGAAGGAGTCAATGAGTCTGTCTTGGGTCAGAAATATGTTCAGTAGGTCAAATATAGTCCATACTGTCTGTACTGATCTCTAACATCAGATCAGAGATCAGAGTGAGTCAATTGGTATGTATAAAAAGATCATGTTCGAGGACTAATTTGCCAGAAATAGATATGGGCTCATGTATGGCTGAAGTAACATCAGAGTG
>NW_017736825.1:0-1288 GCF_001890085.2 Hipposideros armiger | reverse complement strand
AAAAAAAAAAAAAAAAAAAAGGAATAAATGGAGAGAAGATTCATGGGCACAACACAGACCTGCCTTTTGGTGCATGACCCAAGGGAATGACAGTCCCTGGCTGGAAGACATGTGGAGGATGGGGACGGGTGAAGGCTTAGAGATGGGGCAATTTTGTGTATATCGTGGGCCTGGGAGACGGGCCTCCGAGGGTATGAGGACAGGCATCAGAGCACTCATTGAGTAGGCTTTCCCCACTCAGAGGTGACCTGCGTATCCCTGCACTGCACCCCTGTGCTTCGCTTGCCAGTGTGTCACCAGAGCTCAGCACCGTGCCCAAGAGCTGTGGCATTAATTGAGCTGAGAAAGGATGTTTTTCCTCTGTGACACGGAGACAGGATAGAGAGCAAACGTGCATCAGGTTGAAGGAGAAGGAAGAGAAATTCAAAGAGGTGGTGCCAGGCAGTCTTCATTTCCCAGTGAGTAGCAGAGGTAGAATTGGTGCTTAAAGGGGGAAAACAAGCAGCGAGGGAACCACTGACTTGGGGTGCTGGTGAGATGCCGATGGGTCAGCGAGCTCTGTCCAGCAGCAGTGAACCCCATGGGGATGGTTCACCAAGTGCCAAGCACGACGTTAGCTTCACAACAGTCTTTAGAATGAATGTCAATGCCCATATTTTACAGAGGAGGAAACAGATTCCAAGAGGCGACCCAGGTTGAACAAACTTACTTAAGAATTAAATAGGAGGACCATTGTCTGAATCAGTCTGTCTGACAGCAGTGCAGGGGCTCTTTCCACTGTGAACATTACTGATGTGAGGACAGGCTGTGGACGCGATGCCTGGTTTAGGTCGGTCATTTCCTGTCTGCAGTCCCTACTGGCGGTGAAACGCGGGCAGATTACTTAATTTTTGTTGCGTTTGTCTCCTCCACAGAATGAAAATGATTAAAGAATGAATCTTCTTTTTTTTCAAAGGTGAAAAGGCATGAGATAAGGTATGGAAGGCACTTAGAACGTTGCCTGGTATGTAAATAGCCCTTCATATGTGCTAGCCATTGTAGCTGTTATTTTTATTGTCATTTGGGGCTCATGCTAAGCTACAACAGGAAATTGCAGCGGTGTCAACTAGAACAAGCTCATAGCCTCTAAACCAGTGGTTCTCAACCTTCCTAATGCCGCAACCCCTTAATACAGCTCCTCATGTTGTGGTGACCCCCAACCATAAGATTATTTTCGTTGCTACTCTATAACTGTAATTTTGCTACTGTTATGAATCATAATGTAAATATCTTTTTGTTTTCTGATGGT
>NW_017736824.1:0-1289 GCF_001890085.2 Hipposideros armiger | reverse complement strand
CTTCTCTGATAATATTTTTTAATTGAGGAATACATATATATATACATACATATATATATGTGTATATATATATGTTAATTAGTATGATCTGTAACCCCACTGCCCTGAGATAATCATAGAAATAATTTGAGAAATAGACTTCCATATTTTTTAAGATGTGCACATTTTTATAGTAAACTTAAGATCATATTTTCTATGTTTTGTAACTGGCTTTTTTTCTTCCAATTATTTTGAATCAGAATAGAAATTATATGTGCTGTGGCTGGTTCCTTGGTAAGAGAGCTCAAAGTTCAACCTCCTAAAAATATGTTTTCAAGTGTTATTTTAATGAATGCCTAGAAGAAGCAATGAAAGCCCTGAGCTGGCCACAGAATAGATATTACACATACAGTAGCTGTAACACAGGACTTATATCAATGACAGAACATGTTGTCATAGGGAGGGAAGTCAACCAGTCTCCCCACTCTTGCTTGTAGTGGTTCAGTGAGGATTTTCACAGTATCTGCTTCTTTAGCACTTACTAGATTTTCTAATTGGACTTTACAAGAATTGAGTTCACCCAAAAAAGACATAGTAGGTCTCTGACTGAAGGTAATAACCTACACACGGCATTTTTTTTCTAAGTCAAAGTAATTTACAGATATTTACTAGTTTTTATTTCAACCTAATTTATTACCCCAACATGCTATGGAATTTGTGAGGAGGTAAGGCAGGCAAATGCTATTTTTACTCTTATTTTACAAGTGAGGAAAGTATGGCAAAAAAGAAAAATGTACAGAACTTGTCTAGAGTCATTAAATAAGCCAATATAGTGGTCTCTTAATAGGAACTCAACTCCCCAGTTACTGTCCTGATTCACTTCTGTGCTCTTAGCTAACACTAAAGACTAATTATTTAATGAAAGTGTTCCAGTTTTAAATAATATATTTTCTCTGTTTTTTTCCTTCCCTGTTTTTAATTTCTATGAATATTTAAAATGAGACATTTGTTTTTAAGTGTTCATCAGCATTGTCCACCAGCCCCTCACTGCAGGCATAATGTTCTTTTAATGTTGGCCTCTATATGATTGGAATAAGGAACATGGATGTAGGGAAAATGAGCTTTATTTTTAAAGCCCTATTTTTTATTTTCCTATGTAACTCTCTCATTTTCTCTGTCATACCCTTCTAGATGTTTTCTCTATAACTGGACTCTTGTCCCAACCAGAAACCATCATAAGGACTTCCTGTTCCCACCCCTGGATCACACAAGGGAACATGCTTGGTCTCCCTGCTGAACACTGTGGTCAA
>NW_017736823.1:0-1243 GCF_001890085.2 Hipposideros armiger | reverse complement strand
CTTTACTCCAATGTAAATTCTTGCTTCCATTGTCATAGATTAAATGACCGTATATGGATGGGTTTATTTCTGGGCTCTCTATTCTGTTCCATTGAGCTATGTGTCTGTTTTTATGCCAGTACCATACTGTTTTGATTACTATAGCCTTGTAGTATGATTTGATGTCGGGTAGTGTGATACCTCCCACTTTGTTCTTCTTTCTCAAGATTGCCGTGGCTATTCAGGGTGTTTTATGGTTCCATATAAATTTTAGGATTATATGTTCTATTTCTGAGAAAAATGTCCTTGGTATATTTTACACCATTTTAATAGCTATATACTATTCCATTATATGTATAAATATAACATAGCTTATTTTTTAAAAAACCATCATTGTCAAGCATATGCCTTTTATGTAATTATGTAAACTACTGTGTGCTAACTGGAAATTTTTACACACATCTATGATGGTTTTATGATCATAAATTCTTATAGGTAGACCTACTACATCAAAGAACAAATTTTTTTTTTAGAACTTTCCTAACATTGGCAAATTAGCCACCACGTATATTCTGCATTCCCACCAGCAATATATTGGGTTGTCAGAAAAGTCATGACATATTTTTTCTATGTTTTTCATTGCAAAAAATGCGTCATGACTTTTCCAGCAACCCAATATGATTTCTGATATTCTTCCAAGGTTGAGTCTTTTTAAAATTTTATCAGTTTCTAGGTAAAAATGATACATTATTTTGACTTGCAGTGTTTTAATTATTAGGAAAGTTGAACTTTTTCTCATTTGGCTAGCTTGTTGCTTCAACAATAAAAAATATTTATTTAGTGCCTACTATATTACAGATCAGTTCTAGACACTGGGAAAGATAAATGGTTTGCAAATCATGTAAAGAATAATAAAATACCAGGAGATACATAACACAGAGAAAACAAAGCTTAGAGTGACAGGCGTTTCAAGTGCTATAATATGTAAAGGAAGTTAGACTGGATGCATGTTTTTTTTTTCTTGTAATCTCTATTTTTTTAACTTTTTGTTTTGTATAGATACTATGTGGCAAAAGAATACATAGAACAGGGTCGGCCGAGTTGCACGATGGTTAAGAACTGGCTTGGGACGCCAGAGGGCCCCGGTTCGGATCCCACATATGAGGGCCAGTGACACTGCCCTCTACAGCTAAGATGCTGCACAACAGCTCAACTTGGAGCTGGGCTGCCGTGAGTCGCCGGCGACGGCGTAGGCTGCAGCCCC
>NW_017736822.1:0-1240 GCF_001890085.2 Hipposideros armiger | reverse complement strand
CTCAATTATTTGAACTCCTTTTGCTACACTGAAATGGAGAATAAAGTCAGGGTAGATAAAGCGGAGGGCATACCTCTTCTCTCCTCAACCACAGGTACTATTTGGCAGGCATCGCTGTGCAAGCCAGGAAGCATCAGGCATTACTGCCCACTCTGCTCGTTGAGACCTGGCGTGAGCTGTGTGTGGTGTGTGCTGGTTCTGTAATGCCATGGACATCCCAGGCGTGCAGGGCTTCCCTGAGGAATTGAGGCTGGGACCAGCCATCATTGATAACGGAGAGAATGCAGCACTTGGTCAGATAGGAGAAAGAGCCTGTGAGGTGAGCTGGGGTGCAGGCATGGCCTAGAAGGCTGCTGGTAGTGGTGATGGGGTGCAGCACAGAGCTGGGGTTTCCTAGCTCTGAGAGTCAAGCCCTGGAAGTGACCTTGATCCAGCAGAGAGAGGTCTATGCCATGCCTCCTAGGGTCCTGAAGTGGGGGGTATTTTTCTTATTGCTTTCCCCTCCTCCCCCCTTCACCCTGAGCTTTTGCTCTCCTCTGCCCCGCCCCTAGAATTCAAAATTCCTCACCTTCCCTACCCAGGCTGGAGAAACTCATTTGAAACTGGACTGGTTGGTGGCCTGTATACACTTCTCTGCCAAATAAGCTCCAAAATGAAACTTCGTTTCAATAATACATGTATGTTTTTGTTTTTTTCATTTTTCATCATTTCTTAGCCTTAGTGCGTAATAAACACAAACTTTATTTTTAAGAGAGGCACAGACAACAGGGAATGGAAGGGCCCGTGCAAATGCATTGCCGGCCATTTCAGCCCCTGGAGCTTGATGGTTGTGCGCAGTGAACCGGAGAAGGCGCCCGGCAGGCAGTGTTCACCCAGCAACCGGAGCGCACCGCGATGGGCTATGGGCGCAGCAAGGGAGCTCTTCGGGCGCGGGGGCTCCGAGGACGCGGGGCGTTCCAAGAGCGTGGGGGAACCCCTAGGGCGCGGGGCGCTGTAGCAGCACGGTCCAGCCTGGAGTCTCCACTCTCCAGCTCCCCATCACGCCCTGGCACCCTCTAGTTTTCTACTCAATTCTTGAAAATTAGTCATGTGCTTCGGAACTTAGGTATTTTCTACAGTGAATTCATTTTTCTTTCTCCACTCCAGTCCACAGAATTCAAAGGGAGGGGAGAACTTCCTTGCAGATGGGAAAAAGTTTTACTAAAGACAGGCCTGATTTCTGGAGCCAAGTATGTGTGTG
>NW_017731928.1:1292347-1294272 GCF_001890085.2 Hipposideros armiger | reverse complement strand
TTAGCTAGCTCAGGGGCAATCAGAGTGGTGTTACAAACAAACCACTTGGGAGGACAAAGTCATTCTCACTCACCCAGGCTTTATGGGAGAGTTTTCACTTTGAGCTGAGTTTGAATGATGAGCCGACTTTGAGCAGGCTGGAGCCCAGGGTTCTGGCCATGCCCAGAAGGAAACACATTCATGGAAGTGGGACAGCAGATGGGAAACTTAGGCGATGCTCACAGTCCCAGAGAGTCCTGAGCCTGCGACGTGGTGAAGAGAGGTAGGTATATAGTGGATCATGAACCTGGACATCTGTGTCACAGTTACTAAAAAGCAGTCTAGGAGAGTTTTAAGCAAATGTGTTAGTTTCCCAGGGCTGCCATGACAAATTACCACAAAATGGGTGGATAGAAGTCTGAGTTCAAAGTGTTAGCAGGGCCATGCTCCCTTCGAAAATTATAGAGGAATCCTTCCTTGCCTCTTTCTAGTTTCTGGTGGTTTGCCAGCACTCCTTGCCATTCCTTGGCTTGCAGCTGCATAACTCCAGTCTCTGCCTTCGTCATCACATGGCGTTCTCGTTGTGTGTCTCAGTTTGCACGTGGCCATCTTTTTATAAGGGCCCCAGTCATATTGGATTAGGGGCCCATTCTACTCCAGTACGACCTCATCTTAGCTAATTATATCTGCTATGACCCTATTTCCAAATAAGGTCACATTCTAAGGTAGCAGGTGTTCGGACTTCAGCATATAATTTTTGGAGAACACAGTTCAACCCATAACACAAATCTACACGCGCTCATTCGACCCAAGCAATCTCCTGTGCCTCATCTGATAAACTTCGAAAGTGGCCTTTTCCCAATGAGCACTGGAAAAAAATGAAGCGACATAGGTCTGAAGACCATCTGCTTTCCCTGTGTTCACTCCTTCCCAAGTATGAAAAGGCTATTTAGGACATCCTGGGGTCACTGAACTGAGTTGGAAATTGAGGATACTGATATTGGGAAAGTCAGGGCAGCATTAGAATTCCCACTGAAGCCTTCTTTCCTTTTTCCACCTACTTCAATAGGAATGTTATGGTATTCCCATGGAGCCTCTGGGAATGNGAGCCCCATCCGCTCCTCTCTAATGTGGTCACACAGCAGGTTCAATAAAATAATGACTTACAATGTCTTCCTTCCCGGACTCTATAAGAAGCAATGGCCTTCAATTTTTTTCTTTGTTCCTGCTCAGTAGAAGACTAGTGTAAACACTGTCCAGAATGCGAGTTTTGTAGGCAGTGGAAGAGAACATTGGGCACCTATTTTATCAAATTAAACCATCCTCTTGAAAAAAAAAATTGAAACTTTTAAAAATAAGCGACTTTCTCTCTTTCAATTATATGCTCTCTGCTTAGACAGATGAAATCATTGTCACCTAGGTACACACCATTTTGTGTTCCAAATAACACTGCTTCTTAATGTCTTAGAGTTTACCAGCATGAAAACAGCATTTCACGCAAAATCCCTCCCTGCAAGTAATAAGGTTTTTGAGCCCATTCTGCCAGACTGATTGTCCATCCCAGATTAATTCAGAGCATCCTTTCTCTGCTAAAATGAAAAGGAGAGTTGGCTGTACTATGTGGGCAGAAAAAAGGAAGGTGTGGAAATAAAAGAAGGGAAATGAGTATCTGTTTTCAAGGCAGCTTAAAACAAGTTGCAGACTCTGTTCATGCCGTTGTCTCCAGTTGAACAAAATTATCCTGAGAGGCTAGTTGGAGCTGGTGGTTAATTTTAAACCATATTTAAAGACTGCTGAGAAACACTGGCCCCAGTCCAGGCCACGGCCAGTTGTCCCTTTGTCCTGCTGACTAAAAAGATACAAATACCAGGCCCCAGACATATTAGGCACAGACCAGCAAAGGTTTGTTTTCTTTATTTTGTCAATTCTGTCCTAAGCAATTTAGT
>NW_017731928.1:1265239-1286842 GCF_001890085.2 Hipposideros armiger | reverse complement strand
ATTCATTCATTTGCCCTTGAGTTCAGTCTTGACAGTAAACAAGAAATAAATCTTATCTCAAATTTCTTAGAAGAAACCCCTTTAATGCACATGGAGGAAGAAAGGTTGGTTAGGTAAGCTTTTCTTAACATGGCTTCTCATAAAACTCAACCAGCCAAAGACACAGAGTTACAATCTATTGGCCTGGTCGATCTGCAGGACACCAGAATGCTCTAGTCCTTTCTACTGACCTGCATCATCACAGGCCATCAGAACCACTGGATATTTATGTAGGTGGGATTCTGGAATAGTTATGTAGATTTCAGATGGAAATCTGAACTTTACGTTAATTTTTCCTTGATTGTAGGAGCCAAATCTATTGAGTACTAAATCCTCCTAATTATAATCCTGCTTTTATGAAACACTTTCTCTTCTCATTCACTCTCCTAATTCTCTTTAGTTCATGTTCCTTGGCTTGATATCCAGACTATGAATGTTGGCATAGGTTGGCCACATGTGAAATTTCTTTCACAAGATTTAAGAGCCCAGAGAAGCAAAAATAGAAATGCAAAGTTAAAAATGCTTTCAGAAAACAATGCTTTTGAATCATGCAACCAACATATCCAGGGTCCTGATATAAGACAAGTACCTTCTCAAGAGGGCACTTGGAATGAAAGTAAACAGCTAGAGAAGTGGTACAAAGTAGCAGCAAAGGGAGAAGGTAAATAGAAGAGAGAAGAAGAAGTGGATTTTATCAAGCTTTGAGGTGCCAATGTGTATTTTCGTAGTGACGCCTGTTTGAGATAAAGGATCAAATGGGTGTCTGTTTTTATTTGAGATGCTCTGGCCTCTTGTAAAGAAGCTAGCTTAAAGTCAATTGAATCAGCAAATATTTTTGAGTATCTGCTATGTCCCAGGCACTGTGCTAGATGCTAGGGACACAACTAGAAACTAGAAGCTCTTTCTCTGTCTTTTTCCACATGTTTTCTTCTGTATTAGCTTCATTATCCTGGAGTAGGAGCCAATATGCCTGTCTTAGATTTTTAAACCTAGGGGAGGAAGCATGACAATTGATTCAGAGTAGATCTAATGTCCAAACCTGAAAATCAAGGAAATGTTCAGAAGAGGACGAATTGGTGCCAGGTAAGCACAAACCTCAGATGTCCATGACTTGGCAATACTAAAATTGATAACACTTGCTCCCATTTCGCAAATGTCCCTATCTTTAGTCATCAGTCTGTGCCTCCCTTACAAGGATGAGATAAAGGATGGAGAGTTAATGAGTACACTGGATAATCATAATGGGACAGCTAAGTCAGGTCTCTCTTTTCCTACTTCTAACTTGAGAGACCTTGAGAAGTGAAACTTCAAAGACCAGGAAACACTCATAAACCTGATATGAAGGCTTATCCTTTCCTGGAAGGCATGGACACTCAGCTGGATTGAGACTATCTAGGTAGTGCTAGATATTGGATATAAGAGCCCTTTATTCAGTATTTGCCCAGGACAGGGAGCTGATACACACTCTTGACTGATGACAATAAAAACTATTGCTTAGTGTGATGACTTGCATGTAATAAGTACTCAGTAAATATCTATTGAATGAAAGGAAAGCCTGTATAAAATGGTGAATCAGGCCTCGCATGCCCATATTATTTGAATTACCAACAATGGGCATGAGAAAATTGAAATAATTTGCAGGGAGTAAAAAAGTCATCACCTAGAGTAGTAGTTCTCAAACGTTAAATCCCAAGATCCCTCCATATTCTTAAAAATGATTGAGGAACACAAAGAACTTTTTATTTATGTGGATTATGTCTCTGGATACTTACCATATTAGAAATCAAAACTTAGAAATTTATAAAATATACGAGTATGCAAGTACACACCCATTAGCCATCAGACAATGGCTGCATCCCACAACATGTAGCTCTGGAAAACTCCACTGTATATTTGTGAGAGAATGAGAATGAAAATGACAAATAACATATCAGTATCATTATGAAAATAGTTTTGATCTCATGTACTCTCCCCCCCGCACCCCACCCCCAGAAGGGTTTCAGATATACTCAGAAGTCTGAACCATAATTGAAGAGCTCTGATCTAGATTTTTTATAAACATGAAGTATTTCTAGGAAGCTAAACACAATTATTGAATATAAAATTATTTGCAAGGCTTATTTGTAGCATTCATTCAGTTCACATAGTGTAGACCTTGATTTTTAATTATCAGGGGAGGGAGCTGGATTTAGCTTCTGTCTCTTCCATTTAAATATTCTGTAAATTGTACAATTCTGGAATACCTATGTAACTTTACTAACAATTGTCACTCCAATAAACTTTAATTAAAAAAAAAAGAAAAAGATATTCTGTAAATTAAGAAGAAAAGTAATCGTGGAAGGGTTTTTTGTTTTTGTTTTGTTTTGCTTGAAATCTGTCTGATGATTAAATATCATTTTCCATTTTAAGACTTTTTTTATCCTTTTATGAGTAGGTTGGTGTCACTGGCCTCAGTAAAAAAATCAAATTATTTCCAATCAAATCCTTAGTAGACATTGTAGAAAACTGCCTTTCATTGAGGAATGGTCCAAATTGGGGTGATTTATTTGGAGAGAGAAGTTCAGGAGGCAGGCTTGGACCACAGAAAAAGGGTGAGCCAGGCATATGGAAGATTGCCTGAGACCACCGACATGTATACGTAAACTACAATAGAATGGGTGAGGGAAGGAAGCCATCTCACCCCTCTTCCTGGGAAGCTTGAAAGACAAAGTCTCATTCTCAATGCTACCTCCACCACTGTAGGCAAGGAGAAGGTGATACTGGGTCCAAAGGTGCCATGCCATTCCCTAAGGATTCTTTTCTAGCGGAAGTATGGGTGGTCCTGAGGGTCTCTAGGTTAATCCCACTAAAGCTAAACATGCAGGAAAGCCATTTCCCTCAAGGAGATTTTCCAAATAATCATTTTGCTGAAAGAAAGGTTGGTTTTTCTCCTTTAAAATATTTCCATTGTATTGGGTTGTTGGAAAAGTCATAACGCATTTTTGCAACAAAAAACATAGAAAAAATACATTATGACTTTTCCAACAACCGAATATTAGCTGCAGTGGGCCCAGCCCTCTATAACACCCTCAATACCCCAACACACACACACACACACACACACACACACACACACACACACAAACACCCATCTATATTCTTACTGGCCTTCAAATTGAGGGGAAACTTTAACCTCAGACACAGTGGCCAAACAGCTGTGGTAAAAATTTCCTTGACAGTTTCAGGTTAATTGCTTTTTTTTGGAAAATTGGGTTTTAGCCAATTAATTTTTAACAAACTAGTTTCTCCTATATCAACTATTCTGAAATTTTGCGCAGATCCCCCCCACCCCCCACCTCACCCCCCACGGGTGTATAGGGAACTGGCTTTGACGAGCCCCTGAGAAGAGCCGAGGAAGCAGTTCGTCTGCCATCGAAGCTTCAAGCATGCTTGGGGAGGTGCAAATAGAATGTCTCTAGACAGATCCGTTGCGTAAGACTAGAACGGGCGAGGGAAGGAAGCCATCTCTTTCCTTTTATGAAACTGTGCTCAGCTTCAGTCTCCCCATCTGTAGAACAGGGATAATAGTTATACCTCTCAGGACTACGGTAGAGAGGAAAGAAAATCCCGTATGTGAAGTTCATAGTGCAGCGCCTGGCACAAAGGCAGGGATCAGTAACTACCAGCTGTTATTGTTACTGTTATCATTATTAATGGCAGTTATTATGGAAATCTTGTTTCCACTTTCTAGAAGAAAACAGTTCCTCAAATTACACACTTCCTCACCTTTAGGCCTAGAGCCCTCCTCCCCTCCCTCCCCCAACTCTTAGCCACGCTACTGCCTTCACCCTCCAGACTTCACTTAAGCATCGTCTCGCCCAGGAAGGCTTCTTTGGGCTCCTAGACTATCTTAGAGTCCCTGTATATCCTGGACTTAATCTCATTGCCATTTGTTGAAACACATTGTTCAGTTGTCTGCCTTATCTTAGAACAAATACTCTGAGAGCAGAAACCATCTCCATAGTGTTCATTCTGATACCCAGAACCCCTAGCACAGTACAGGACATACGGGAGATGAATGGATAAATAAAAAAACAAGTGAGGCACAGGTTGGGAGTGTGGTACTGAAGCCTGGCCTGACATTGGGGCAAAGCCAGCACACAGATGCACAGGTGTGACTTAGAGACACAGGGTCTATGGGAAACACCTGACTGAGAAAGTCCGGCAGGGTGGGCTTGGTTGAGCTTTTCCAGCAGGCCCCAGGAACCTGAGGGGTGGCTTCCATTGTTGACTCTTGTCCCTTTGGTCCTTCCAGCTTCCAGGCATGGCCTTTCTGGGCTACCAGAGAGTTTCTTCCTCATAGGAATTGAAGAGCAGGGCAAGGTCCCCTGATCTAGGAGGAGAAAACTTGAGTTGTGATTGTTACACTGTGTGGCTTTGATCAAGTGTCTTCACCTCTCTGAGTTTGGTTCCCTCTACTAGAACAGGTGAGGCATTTCTTTCTGCAGTTCTGTGAGGCAAGAGCAGGGTCAGCTTCCAGACAAATATCTCAGAATTCACTGAGATCTGCCCATTCTCTTTCTATCCTGGTTTTGCTTCCTTCTCTCCCTTCTTTCCTTTTTCGTTTCACAAATATGGATTGGGTTTTTACTACGAACCAGATTTGATCTGGTGTTCAGTAATGGAGAGGTAGACAAAATAAACAAATCGCTGCCTTCAAGCTCCTTATAGTCTAATGGTCGAGACGGGCAACACATAGGTTCACAAATAAATAGGAAAACGTCACAGGCAACAAGAGCCGTAAATAAAATAAATAAAAGAAATAAAACAGGATCATGTGATAGAGAATGACTAGGGATGGGACATGCCCTTTAGATTAGCTGGTCAAGAGAGCCGCCTCAGAAGTGGTCATATTTGAATTGAGACCTAAATGAAGAGATGAGGTTGACCGTGGACACTGTGGGAGCAGTTCACAGGTGCTGGGGGGCAGGGGAAAGTTGTGTTCCAGGAAGAGAAAGTAGCAAACGGGCATGACAATAACAAACAAGTGGCAAGATCCAGGGACGTGGCTCTTCGTGGGCCACGGTCAGGGATTTGCGTGTGGCCCTGAGTGCGAGGGGAAGCTTGGGGGGGGGGGAGATTCGTGCAGGAGACTGACATGCTCTGATACATGTTTCTAAGAGATTTCTGGCTGCTGTGTGGCAAATGAATTCTTACATGTCATGTTCCAAATACAGGTTGAAGATCATATGATTAATTCCCTGGTTGCTGGCAAAGCACTGGAAACATGGGTGACGTTATATTTGCTGACAATAAAGGGCACTTTTTCCATCCCGAGCTGATAAATATGTTGAACAAACTGCTTCTAGTTAGCTAAAATGAACAATGTTCCCTTGTGTCTTAGACATTTTTTATTCAAAGAGGATTTGTGTATTTATGATATTAATAACTGAAAAATTGGAAATTTACAATTCCACAGCCACTTGACAGGGCAATAGCTTTTCATTGGTTTAAAGGAGATTGCATTTTGTTCTATATGTGTAAGTGATTCCTTTTTATTTCATTATAATCTGGCAGATATATTGAATTTTCTACCCGGCAAGGGCTCTGTTAGGTGCGTTATACTGAACAGTCAACAAGGCCAGTTATTATGTGAAGAATGAAATGGCAGCAGGCAGCAGCAGAAAATGACCAAATAACTGCTTGATGGGGTGGTTTTTTGACAAAGCAGTGTAATAATGGAATATGCCATGTTTCCTGCTCTTTGAAATCTACTTTCTGAAAGCACTTGGATTTTTAAAATCAATTTTAGTAATTAGACTTACAACCTGAATTTTGAACTTGGGAAGCTGTTTCCTATTCACCTAATAATAGTAACTGTAATTGCCAATTATATGCAAGCACTACAATAAGCGCAGTGTATTCCCATTATCCCGTGATGTGGCTGGGCCCCGTCCAACCAGTTGAACATCTGATGAGTAAAAACTGAGGTTTCCCGTAAAAGAAGGAGTTCTGCCTCCAAACTGCAATGTAGAAATTCTGGTTTTCCAGACTTTGGACTGTAATATAAACTCTTCCCTGATTCTCTAGGCGGCTGGTTTGCCCTACGCATTTCAGACTTGCCAGCCTCCACAGTCACATGAGCCAATTCCTTAAAATATATTCCTTAAAATACATATCCTAGTAGTTTTGCTTCTCTGGAGAATCCTGAGGAATACACTTCTGTATCCAGGAGTTCTGCTTCTAGAAATTTATCCAAAGAAAGTTGTCATACTAATATCCAAAGATACATGCTCAAGGCTTTATTTTAACAGTTAAAGTTTGGAAACAATTGAAACATCCGCCAGTGGGGGACCAATTAGAAAACTATTGTGCAACCTGCATTACATAACTATACAGAATGGTCCGCACACTATGATAATTCATATATCCTGTAGATATATTTATAACTGTTAAAAAGAATAAGGTAGGTCATCTTAAAATAATAAGATCTGTATCAATCATATTATCAGGTAATAAAAAACAGAGTAAAGACCCTGTTTGATTTTTATTTTTCAAATTGTTAATACTAGGTATGGAATTATGAGGAACCTTACATTTCCCTCTTGAAACATTTTATATAGACTAAATTTTTATAAATAACATATTTTGACTGAATTAATGAATCAAATCAATTTGGCCTAAATTCTAAAAAGAAGTCAGCTCAGGCAGATTTCTCTGCTGCCCTCTCCCATGCTACCGTATATGTTTTTGAATGTTCTGAATATCTTTTAGTCAAATACTTTAATTTGTTTATTAGTGAAATATTTCTATACTAACCAAGTTATTTGGACAGATAATTTTTTAATAAAAAAAACTCTGGATCTGATTTTGTTTCATAATTTACCTGAGTACAGTACCATAGTTCAGGGAAGACAAACAAGACAGGAAAAAAGGGTTTTCCCCAAAATATACAGATAACAAACTCATTATTTTAATTTGACAACATAGAGGCAGTCTGAGTTCTCTATGACTCAAATTCTATTTGAAGAAACTAAAATTAATAAATCATAACTTTATGACAATGACAATGCTTCTTTGCAAGCCATTATATGAGTTTTATGGAATTTTCCTTCTCTCAAGTTCACTCCAACCATGCCCTAGTCCCTACCAACCCATTCCTTTTTAATTACATGTAAGCATACTTTTATAATTTGAAATGTTTACCTATGTAAATACAAACTTGTGTATGGGGGAGGTGAAATTTGAAAAGATCGTTCTTAGCATAATACACTTTCAATCAATTGGATAAATATCTTTCTGGCCCATGGAAATAAAGCGACATGCTGGGAGGAAGGCAGCCATTTTCGGGCCCTATCCTCATGTGTGCAAACAATGAACTGTGTAGAAAAGAGTACTGTCTGCAGTAACCTTGATTTCATTTTCCAATGTCTAGCTCGGTTCCCCTTGCTTGATATTTATTATCACTCTCCATTAAAAAAGATTATCTTCTCTAATGGCAAAGTGGAGAGCACAAAAAGTAATGGAAAATTCCTCCTTTGGAGACAATAAACTTTAATACATTTAATGTATAATCACATCAGAGAGCAATGCCTCTATTATGTTTAAGAGCGGAAGTACAGCTTTTTGTCTTTCACTTAGTTTTGTTTATTTTTCTTAAGAAAATATTTTTAGTGAATACATGCTATTGTTGCAAGCCTGGGAGATGAAGCTGATTCTGATTCAACCAAGGTTAAGTAAAAAATATCTGGGAAGAATCATTCTGGCAGCCTAAACGATGCCATTAACCTGAAGATAACAAAGCTGACAGTCGTCTCTTAAGTCCAGCTGATGGGAGTAAGGGTACCACCTCAATGTCCACAGACCTCCCTGGAAACAAGCAGCATCTTTAGAAACCCCTGAGGTGCTCCTAGTAGGGTGTTTGTGAACTGGATTGTTTTCTATTTCTACTTGCTTTGACATCAGATAGAGCTGAGTAATGATCCTTTTTGTCAACAGGAGGCATCCCAGGTGTACTAATCTTGTCAACGTTCAGTCAGGGAGTTCTGCATCTCCGGCAAGCGCTCTCCATTCTCCTTTGCAAGATGAAGACTTCAAACTCATTTCCAACTTTAGCAACCTGAGTCCAATTACTGGAGACTTCTCTCAGTTCTCTCTGGCATACTTCCCAGCCCTGTTCTCAATCCACACTTTGTCCCCATTTTTTGCTTTTCTACCCAAATAGATCCTAAACCTGAGGCTCTGTGAAGTCAGACTCCCCAGAGTTTGACTGTAACATAAAAATGTGTCTTATGACGTGCTGGTGGCATAAAGGAAAACCGTGTTCTAATCCCATGTGCCTTGAGAATGAGTTTGAGATCACCCATGAGCCAGGGGAGCATGGAACAAATAAATGGTCACAGTCTCCGGCCTTTCATCACAGGCCTGCTGAAAAATGACTGAAAGTAGTGAACGACTGGCTGCAAGGAGGTCATCAGAAAAGCCAGTGATGGTTAAGAAGTCAGTAAAAATGTGATGGGTAAAAAACATTAATAGGCTCTAGAAATTAATTGATGGACTGGGAAAGAAGGGTCTCAGACTTGAACCACTGAAAGAAGTCACTGAAGGGACTACAGAATCTCACATCACATGTGTGCAGTGTCCCATGTCAGCGATAGAAGGGGATTCCGGAGAATTCCACCTTGATCTGAAACACAACATGGAGAGCGCTTCCTCCCAAAGTGAATGCTTGCATATTTCTATACAGAAACTTTCAAATGAATCTTGCTACCTGATGTATGATCTCTGGGACTACAGCAGTGTGCATGATAGCCACCTTCAAAGGAATTATATCAAAACATGCCAAAGAAGTAACATGGATTTCTTGGAAACTCCAGAACTCACATCTACTATGCTAGCTCCTCACAGTGAATCCTGAAAAACAACTTAATATTCCCTAGACATTTTCTTTATGGTTCCAAGTGCAAAACAAATATTCTTATCTAAAATGTGAATTAGAAAAATTCTCTGTAGTTATTAATACACTCTGTACTTTTGTTTAATGTATTTAGTTTAAGATGTGTACTCTTCTAAAATGTCTCCTATAACTTTACATTTCATGTGAATTTTAGCTCAATTTTCAAAGTTCACTACTATTTTTCTCGATATTTGCTGCTGTTTTGCTAATTGTAACCTAAAATCCTTTAATCATAAAATCCTAGTATGTGGGAAAAAGTGTACACATAAAGGAATGAAGCTGTGCAAAGAAATTGTTATGATAAAGAAAACATATTTAAAGCAGGAAAAACCTTTTTCATACGGGAGGTTAAGAGTAAGGGTTTTGGGGTCAGATAGATTCTGTTTCAAGCCCTTACTTCAACAAGTCTCTTCACTGCTCGGCTCCACACTTTCCCTGCCTATAAAATAAGAGTAATAGTATCCTCTTCCCCAAGTTTGAAATTTTAAATGAGGTAATATGTGAAAACATTTGGCATGGCGCCTGGCCTATAGTATGCTCAACAAACATCAGTTGGTGGTTGGCATCCAGTAGTAGCAGATGTGGAATCACTATCATTATCCTAAATAGCATCACCCAATGCCATGCTTCAGGTACACACAAAAAAACAAACAACAACAATAAAAACACAATACAAGGAGATGACTGACAGGGGGGCTTGTCCTTTTCAACTTCCTAGATAATCTCTATTCCCATTCCTCACAGCTCATTACCTTCCCATGTTAGCTTCTCTTATAACTGGCACACGGGGCTCAATAAATCCCTCTTGATTGAATGACTTGAGCATAATGGAGAACTGGGTGGTCTGTAAAATGTAAAAATGGAATTTGGGTCTCAGTAAAAAAATATCTTGAGCAGGGTATCAGAAAGCCTGGGTTCTAAGTTTGCCTCTTTTTTGTGCCAACTGGATGATCTTGGATGATTCTTTCAGGATGATTGAGCTCCAACTTCTTCACCTGTAAAACGGGGAAGATTGCTAGGAGAGAAAAAAGGACATGTAGTGTGTGAACGTGTTTGTAAACTCCCAGGATTTTGTAGGGATTTGTGTTTGTTAGGAATCATATAGGCTGAGCAAGCAGGGGTGTGTGTGTCAGTGTATAAATGTACACGTAAACACATTGTACACACGTGTATGGCTGCCAAAAGAAAAGGCAATCTAAAACCAGACAAATGCCATTATTTCATATTGAGAAGAGAGAGAGAAAATGGAGCAAGGGGTTAAAGTCTCTATCACCTGGTAAGAAGGATTGAAACAAGGGCTGTAGAAAATAATCAAGTCGAGAAACGTGCTCGGCACAACAATCTGCCAGTTGCCTTCTGATCTTCCCTTGGCCACTTGAACTCTTATCAGAAATTCAGCGACAGCAGCTGGCTCTCCATCACCCTTAATATTTCCCACACTTGTTCCTGGGCAGGGTCACCCCCTTGGGACACGTCCTTACCTTCTTGCACTAAACCTCCCTTAGGTGATGTGTTAGGAGCCTTAGTCCTGTTTTCTTCCACCCCTGGTGAAAGATATTGTCAATAATTTCAAAAGTCTTATTACCAGATGCCCATAAGGGAGTGATGCTACCTAAAGATGAATCTATGCTGTCCTTTACTGATTCTCTCACTTTCTATGAAGAACCATGGATGCTGTGATGTTCACAATTGCAGTACCTGATACAGGCAGGTTCATTTTTCTCTCTGCTTGCTTCTGAGGTAAATGCTAGAATAACCCAGGACAAAATTTGAAAACGAGGAAGCTTTTAAGGACTTCCTATTGGTTGCTCTACAGGGTTCAGCTCAGTCACTGCTGGGTAACTTGTACAATGCCTAATTCACACACTTCAAGGCAGAAGCAGAATGAATGTTGGTTTAGAATCATATTTAGTATAAACTGTCAGTCTGTCATTAGATTAGATGGCATGAGAAAGCTAGCTTGGTTGTGTTTATACACGCATTCAGCTAGAAATCTTAGGATGCTGTAACTTTTGAAACGGAGAGGCAGGAATGGGCAGTAGTTATGAATGTGGGCTCCTCCTAACCTGCTTGCCTTTGAGACTCATGTCTGCCTTCCACTAGCCACATGAACTCAGGTAAGTTCACTATGCACTGCAAAGCCTCAGTTTCCTCACCTGTATAATGGTGACAGTAATAGTACCTATGTAAGAAAGTCACTAAGTGAGAAACAGTTGGCAAGGAACCTAGCACAAAGCCTGAGGTTGAAAAACGTGGGCGGTTATTCTCATATTTTTATTAATAAAAAAACACCAACTTGCTTAATCTTTTTCTAGGCCCTACAAACAGAACTAAAAACTGTGGGATGCCAAGCAGTTCCTTTAGTTTAATTAAAGCAGCAGTGAAAATGTTTAAAGAGCTGTGTTTAAGCATTGGTAAGAAATTAAAAAAACAAAAACAAAAACAAAAAAACCTACTCTAACATGGAGGCTTTTCATTGATTGACACAATGCAGTAAAACCCAATGACATTCAATTACCTCTCGAGTGAGTCAGGCCAGCCAACCAGGGAATTATACATTTGAAATCAACAAATTAGATTTGGTCCCTTTTGCAGGCTCAGCAATTTCTTCCTGACTAGTTCCACACAAGATCAGAGGTGGCCCTGTTGGCTTCCGGATTCCACAAACTAACATGCTCTATCTGCACAGAACAGTTTTTTCCTTGTTTAGGTTCTAAATGAACCTTAGGCTCCAAAGTTATCACAGCTGCTAAGCACACACTGACTATAAAATTTCTTCTTCCAAAGTAAGATATATATTTATATATACCTGTGTAACTATTTAAAAGGACATTTCTGTAAATATATATACCGGGGTGCCAAAAAAATGTATACACATGACTTGTATTCATCTTTTGTTATCAGTATCAATTCAGAATTACAATTTTAATATTGTAATTCTTTTTTAAAATGTATATACATTTCCTTTCTTAAAATGTATATACATTTTTTGGCACCCTCTGTGTATACATGTGTGTGTGTGTGTGTGTGTGTGTGTGTGTGTGTGTGTATATATATATATATATATATATATTTAGTAATATATGCCATTATATAGCATTCAAATGTTCAGTGATATGAATAATTATGCTCAGACTCTTTTGAACTGACATGGTTTTTCTTCATTCCTACTTCCTTCCACTTAACAGGCACTAGCTTAGAGCTTCACTTCCATTTCCCCTCTTTCTCCCGATTTCACTCCAGTGTGGCTGGTGGTCCAAATTCCAAGCTATATGGTATTAATAAGCACAGCAGAATTGTTAATGATTTTTTTGCCTGGGACAGATAAGCACAATTAACATTGACTGTATATCAACACAATTAGTTAGCAACATGAAAAATGTTGATACTCAGCAGATCGCACAGAAAAAAAACAGTTGTTTTATTCCCCCCTCCATGCTGCCCCCACCACACACAAAGATCGCAGATCCAATCTGTGCACGTTACCTGCGGGAGCTAGCATGCTGGAAGCGTGCCAATTCTAAAATGCATCCTAGCCCCTGGAAAGCAAGTGGGTATGTAGCTAAATAGTGGTGGCAGGTGACATGGCTCTGCCTGCTATTTTTGTTTTACATGTTGTTTATTATAAGAAAATCTTTTCAATGTTTGTCCTAAGATAAAGGCCCAAATCTATAACCTGGCCCATTGGAACCCACAGTGGGAACTCCTGGCTACTTCTCCATCTCATCCTGCTCCCATTCCCTTTCGTGTGATATTCCAGTTTCAGAAGCCTTATTTCATCCCTTCCCATGTGCTCTGCTCTTTGCCTATGCAAGACGTCGGTACACACCCTTTTCTACCTATTTTTTAACAGCTTTATTGAGATGTAATTCACGTAACATACAATTCATTCATTGACATTATAAAACTCAATGGCTTTAAGTAGTATAATCATAGAGTTGTGCATCCATCAACACACTCAATTCTAGGACATTTTCATTACCCCAAAAGAAATTTTCCAACACTTAGCGACCATCCCCAATTCTCCCATCCTCCCCACCCCCAGCCCTAACCTATGTTTGTCTCCTCAAATTTGTCTGAATATTTCATATATATGGCATCATACAAAGTGTGGTTGTTTGCATGGCTTCTTTCACTTAGCATAAGGTTCCCAAAGTTCATTTATGTTGTAGCATGGATCAGTACTTCATGCCTTCTTATTGACAAATAATATTCTATCCTATGGATAGACCACATTTTATTTACCCATTCATCAATTGACAGATGTTGGGTTGTTTTTTGGCTATGATGAATAGTGCTGCTGCTATGAACATTCTCATGTAAGCTTTTGTGCAGATAAATGTTATCATTTCTGTTGAGTATGTATCTAGAAGTAGAATTGCTGGATCATATAATAATTCTATGCTTAACTATTTGAAAAACTGCCAGACTGTTTTCCAAAACGGCTGCACTATTTAAATTTCTACCAGCAATGTTTAGAAGTTCCCATTTTTTTTTCCATTGGACCTTGTTATTCCAATCTTATTTTGTTATTCCAATTCAATCTCACTAACACTTGTTATTACACTCTTTTAATATTTTTGGTTATAGCTATTCTAGTGGATAGAGGTCACATTTTATTGTGCTTTTTTTCTCTCCAACTTTTCATCTGGAGAATTTCTACTCATTTTCAAGCTACAACTTAAAAATCACTTCCAGAGGGAATTTTGTCTTGACCACCCTACCCCCAGACTAGTGTAGGGCTCCTCTCAGAAAATCTATCTTTTCTCTCTAAACTTGAAGTTCAACATGGGCAGTGACCATCCCATCTCATTTTTGTTTTCCACTCTATCCCCAGCATCTAGTTGTTGCATAAACTCCAGAGCTGCTTGTTAAAAATTTGTTGAATGAATGACATTACAAAATAATGAGAAAAAAGTGTACAATATCTGAAAATTACCTGTATCAGAATAATTAACATGATTACTTTTTAAATCTATTTCATTCTTCAGCCTTCCCACAGACCAAACTATTGAGAAATATTTTAATATCTCTGCAAGGGCATAAAAGGAGTTCTACAATATAATCATGATGAATGCTTTTATTTTCCTGAATTTCACTGAAGCCATACACCGTTCTGGTTGATAAGAAATAGGAGGCTCACCAACACGAGGAAAATCAAGTGGGCTGTGTAAACAGTTGTCTCTTAAGTCAAGCAATAAATAAAAAACAATAAGTTTCTGAGAAATAAGGAACTCAGGGGGACTGGACTTTCCTGCTTTGCCTGTCAACTTGGCTACGCCCCTAGAGATTTCGATTCAGCAGGTCTGGGACAAGGCCTGGAATATATAATTTTAACATGGCCCCTAACAATCCTGATGCAAGCAGTCCATGGGCTTCACTTTGAAAAAACATTCATCTATTTTAATAACCTCATTATTTAACAGAAACATGTTAATGCAGAAGTTGAAAAATCAAGCCCTGGATTCAGATACAAATTTAAATCCCGGGCCCAATTTACTAGCCATGTGGTTTAGGACAAATTACTTAATCTTTTTAAACTGCTATTTACTATTGTTATTATTATTTTGTCTTTATATTATTTCTAAATTGTAAGAGACTATATAAAACAAATCTGTTCAATGGGGCCAAGTTTTGCTTAGTAAGAAAAATGCTTCTTAAGCATACATTGGGAATTCATCAGCTTTATCATCATTGTTACTTCTGTAGATAATTTTCCTGGTGGCTCTTTACTGATATTGCTAAGTCTCATTTATGTCATTTCCACACGCCTCCCTAAAACTCAAGGAATAATTTAGTCATCTCTAAAGAAGCAGAATTTTCGGTCCTGTCCTGAATTACAGTTCACCACCCAGTTCTCACCTGCACTACTCTACTGAATAGAACACACTTTCCTTAGGTTTCATTTATTGAGCCAGAAGTATTGCCACCCCCAAACCCAATATTATTTTCCTCTGTTAATATATTGAGCCTGGATGCTGTCCTGAAGAACTTAACTGTCTAAAATAGAAGTCCTAAAAGTTCAGTCAAATTAGCATCTATCAGTCATGTTACAGGTTCAAGAATGTTCCTTCATTTATCCAAGTCCTATTTAGTGAATGCCCAACAAGTGTCTGGATTCTGGGATACACAGAAAAGAAAATGAAGACCCTCATGGACATGGAAGGGACAGAAAAAACAAATAATTAAATATATTACCAAGATAGTGTGGCTGGTGATGAGTGCTGTGAATGACATTCACCAGGGTGATGTGACAGAAATGTCTAAGGGAAAGGAGCCATTTTAGAGTAATGGACAGGAAAAGACTATGCCAGGAGATGACATTTGAGCTCATGCCCAAACGCCAAGAATGAGTCAGCCGTGGGAAATATTAGGGTGCAGAGTGATTTGGGAAAAAGGAACGTCAATGAAAAGACCCTAAGCCAAAACCATGGTGTAAGACCTGGCGGGTCACGTTTAGAGTTAGGTTTTGAGTCCAAGTTAAGATGAGAAAGCGCTGCAGAATTTAAGCAGGAGGGTGTCACAGTCTCATTTATCATCATTTCGAGTGCCTTGCCCTTCCCTCCTCCCCTCTCTTCAGTGACAGCTATTGTGAAATCCAATGGAATGGTATTTAACTGCAACATTTACTTCCAGGTTTCCAGTTATAATATCTGTAATTTTGTTAATGAACTTGTCACATAGGTGTGCCATAAAACTCCTGAACCACTTCAATCTTTGCTTTAGAACATGTAGGCATATGACATCTCATTTTCTCTCCATACCACTTTAAAGAGTGTTTCCTTAAATCTGGCACTTTAGGTTGCACCAGGTGACCTTTGAGGTGCCTACCTGTGAGGGAAAGGAGCGGGAGAAGCTGGCACTGATTGGCGACTCCTCATCTTCAGCGGAGTTCTTCGTCACCGTGGCCGTCTTTGCCTTCCTCTACTCCTTGGCTGCCACTGTCGTTTACATCTTCTTCCAGAACAAGTATCGGGAGAACAACAGGGGTCCACTCATTGTAAGTGCTTTGCTTTTTGAAATAACTTTTTTCTTTCCCCTCGAATTTCTTTTTCCAATGCTTGAAGGGTTTTGAAGTTACCCAAGCCCTAAGGAGAGGCATTTTAAAGAAAAATCACATTCATTTTCATCCAAATCTTGTCGATCTAAAACAAAAAATGATGTCTGTCATCCTTTTGTGCCCCTGTTTTGGAAAAGCATCACAAGACTTGCTAAAAACTCCTCTGAAATAGATGTTTGGAAATCTCATGAGATCAAGGAAAGAGTAGTGATATTTACTGCAGATTTATTTATAATTCCAGCATGGTGGAGTTACTCATCAATTTTTCTCACTAGTTATTTACACAGTGTGACTTGTGCTTATTTGAAATGTGTATTCTCTTAATAAATGATAGACTGGGCATTGAACTATTTAGTTTGAAAATGAAAATGGAGTTCTTCATCACTGAATAGTTCTCTCTCTCTCTCTCTCTCTCTCTCTCCCTCTCGTTCTCTCTCTCTCCCTCCGCCACCACCACCAACCCTCCCCCATTTGCTTCTTTCTTATGTGAGTTCAAGAACTCACATGAATGAAACCAATATAGTCCGGCATATACAAACAGAAACACACACACTTAGAGGGACACAATTCTCAGAGGGGTACATGGTCATGGATAATTTTAAGGAAATACCATTTAAATTTTTCAACCTTTACATGCACATTTGCCTGAAATTTATCTTATTGAGAATGCCCTGAATTGACAAATATCTTGTTGTCTTATCTCTTAATTACCTATTCCCATTATATATATATATAAAAAAAGCATCCTTCTTTTTTACCCCAAATATTACTACATGGTACATTGCTAGGATGTAAAAGTTTTGAGGCACTAAAGAAAGGATCATTTGAAATATTGGTGTTGGTATTGACAAAAGTGAACGATTTAAAGCCTGAGTAATGTACTCTTTTGTATAAGGAGGTTTCCAATTTTTTTTTCAATAAAAAAAAATTCTAATCTACTCATCAGCTGACAGATTATTAAAAAGTAATTTTTGCTGACAGACCACTAGGTGACCTGAGGCACATAACTCAGAAGAAATTCAAAGAAATTAATGACATTGCTATAATAAAATGCCATTCATTCTCATCTACTCATTTATGTGAGCAAGTATTATCAACACATCTATAAGATGAAAAATGGAAATAGAATTTATGCTGAATCGTGTCCCATTCTATACATAAATAATACCTGTTACCCAAAAATATAAACTAATTGAAGTAAAAACAGCCCCATACATTTCTAATAAAAATTTAATTTTTTAAATTTAAAATTATTAATGAAAATTTGTGATACATTTATGTTCTTTCAGACAACAGTGCATTCATAATATTTGCAATGATTTTGTAAAGAAAATTTTGGTACTTAAAACATTAGTGTCACTGGTAAATAAAAAGTAATATAAGTTTATATATATATTTTTGTTACAAAAAATATAATAGATTATTGATAAAATGCCTTTCCATACAAAAAATATTATGTTGGCTATAATTGTGTGAGGGAAGTATAATGGACATACAACTTCAAGAGAACAGAAGGAACATGTAAAATTTCCAACTGTTAAAGAGGAACTATTCATTAATATTTTAAATTGATGATAGAGAATATCAAGTAACTATGCCACTAGATTCATTTTTAAATGGATACAATGCGTATTTTTAAAATATCACTACTTATAACACACCAGAAATTATATTCTTTGCAACTTTTTAGACTTGTAATAAAAACAAAATTAGATGTCAACTTTATATAAGGAGGAACACAGTTTTTCAAATATCTTTTAGGGAGTATGTGAGTAAAACATTTCTGCAGATCTTTAACTTAATGTATATATTATAGAGACCTATACACTAAAATAAACACATTTTGAAGGGTAATTGGGAGAAATCCCTGTTTGTAGAATTTTGTGATCAAGTTCAAAGGGACCAGAAAAAAATCAGATTGTAGCACTTTAATATGTTATCCTGGAAAAAGAACAGTAATGCAGCAGAACTTAAACCTTTGGACAGGTTTCTTTTTATTTTTCCTTTCAAATTTAAGCTAACAGTCTGAACGGTTTTAAAATATCTTTAACAGAGCCACCTATCTTGCTCGGCTCATCCCTCCCATGTTGTGCAGAGGAACACATAAAAGATACACATAAAACCAACACTCATCCATTCTGGATACTCTCACAGAATTCTAAAGGTTGAGGAAATACCCTGACTCCCAGAGAGTGAACGTTGACTCAGCTAGTTGACCCATAAAGTGGGAAAAGGTCAATTTGTTATATAAAACTACATTCTACTCCTATGAAATAATCTCGTGAATGCATGCTGCTTCATGTCTGTGTAAACAGTCTTCTCCATCAAGTAGGATATAATGAAATCCTGAATGGTGTGCTACACTGGGAAGGTTTTGTTTTATTACATCGTGGAAGAAAGGAAGGAGTGAGGAGAATAATTCTAGTCATAAAAAAGGAAAGCCTCCTAGATGAAACTTTGGGGATATTAAAAAACTGATGTGCTCATTACTTAGCAGATAAAAGTTAATTTAAAAATGAGCCTGAGTCCTAAGAGTCACAGAGGCAGAATGAGTGTAGAGGATCAGCATGACACCGTGGCAGCTGCAAATGGTAAACCTTATCAATTCTAATCCCTCTATGAGGTGGCCATGATTGGGGGAGGAAGTGTGGGCTATTACACCCACCTTTAATTTGAGTTAGCAGGTGAAAGCAAATGCAAGGTGAAAGATCTCAAGACAGTGATTCATACCTCAGAAAACTTTGAAAAACTAGAAAAGGATTTGTTCATACATTAACAATAATTGCACTTGTTTAAACCAATCTTATTTATTCAGAAAGATGGTGACTGGTCATTACTTGGGCATCTCTGTTCTTGTTACCATCTATTCTTTTTTGTTGTTGTTGCTTTGTTTTTAACAATACACCAACTTTCCCCTTTATTCTGTAATTCAGGATTCTCCAAGTCAAATAAACTTACTCTGAAACAACAAGGTTACCATAATATGCTGACATGAACTAAATCAAGCAGTTTAAAGAAATTGGGTATCCTAAGCTAGTTCACATGTAAAAATTAGATCTCATTTCACTCTGTAATTGTCTAGGATATGACATTACACATCATGCATAAATAATACCTGTATGTAGGAAAGTGATAAAGATGGGAAAGGTGCTGATATAACAACAATATTAACTGGCATTGATTTTCTATTATGTGTCGATCTGTTTTAATTCTCACTACAACCCTAGCTTATGTTATTATTCACATTTATGGATGAGGAAAGGGAATCATGGAGACGTTACCCAATGCTCCCAGGTTACATCCATCACTAATAGTCAGAGAGTAAAGAGCTTGAACCCAGATTCTCCAAATCCAGGGCCCAAATTCATAACCATCATGCAAGAGGGTTCAAAATCCTGATAGGCAATGTGCTCTGTTTGAAGTTAGAGGGGTGGAGCTGGGGTAAGACAAATTGGTCTATATACCTGGACAGCTCCTATATTATCTAACTCTAGAAATAGAGAAACCAAGCCCTCCCTATAACCTCTCTACTTTTCTTCGCATTTGACATCACAAAGGGTTTTTGTATATGCCTTCAAAATCCACTTGGAGTTATGGATGATGCTAGAATCTATGAAACTAGAATAACTGAGAGGTTCCGTTTGTGCTGGCATTTATCCATGTTGCATGGGGAAGATGTCAATGACAGAAAACAAGCTTTAAAGCTGCCCAGGATCAATGTGTGTTATAAATCAGAAATTACAAGGACTGATTACTATACATTTGCAAGCAGTTGTGAGCAATTTCAGACAAACTGGGGCCAAGCTTATCAATGACTAGTTTCTAAAATATCTTTTTCTACTGAATACACTTGACAAGATTGCATACCTTTAAGTAAAAATGAGCATCTGAATGCCTTTAGAAGTAACATAATGTTAATGATGCTGAATGACACAATAGGGGGAAAATGAAGCCAAATGAATCAGCCAGCTACTATACATCACTACAGTCAGTGCCTTCTTGTACAGATGAATAAACATCCGTTCTCATGCACCTGAATAGTGCATGATTGTGGAATTGAAATGTCACATCTGGTTTTATCATTTGTCATGTTCCTTAGAGTGCAGTTTTAAAGCCAATCTCCTGCCTAGATTTCTGTGAAAGGATGTTCTAAACCATGTTTAGATCTCATGTCAAATAGTGACACTGTGAGGCTTTACCTTTTTTCATATTAGTGTAAAGTAGGTTTTAAAAAAATAACTTGCAGAGCTGACAGAATCCTCTGAGAATGAGTATAAAATAAACACCATCCCACATTTTGGTGAATCCTTGTCAGGACAAGTTTGGTTTAAAGTAACTACTCTCAGACTTAAGGAGAATCAATACCCACGTTAAGATTTTGTGGAAAAGGAAGCTGTGTTATTTAAACTCTGCTTTTCCCATAAAGGAGCCCTGGTTGATGGAAGGCGTTTTATGGGACAAGAAACGTGTACCCACTGCAGGCAACAGTGGTATCGCGGCTCACATTTGTTTCATGCCCAGGGCATTCCAAATCTTTTCACATTTTCCATCAACCCTCAAAACAATCCTAGGAGATGAGAGCAATTAGAGCCAGCCCCATTCTACAGATTCAATTTAACCCCTCTGTATTGAGAACCAGGTGTTAGGAAATGAAGTCTTGGGAGATTAGAAACCTTGCCTGTGGTCAGAGAAGTGAATGGGAGAACAAGAACTCAGACTCCTATGCTAATGATTTTAAGGGCAGTGACTACACTCTGAAGTTGTGGATTTTAATCTCCCTGTGTGACCTATTATTTAACATTATGGAAGCCTTAATTCTTTAACAATTATGGAAGCCTGTTACTTCGTCCATAGAATGAAGCCAATAATTATACACTTCAGGGCTGCTGAAAGGATAGGAAGAGTTAATGCCTGCAAAGGGCTTTGCACAGGGAAAGGCACACAATAAGTGATAAATTAATGGATTTAATTGTAACACCATTAAGTCATTAATTTTAATTATTCTCCTTCTCTTTACTGGTTACTACCTTAGCCCCATTACCCTTCCCAATAAAGGGAAATTGCAGGCACCTCCCTTTAATTGACTACACTCATTACAGTTCTACTTTCCTTCAGCCCCTCCATCCCAGGCACCTTCTGCCCAAGGTCCCTCAAGGATAGAGCTTGACTCAGGACCACTGTTATGATCACAGTTATTAGGTTGAGCATCCAATTAATGTTTCTGGTCCTGGAACCCTACCCCGTTATGTGACTGGAAGGTGGATTTTTATCTCCCCAAACGAAAATAAAGCTCCTCAGTTTCCAGCAGGGCCTAAGACCATCATTACAGGAGGAAAGCAAGAGGCAGGCACAGAGACAGATGTTCAAAGGATCAGATGCTAATTCCTAACCATCAACTCCATCTTTACTTGGCTGTCATCAGAGATGGAAATCGGAGTTTGCAGTCTCTGAGCTATTCGTAAATGGCTGAAAAATCTCTTTCCTCTCTCCTTCCCCTCCCCTCTCCTCCCTCCTCTCCTCTCCTCTCCCCTCCCCTCCCCTCCTCTCCTCTCCTCTCCCCTCCCCTCCT
>NW_017731928.1:1247482-1265205 GCF_001890085.2 Hipposideros armiger | reverse complement strand
TCTCCTCCCCTCCTCTCCCTCCCCTCCCCTCCTCTCCTCTCCCCTTTCTCCTCTTTTTCTTCCTTCTCTCATCATGTCAGTTTCACTTCATATCTAAATGTATTTCATTTTAATAGGTAGTAAGTACTTTCCATAACCAAGCAATGTGTAGATGGGGTAAATTCAAAGCATCCAGACTGGTGAGGAAAAATATTTTATAATTATGAGTCTCCTACAAGTGACCTGTGAAAACTATGTAGATGGGCTTTGGTAGCCTAGAGGAGGAAGCGTGCCCTGCAGAAGCCAGAGCACCCCCTCCCCGGGTCCCAGTGGGAATACTGACACTAAAGACAATACTGACATTCCAGGGCATCTGGTGGTTGGGGAGAGGCTGAGCTGAGTAGGTTGTGTTTGAAGTTCTGCCCTAGGTGCAATGCGTCTGATGCTAAAAATAAAAACATCATTTGAATCCCCCAAAGTATGTATCTTGTTAGTCACAGGCATGCCTGTCAGAACCTGACACTCTGGCTTGTGATGTGATGTGACGTGACGTGACCTGAAGTGATGTAGGGTGTGTGTGTTTCCATCTCTTCACTCTTTGAAACAAGAAGAGTTGACATTACAAAAGGGTACAGACCTAACCTTAAATGAATTCTTAGTCTAAACTACTATACATTTTGCATCAGCAAGTACATTTTTCCAGAATTGGCACCACTGATGAAGGCAAACAAATTCATCCAGTTAGTGTTCCCAGTGTTTTATCAGTTTTTACATCCTCAGCCCTTTTCCAGCTCCTTTATGATTAGCAGATTTTCAATTACAATCTAAATGAGGGTTAATTCCCACCACATTTGGTACTCTGTTTCTTCAATGAACCAATTAAACAGAGAAGATCTGTAGTCCAGTAGCCATAATGACGGCAGCGAGCAGCTTACGGAATTCGTGGGGTTCTCCAGGATCCCAGAGCTCTTCTCATCCTGTGTTGGAGCCTGTGCCTTCAGAGGGTAGGCAGACAACTTCCTTCTGAACCCCATTCATTTCTGTCAGATTGCCTCTCATTCCAGGGAACTCATCATTCAGTTAGAAAAGTCAGGACCTAGCAGAAACTTGGCAAAGCCCCTCAGGCGTCTTTCCTGCATGGTTCTTTTTTTCATTTAAAATACCAGGAAATGTGAAGTGTGCCTATTCCATGGCCCAGCCAAGAAGAAACCGTGCTCCCTGTCTGAAATAGACCCATGGTTCTCAACTGGTGGGGGCAACATCTGCCGATGCCTGGCGACATTTTTTTTTTTTAGCTGAGCCATCCTGCCACCTGTTGGCAGCTCAGTGGCAACTCAGCTCGGGCTGGACTCGAACCGCTGTTGCTCAGAGCTCAAACCCTTGAATGAGCTCTTAACCAACTGAGCCACTCGGCCGGCCCATGGCGACATTTTTTATTGTCACCACTGGGCAAATATTGCGGGCATCTAGTGGGGAGAGGCCAGGGATGTGGCTCAGCCTTCCCCAGTATGCAGGAGAGCCCACCACAACAGAGTTATCCAACCAAAAATGTCGGCAGAGATGAGGAACGCTGATTCACAAAACAACCAGCAGTGATAGTATCTGCTGTGTGCCGGGCACTACACAAGCACTTTCTACATGTCTTCTCTTTAAATCCTTAACTAACCTTTTAGTTTCATATTTTAATTCCCGTTCTTGAGATGCAGAAAATGAGGCTAAAGAAGTTTAAGAAACTTGGCATGAGGTACTTGCCCCAGAGGCAATTCAGGTCCATCTGACCTCAGCTCAGAAGTTGCTTGATCTTTATCTGAATTTTTCCACTTATGGGGAACTCTCTACCCTTCACTGTGTTCATTTCTCTTGGTCTATGAACCCCACAACTGACTCTTGGCTACCCCCATGCCCCCTGCCTTCTTTGTTCCCTCTCTTAGCTATCCCCAACACACACACACACACACACACGCACGCACGCACGCACACGCTAAACCTCTCAATTTTGTTGCCTTTTCTCCACTAAGCTCTGCTTTCTGATCCAGCTGACATACTAAAGAGGAAAACGGTGCCAACTCCAATTATTAAACTGATTTTAGATGTTACCCCTGAAAGAAATCTTGTATTTTTCCAGAAAACTTCGAATTTTTATACTGCTCCTAACTCTAATTATTAAATTGGAGCCAATTTGAATGTTCCCAAGCAACTCAGGAAACTAGTTTAAACTTAGGGCTACAAGTAATTTCAGTGAGACTCCCAAAATGGTATACAGTTGGGAAGGAAGGGGACAACGATATTTCCTTATTCAATTAATAGCTATCTACAGTAAAAAACTTTTTATCTTATATTGGCTTTTTGTTATAGTACCCTCAGACATGACTGGTTTTCAGTTTTTGTTTTTCAATCAAACAAAAGTTCATGTGGTGCTTCCTTTTCAATCCCAAGACAAAGCTCTTCCTTGGATTCAAGAGTAATGACCGTGGCTGCTTAGGTCCCCCTGGACCCAGGTCCTGGACCAGGCACCACAGACACGTAGCAGAGGAAGACCTGGCTCCTGGCCTCAAGCTGCCTGCTTTATTCCTATTACTCTTGAGGGCACATCTGTCCTGGGGAGACAATAGAGGCCAGTGGTTAAAAATTCATGCTCTGTACTCAGACAGCCTGGCCCGAATTTCAACACCACCATGCGTCATCTGTGTGACTTTGGACAGCTTACACAGCCTCTCTGTGCTTCCATTTTCTCACCTGTGAAATAGAGATAGCAATGGTTCCTAAATTATAGCTTTGTTGGTCAAATTAAATGAGTTGTTACAGCTGAAGTAGTTAAAAACACCAGGTACACAGCAGGTGCTCGTTAATTTGAGCCATTATTTTTATCAGCCTGATAATATCACCTACCTTTGTGTCCATATGGTGGTTTTATGTAGCTGGTGTTTGTTAATTTCAGTGAGCTGACTGACTGAAAAACAAGTGGATAAGTACAAACTCTATTGACGTCCTCGTCTTGAGAAATGCTTTGGAAGGCCTCTTGTTGCACTGTTAACATTAAACACTTTCATTCTTTTTTTTTATTCTTTGAGACTCCAAATTCAGCATAAAAGCTGCTGTTATTACACACAAATGCAGTGAGCCCTACTCTGCAGTTTCCGCTGTCCCCCATCACTCAGTTCCCTCCCCTCAGTTCTCCCACCCCCATCCTGGCACTCAGATCTTATACTTGAGGGAAGACTGGGAAAGAACACAGCCTCATTAAATTAATAAGGCTCCAGAAAACAGGAACTTGAATCCCTTATCAACTGGCACGTCTGAAAATAGCAGAAGAATCTGAAGAGCACAGTTGTGTAACAGGGAGAAACTTGGAAAATTTGGTTGTTTGGGGGCATCCAACTGAGAAACTGGGTTCAGTCGTTCACCCTGCTTTTATCACTTTTTGAAAGTGTTGAGATCTTCCCCACTCCACCCCCGCAATGGCAAAAATAGATTAGAGTTTGCTAAGTTTAGGCTTTGATTCCAGAGCAAGCAGACACTCAAATACACAGCTTTGGAATCCCTGGTACTCTCAATAGTTTAAGAATGTCTTGCTCTAATACCATGGTTCATTAAACTGTTAAATAATTGGCACAAAGTCCAGAGCTTGGATTTTTTATAGCCCTCTTAGCCCTTTCTCCCAACTGGGCATCTTCACTTCCATTGCTTATTAGCAGAAGCCAAATCGAAGCCACAGAGCCATACAAGAAAGTGCTTCAAAATTTTCCCTGGTAACATGGAGGAAGTGACTCTAAAACTATCTTGGATACCTTATGAGGGACATACCTATCTGAGACCTACAACTTTGAGTCCACCTCCATGTTGTTCTGAAACGTCTAAGAAACATCTAATTGATTCATATACTGTCTCAAGAAATTAACAGCTAAACCTGAATTGCCATGAGATTTATTTGTAGCTTAGTGGTCCACTGGCAAATTGACTATGGGCAGGAAAGCCACACCTATGGGCAGGAAAGCATGCAAACATTGACAAGAAGTTAAAGACTGAAAAAGGAAAGAAAATATTACAATGGAAAAAGAACTTAGAAACATTGTAGTTGAGGCTAGGGAAAAGAGGGCTTAAATGTCATTGTTTGAGCTGCCATTTACTCCTGAGCACTTTCCACAGGCCAGATATTAAGATAGAAGTTATTTTATTTAATTCTCCAAACACCATTAAGACAGGCATGACTATGCCCATTTTACAGATGTTGAATAAGATTTACAGAGATTAAGTAACTTGCACAGTGATACACAGTGAGCGAGCCTCCAGAGACATGCTCTTCACCACGGTGCTATACCTCCACCTCATTCTTATCTGGAAGTAGGAAAATGAAAATCCAAGACTGTCCAAGCTGGAGCTGATAGTCAAGTCAATAAGACAAGACAAAGACATATCAGGATATAAAAGCACAAAAGAAGTGTGTTTTATTAGGACAAGTGATAGCGACATCATGTAGGATTCAGCAGGAAAGAGCATGTGTTATTGACTTGAGTGTTCAAAGAAAGTCTGTGGAGTCCATGAGACTTGACAAAGAATAGAAACTCGCTGGATGGAAATGGGGGCTTTTTGACTTGGGGAAGGTCTTAAACAAGAATGGGTGGGGAAATAATTTAATAGCAGGCATTTCTTTGGCCTGCCAGCTTCTTTCTGTGGGATATGCAGCCTTCTCTCACTCACACAGTGCCGCTGGACTATCAGTCCACGGTGCCTTACCCAGTAACATAAGATGGTCCAGTGACTCAAGCCAGGCAATCAAAGTCTCCTCTGGAATTTATCTATGGAGTGAAGTTTTTCCTCTGGAATTGCTAGGCTAGAAAGATGTGAGTCTAGTTGGTGGCCACATTGCCCAAGATGTGGAAAGATTCTATGTAAAGAATAAAGCTGAGCAGAGATAAATAAATCCTAGATACGAAGGAGAAAATAAGGTAGAGAGAGACTTAACCAAACACACACACACATACACACACACACACACACACACACACACACACACACAAAACCAAGCACCTGGATTTGGGCATACCTGAAGCCAGACACACTCTGTGGTTCTCAACCTTCCTAATGCTGCGACCCCTTAATACAGTTCCTCATGTTGTGGTGACCCTCAACCATAAAATTATTTTCGTTGCTACTCTATAACTGTAATTTTGCTACTGTTATGAATCATAATGTAAGTATCTTAGGCAACCCCTGTGAAAGGGTCGTTTGACCCCCAATGGGGTCGCGACCCACAGGTTGAGAACCGCTGCTAGATTTTTTAGTTATGTGAACTACCAACTTTCCCTTCATGCTTGCTACTTCGATTGGAGTTTCTAATACTTGCCAAATGAAGCGATCTTTAGACATAATTTCTACCCTCTCTGTAAAACATTTATAAGAACCTATATATCAAAAGATAATTATTAAGATTAAATAACAAATGTCTAGTATGATTGTTAGGTGTTAAGCACATAGCAGATGCTTAATGACAGTTTATTTATTCATAAGACCAAGAAAGAATAAGGTAAAGCAGCTCTGGTAGTACTTTTATATTCATTATTATTTAACTCTAGTTGTTTCCATTTTTAATGGCTGCATAATTTTCCATTATAGTGAGATAGCATGAATTATTTCATCAATCTCTTATTGTTGGACTTTGAATTTTGCATGGCTTTGAATTTTTCTCATGAACAATGCTATGATCAGTCTTGTGCTTCAATCTTGACACATATTTTAAATCATTTCTTTAGGATAAAACCCCAGAAATTGATTGTCTTCCTGATTTTTAAAGTGGAAGTTTCTGTTTTTAAATCCATATAAAACATATCCCTAACAGATTACCTCTGATCTGAGTAAAAATTTTAAATTCCAACTTTTGACTCTACTCTAGAATCTGCAATCTTGTGCTATTGGAGAAGAGATCGCTCAGAAACAATCTACAATTTTCTCCCCAGAGGGAGAATAATTTTTTTAAAATTTATTCTAAGGAGGCTGCCACTGAAACATTTGCTTTGAAACCTGAGATACTAAGGGAGCATCAAAAATTCAGTCAAGCCACGTTTAAGTATGCAGAAGCTCAGGCTTTAATTGCCAGCAAGAAATCCCCAAGATGGGCATTAATTTGCATGGCAGCAAAAGCGTAGCCCCAGTGCTGAGCTCTGCATACCCCTAGATTTGGCAGCATTTTTTCACACTGAGGTCAGTAAGTGAAGTTCAAGACCATTAACTGCTCCTCTGGCCACAAGCAAAAGAAGAAAACAAACATACAGAAATTCCATGTGACGATTTTTTAAAATAATGGAATGCTTTGTACATTTCATCCTGGGTGTCTCCAATGGCTGCAGCTCTGTATGTGGCAAGCCAGCAGATGGTCCGGAAGCAGCAGGATCGGTAGGAGGCTTTGTTCAGTCCTGCCTGCTGCAGTCGGCCTCCCAAGAGCTTTTGCATAAATCTGGTGGCTCCTTTCAAACCCCAATTAAGCTATATCCCACAGTCTTCCTTAGCTTTTTTTTTTTTGGACTTGTTCTGTAAATTGTTGACTCAGGAATGAAAAAGCCAAGACCGAAATACATGGGAATAATGTCCCCTACTAGAAGATCCAAATGCTTGGGACCCCATTCTGGGCTTTATTAAATCTTCATGCCTTAAGGCTTGCAAAGTTATAGGAAACAGGGTGGGTGAAGGGCCATGGAGAGAATTGATTCATATTAGGTCATATTTATGGAGATTTGATGGAGGGTCTCCTACCTCCTGTCTTTCGTTCTTCCAACCATCACTCCACATACAGATGTATGTATGCCATTGGCCATCTCTGGCTTATAGAAAAAAAGACTCACTGCTCACTCCAGCACTCAAGGCCTTCCTAAGCTGTAACCCTTCATCTACTCTCCTGAGCCATCTCCAGCCAGTCCCTACATCCCATGTTTTAGCCATACTGGACTACTTACCGTTCCCTAGACATGCTGCACGCATTCGTATTTCTGCATAGTTATTCAGCACCTGACACCTGGAAGGTCCTCCTGCCCTCCCCCATCTCAGCCTATCAAAATTTGAGTCATCCTCAAAGACCCATCTCAAATGCTATCTGTTCCATGAAGATATAGGAATTCTCTCTCCTCAAAACTCCATAACTCTGTGTGGAAATCTTTGTGTTAAAAACTATTACTGTCTTGTACTTTAGTTAGATGTGGTTTCTGATCCCACCACTAAATGTTAAATAGCTGAAGAGCAAGGACTATTTCTAACGTCAGTATTAGACATGAAGTCAGCATTAAATTTCCTTAAAGTCCATATTAAAAGTGAAACTCATGAACTTTCAAGCTGGTCATCAAGGATAGGATCTGTATAAGCATTCATTCAATACATATCTGTTGAGGTCCTATTTTGTGTCAGCAATTGTGGTTGGCACTGGCTGTACACAGCAATTGTATAGTCCAAGAGAAACATAGGACCTACTCCCCAAAATATAGACTATGCACTATCTAGATCTGGGTCTCTAGATATTGGAGGTATCCATTGCTGTGCTTTAATCAACAGGACTTCAAAAACCCCAATAAGCATATTGTTATCAAGACAAGGCCTCATTTCAGAAGAAACTGAGCTTCTAAGTGTTGGACCCTAATTCTTCTCAAATACTACCTACAACATGCATTCTACTATGCAGAGGGAAGTCTGCCCAACCAAAGCATCATAACGTATCTCTTTTATGCACTTTGTTCTGATTAATCATTATTAAGAGGGAAATGGAATCAAAATATAGTTCACACATCACCCCAATAGTCTTTGCTCCTCTGACAAAGTAAAACTTGGCCTTAATTCATACCTTTCATTTAAAAGACATATTGATAATTGTGCTTCATCAAGGCAAATTCAAATTTATAAACTTCGAAAGAGTCATTTCAGCCACTGGTTACTGATGTTTATCTGTTTTCTGGTTGTGGGAGGTTACTTGGTAAATGTGTAATCAGAAAACTAAAGAATTACTCCTGACTAAGAACCATCCTCTTAAAGACTCAAATATGAATTTCCCCCAAAGAGAAGTAGCAAACTGGTAATATTCTGTTTTCAAAATTCAGATAATTTCCAAATGCTTGTAAAATAAGAGAAACCTCTTTTCTACTATGCCTAATAAAATAAAGCTAATTCATGAAGACTTCATACTCTTGTTGATATACAATAATTTAGACTATATATGAATGGATTCCTGAAGTGAGTGGAAGATAAGTCAACTTATTTCTTAAAACAAACAAAATTTTCTGGGAAGAAAATATTTTCCTGGCTGGACAAGGTGACCCCACCCACATCTGTGATCCTAGGATAATGCCACATTCTTCAGTTTGGTGCATATGTGTCAGTTTCCTTTTCTGGAAAGTAGGACTTGTTTTATTATTTCTGAAGAACCAGCACTAACTAGGACAAAGCAGAAATTCAGTAAGTGCTTACTAAAGGAATGAACTTCAAGCTCCAACTTGTGTGTACGTGGCTTATTAACTAGAATTCAGACTTTCAGTTTAAGCTAATCATACATGTATTCAATGCTACCACATGTCCTGGGATCTCAAAACAAGTTGCACTTTTGATTGTAATTCAATTCAAAATTTTTCTGATTGATTCTTTCTACCTTCTACTTATTGAACTAAATTGCTCTAAGAGGCCTACATTTTCATCAAAATTCCACTTGTAACTATACTTTTTTGGTATGCCCTCTTAACTACCTCTTTTGCTGTAAGATTATTCAAACTCTCCTCTCCTGTCTTAAGCATCGTTCTTGCAACCAAGGCTGATGCCTGCTGACTTTGAGAAGGCATTATGGTAAGCATATTCTCCTAAGCCTGTGTCTGTCCATCCTCTTTTGCCCTCTCATTTAATAGTTTATCTCTCCAAATCAGAAATACTTTCCTTCCCCCAAAGCTCTTGAATTAGGGGAAACATTCAGAAACTGAATGTTACCTTATCACTCTTCTTTGGAAATACAGAATCCTTATTGGTTTGTGAAAGTGGGAAATAGGAACCCATTTTTTTCCATCTAAAATTGAACAACAGTTAAGTAGAAGTGAAGGGATGGATTTAAATTAGAAAGACTACATGAAATCAGCCCAAATCAAAGCTGATTTCACTCCAGGAACTGTATGCAAAAAAAAAAATGTATAACTATAAAAACTTGATATTCTGCTGCATTTATGCATATTCACTTTATGAACTTAGACCTCCGTAAACCTCCGAGGACTGCTTCCTCATTTTTAATAAGTATTGAGAATGAGGCACTTCCTGAAGGAATTAAATGTTAAAGTGAAGATTTTTTTTTTAGGCTCAGCAGCAACATTAAGACAAAGAAGTAGTTATTCTGCTGGGTTGTGTGTGCTTTAAGAGTGCTATAAATAAAAGGAACCTCTGGAGAGTCAGCAAAGACATTATGGTTTGGCAATTAGGGGGACAGTTGATCCATCCGGAAAGAATAATCTTATTATCAATTGCACTTCTAAATAACATCAGTGGGTCTCTGTGCAGTTGCTGGGGATACTTATCTTGGGGAAAGAAGGGGTTTCAGGGAATTCTCAGAAGATTTGGTAACCCACAGCCTGGGGCCACCCACTGGATCACGCTTCAGTTGATGAGCTGCCATAATGGTCAACACAAAGCCAACCAGGTGAAGGGAGAGGTGGGAATTAGCTCACGCCCATTCATTCTATGAGGCTGCCAACCTCAGAACTGTGCTCTGTGAGGTTTAATCACACTTCAGGGAGCCTATTAAGGAAGGATGCCAGGACTGCTGAGAGGCTGGTTTTTGTATGCTATTTCCCCCACCCCAAAAATAAAAATTAATGCTGTGAACCCCTCAATCCCATGAATCTTTAAGAATGTAAAACTACAGATAAAATCATAGTGAGTGCTGTGAGCATTTTGGAATCATTACTTTCTTCACTCTCCATCTTACCAAAGAGGCCCAGAGAAGTTGTCACTTGCCCAAAGTCATACAGCTTGTTCCAGAAAGCTCCATTATCACCCAGCACATCCAAGTCCAGGAAGAAAGGCCAAGCAGATCAGGCTCATCTTGCTAGGATGCCGTCCAGTCCCATTATTCCACGTCAGTCTGGTCCAGGGCAGAGGCTGTGTGAAAGGAATGTGTGGGCTGAGCTGAGAATTTTCCTGTCCTCATTTACATCACAATAGCCAATTTAGGGACAGAATGCCTCCACCAAAGCTGAGATAGATTTCACTGTATTTTGCAAAGAACATTTACTTCCAAGGTGCTCTAGGTTTCAAGCTCCCAGGTGGGTGCATCAGTTGGTGAAGCCGTTAGTTGAATGTCAGGGCTATTTTTCTTTTTTCCTCTGAGAATCTGGGCTCTTTACTTTCCCTGCTGTGGATGATGAAATGTAAAATATTTATGTGGCTTTATAATAACTAGTCAGCATTTAATGCACCTGATATTTGCCGAAGTGCTTGGCAATCAGTGTTTATTAACAGCAAAATAACTGCTTGAAAATCTACACTGTGATATTTTGGGGACAAATCCCTTTGGGGTTACATAGGGTGTTTCTGGGAACTATGTTGCAGCCATTGATTCTGAGTGAAATTCATTGGCCAAATTCTGCCTACAGCCTCATATTTAAATGTCCCCCTAGTTTACTAGACTTCATTCCAAGAATCCCAAATGCATCGTATTATGCATTCCATCCACTCATCAAACACTTACTAAGGATCAACTAGGAGCTGATGATGAAGAATTAACAAGACTCTTCCCAAATTTGGATAAAGTACTTCTCCCATGATGCTTTGGGTCTAGCCTTGACTAGAACTAGTGGTTCTCAATGGCAGGGTTCTCAGGGACATTGTTGGGGTTCTGTGTGAAATCTGGCAATGTCTGAAGACATTTTTGGTTGTCACTATGGGAGGGGGTTCTACTGGCATCTAGTGGTAGAGGCCTGGAGTGCTACTAAACATTCCAGGGTGCCTAGGACTAGGACACCCTAGCACAACAAAGAATTATCCAGTCCAAAATGTCAGTAATGCCAGGGTGGAGGAACCCTGTTGTAAGCCTTATTTCTCTGGTTTATAATTGTCTGGTTACGTATCAGCCTGCTGTCGTATCAGCCTGCCCCCCAACCCCCACCCCGCCATATTGTATGATCCTTGAGTGCAGAGACCATTTCTTATTTTTAACTGTAACCTGGCACTTAGCTAGCACACATAATGCAGAACTCAGTACATAGTGTTTAGTGAATTCATGGAGACGATATCCTGTCTCCTGGGGAGCCCATGATTTCAGGGGTAGAGATCGTAAACAGGAAATTCAGGAATAAAAATGTGTCTGGTCTTCAACATATAGTAACATAAGATGCTATTTTGCATTGCCTTATAATTTATCACCCAAATAGATACACTTTTGAAAATGAAAGTGAGCACTTTCAAATAATTAAGGCAGGGCAGCAGGTGAACCCGTGCAACAGGCCGATCCTACACAAATCAGGGCACATGTGCGTAAACCCTGGCTGTAGCCCACACATCACTAAACACTCACCATGAAACAGGTGTGAATGCTTCATGGAATCCACCGCCACATCCATGAGCTAAGTATTTAGACACATGGAAAATTTTATGGGGAGCTGGAGATATTTACATGGCATATCACAATGTAAAAAGTTAATAAAAATAAATAAATGAAATCTTGTTAGAGGCTTGTTCTTCATTGCAGGCTTCCATGTCATGCCCACCCTCTACTAAGTGCTCTGAGGCCAGTGAGTTTCTCTTCTGCTTCTAGAACCTCCCCCCACCAGCCTCTCCAGCCATCCAGGTTTTCCTTCTTCCATGATCGCCCTGTTCCTCTTCTTTATCACAAAGATGCAGCGCTCCCAATTTGCTATGCTCAGTCACATAGGAACATATGCATAGGAACCAGTTAGAGACTGTAAATAAAAATAATCTTTCCCAGATACGGTTCTCAGAGCTCCATGCCACAGGTGGGGTTTCTGCATTGCTGTGGTTTCAGACACAAGAGCAAGGTTAACTCTATCTGGAATTGTGGGGAAAGCTTTACAGAGGAAATAATATTCAAACAGACTGTCAGTTTACTCAAAGGAAATTTAATCATCAAGCCCAAAGAAACACAACAAAAGGTCGGGGCATCATGTTTTCCGGGTGGGTAAAATTACCTTCACTTAGCAGCAAGCATTCTTTGCTGGGGGTCAAAAAGATCTTATGTAGAAACTTGCTAAAGAGTGAAGTAGAGAGTACAAGTATGGTTGCGAGTTCTCCAGGCCTAGACTTTGACAGAAAGACAGAAAGGCTTCAAGTTAACTTTCTTTTCCTTTTGTACTAAACTCTATTTCAATAAAAACCAATCATTTATAATCTTTAGCACAGTTATTATAAAAATAAATGCCTACTTCTTTATGACCCAAAGTGTTATGGTTTAATTAGGAGCAGATATTAGTGACACTAACACTACGATCTTTAATATTGGATAAAATGACTTCTTTTATTCTGTAGTCCCATCTGACACACTACTGCCGCAGCGAAATCCCCAAGTGAGGCTATAATATATCGTCTCTTCCTAGACTAGGCTAAGAAGATCCTCCTCCACCCAAGGTCAACTGCATCAGCATTCTCATATAGATTTAGAGGTTCCACAACTTGGTATATGAGTTTGCTATCAAGTGGACCTTTCAGAATTAAATGTTGCTGGTATTTGATATACTCTATTCCAGTTGGCTTTCTGAGAGTACATGAAAAAAAACACCAGATGGTAATTTGTATAAAGATAAGGGAACTGGTGCTAATTTTAGAAAATTCATGGCCATTTCCCTCACCCAAAGTTAGGAAGGGAATTCTCAGTTGGAATGACTTTCCAAGTTTCAAGAAGTAGCTCTCTGATTTTCTTAAAACTGCTATCTTTCTGCTTCACAGTCTGTCAGGCCAGACCACAGTATTCCATGCATAGAAAACATGTTATCGAAATCTTGCAATCATTGATAAACATATTGATCAGGACAAAGGTTGGCCTCTGAAACCTGTGACCCATGGACAGTCCATTTCGATGTTTATACCCCAGTTTTAGCGAGTTGAACTGGTTGAACCCATTTTTAATCTCTGGTCTAAACCGTCAGGTGGCAAATGCCACTGAAAAGGCTCATGGGTGAGGAGAACTAAATGTAAGGTGTGGTTATGCAAAAACTGGTAAATCTGAGCCTGTTGGCACTTTGTAAGACAGATGGCTATGCAAATAACGATTCTCACAGTGAGTTGTAAGGTAAACTGTGAACCAGGGCACAGTAGGTGGCTGGGTAAATGCAATGCTTCAGTGCTGTTGGCGTGTTTGCATTTAAATCTTAGACAGGGAAATTTTCCCAATTGAATTCAACACACAGTTATTGAGAAATCATTATATACAAATGCTATGTTAGGCTCTGAGGCCCAGAGAAAGTTGAATTATAGAGAGCCCTAGATTTAGAGCTATTTGATTCGTTGTGCCGGGTTCCAGAACGAGGGAACGGCAAATAGTTGTATAGGAAGAAAAAAAAGAACAAGGAATTGATGCCAACTAGCAAAATTGGGAATTTTTTTCTTCGTTTTTGAGGAACAAAAGGTCAAATGTGAGAATGAAGGTTGGGTCTCTATGGGCAAATACAGTGGGAAGTTTCTCCCCAAAGGAAAGAAAAAGTGGAGAAAGGGACCAGATGAGGAAGAGGGCAGAGAGAATGTGTGTATGTGTGAGTGAGGGTAGGTGTGAGTGTGGGAGGAGGGTGTGAAGGTGTGTGAGGGGGAGTGTAACTTAAAGGTGAAGGACTTAGGAGATGAGGCGACTAAAGGTGGGATGAGCCTAGTTGTGGAGCATAGATTTATATTCTGTGAAAGACCCCTGACACTTCCCTGTCTTAAAAAGAAAAAGAAATTTCAAGGCAGGATAAATACTAAGACACTGATTTATTTAATTGGAAGTTTTCAATTGGAGATGAGTATTAGTGAACCTGTGTTTTAAGACGTTTATGTTAACAGATGAATTGCTGGTAATAGCAGTGGAGGCCTGATTAGGAGGCCATTGCAATAGTGTGAATTAGAGAGTAATAAGACTTGAATCATAACACCAGCTCTTTCATGAGCAAATACTATGTGCCAGACATGCAACCAAATGTTTTGTATACATTGTCTCATTTTGAGTCCACAAAATCCTTTGAGCTAAGCATTTTTATATCCATTTCAATTGAGGCCCAAGGTCCGTAGCACGGCTGGTGAATGACAGAGCCACAAGTGAAACCAGATCTGCGGGCCACAGGGCCTGGGCTGGTCACTGTCATCTTACACATCCCATAGGAAAGAAAAAGGGTGGGGAAGGGAGGAGGATCAGCCAAGCTGATGCCTGCAGGTGGAGGAGTAGGTTTAGAGGGAGAGACATGGAGTTCTTTTTCAAACAAATTCAAGGAACGTAGGACATCCATGTGGGCACAGTCATAAAGAGATGAGGTGTGGCTCTGAAATTTAAATGCGGTCATGAGAGTGGATGAGAATGTGGAGAGAGAAGAAGAATGAAAATAGAAGTTATAGCTTTATAAACTCCCATATATTAGGGATAAACAGGAAAAAGTCTCTCCAAGAGAACTCTGAAGAGCTTAAGGTGGTAGTGCTGATCATTAGAAGATCTTTCATCTAAAAGATTTTGAAATGAATAAATGAGAGTTTCCCCTTATCCGTCCCTAGCCAAAGAGAAGGTTTAGAAATACAGTGGTACTGTACTCCCTTTCATGTGTGTGATTTTAATGGGGTAAATAGAGTCTGGAACTGTAGCTTGATGACATAACCATCCAAGAACGTCCTGAGTTCAGTGCGGCAGGTCCACCAAACCGGCAGGCTGAGCCGGTAGAGATTGCTGCTGTTAGACATTCTAGAATTACAGATTCTCAGAGTTGGGTCTCCAGTAAGTGGAACTGCCCTCTTCCCAGCCAAACACCTGGGTGTTTTCTATGACATCTTCTCTCCACCTCTAAATCAAACTCCTCACTAAACTCCATTAAATCCATCCCTGTATTATCTCTTCCTTGAATCCCCCTGCCACTTCCTTAATTCAGAGTATTGTCAGCTTTTGTTGAAAGTGTGACCATAGTCTCCTACTCCTCTCCTTGTCCTCCCCCTAAATCCCACTTCTCTGGAGCAGTTTATTTGTTATCAGATCCTATAAAAGCTCTCAGCGTATATTTGTTATCACATCCTATAAAGGTGAAGGACCACCGTTCAAGTCATTTCAAGCAAATTAATTAAAAGTCTTCATTTTTCCAGACTGATGAACCTGCCAGGCTCTCTCTCATCTCAGAGCTCTTATGCCTACTCTCCCTCTGCCTGCAAGGCTCTACCCAGATAAATAAGGCTGGTTCCCTTATTTCCTTCAAGTCTTTACTCAGAACCAACCTTCTGAATAAGGTGTCCCTGGCCACCCCAACTAGAATTTCAGCACCCACTTCCCCATCATATCAGTTTCCCTTTTCCCTGCATTATTTTTTCTCTATAATACTTACCACTATCTGACCCACTACACACTTCACTTGTTTACCTTGTTCATTGTTATCTCCTCCTCCAGAAAGAATATTCTACAGGGGTGGGGATTTCTGTCTCTTTTGTCCACTAACATATTCCCAGTGTCTAGAAGCACACTTGACACATGATGGAAAGTGATGTACGTATGATCAATAAGGTTTACTGACTTTTTGTTTCTTTTGTTATTTTTTATTGTGCTGAATTATCTAACTAATTTTTCTAGTTCTCACTTAAAATATGTAAGTGATTTTGAATCCCTTTTGAGGTTGGTTCCTTATATCTAGTTACAAAAACAAACAAACAAAAAACTTGTGATCTGTCATTTTTAAGGAAGAACACTCTGGTATGTCTCCTTAGTTTTGAATGCCAAGCATGGAGGAGGTGGGGTGGAGGACCATTCCATTTTTAAATTATTAAAAATGAATTATGAATATTTATTTGAAAGGTCTTCCCATTCATGCTTATAAATAGCTATTGTGTGACCCAGTTGAGCTAGGAGCTCTCTAACAGCTAAGGAGAAATTAGTCCTCACATCCATTTTGTATTTAGAAACAAAGAACTTGGTGAGTGACTATTAGAAAAAGAAAGCTCTCTATTTTATTACCGTTTTTTCATAAGCAAAGTTCATCCAAACCTCTTAGACTAGAACTCACAGTTTTAAGAAAGTTTGCCTCCTCTTGAGGAAAATATATGTGTATTGATAAAATGAAGGTGATTTCACAAACACAACAGTATCTGTGGGAAGCGTTGCATTTCTTTGCCAAAATGCATGGAATTAAGTGCCCTGGGGCAACTAAAAGTGTGACTCAGAAAAATACTTTAATAACTATTCTTTGCTCATAGCAATACAAATTCGAAGTCTGGCAGGGCCCTTGGGGAGTTAAATGGCAGTGTGGATCCAGGATACTGTAGAAAGCAACACCCACAAAAGCCAGGGACACGGCCCAGTGCAAAGGCTTCAGAGGAAGGAGCTCAGCTGGGCAGCTGCTGCTCGGCTTCTAAGAAACCAAAGCATTAACCTAAAGCAAATGTCGGCCTTTATTAACATGGTTCAAAACTAGTTAGATTTAGTTACCACTCAGTCAGTCTCTGGTCCTGAACGCCAGTGGGCTGATCTCCTTCTAGTCAAGTGAGTTGGCATCCAGCAAACACAGTCTCACATCCAAAAAGGCTTCACCTCTGTCACCAGTCACCTGCTTTCGGAATTCACTCTTGACAAGTTAACTCTCACTGTTAAACAATTCTTCCCTGTGTCTAGTACACCTGGAAATAATAATGCCAACAGATACTATATATTGAGTATTTGCCATGTGTTAGGCATGTAATGAGTGTTTCGTATGTTATATCTCATGTAATCCTCAGAACAGTTTTATGAGATGTCCCCCATTTTACAGATGGGAAAACTGAGGTGGATAAGGTTTAGGGATCTTGGCTAAAGCCACACAGAGTCAGTGATGGAGAATCCAGAACTGACTTCAGACCTATAGCAATTAACCCCTATGCTCCAGTGCCCTTCTAAAGAATGAAAACCAAAGAGATGGGGAAATGGTAAAGGGATCTCCAAGGGGTGTTTCCACCACTTCCCTGAGTATGGTCAGAAAAGCTACATACTAAATCAGAAAAAAAGACTCACTTAGCCTCTATTCCAAATTGACACTTCACAAATTGCTTCAAAGGAACACTGGGTTGAATACCATTACTTTGAAACCTTTGGGTAAGGTGGGGCTAGGGGATGTCTAAAACAAAACCAAACAAAAAACCTCATGGCCATTCCAAACCAACAATGTAGTGGAGTGCACTGTGTGTACATTTGACATATGATCATTCAATGATATGTGTTTATATATAAAAAAAGGCAAACACACACACAGACACACACACACACACACACACACACACACACACGAAAGATGTAGAAAAAAAGAAAACAAGACATTTCCAACCTGCAAGCTATCTGTCTGCCATCTCATCAAAAAACATCAGCACAGCTGTCTGCTCCATCTCAGCTCACTCGTGCTTCTCACAGTGAGAGCGTCTCCCTGAACGGAATCAATTTCAGTGTTCAAAGACACGCATTTTTCATACATGACCCCTAAACACAGGCCCACAACTTGCATGCTCACTATGGGAGACTTGAATGGTTTATCAGTTTATTTAGACTCTTAGTGACGGTCTCACTACAAAAGGATTTTAGAAGCCAGCTCCACATAAGTATGATT
>NW_017731928.1:1236185-1242226 GCF_001890085.2 Hipposideros armiger | reverse complement strand
AGTAGTTTTGTTCACACGATGAGAGAACATTGTAGCCCAGGGTACACGTGAAAGATAAAGTTCAAATCTGGCTGCTTTGACTTCGAGCCTCCTACCACGTCTTCTGTATGCTGCGCCTCCTCCAGATGTTTCATCTATACACTGCCTGACATCTGGTGTTTTCCAGATATGTTTACAATGCCCAGATGTTTTATTTCAAGTAGACAAAGAAGGGCCGGCCGAGTGGCTCAGTTGGGTAAGAGATCGCTCAAGAGTGCGAGCTCTGAGCAACAGCGATTCGATTCCCGGCCTGAGCTGAGCTGCTGTTGAGCTGCCAACAGGCGGCAGGATGGCTCAGCTAAAAAATAAAAGAACTTCACTCCTCAAGTAGACAAAGAACAGTGATTAATTGCCTGAATTTTAGCATTTTCATCTAGATGATTCAATGGAAACCCCAAAAATATTTGGAAGTGCTAAAAATTACTTTAAAATCAAGAGATTGATAAGGTGTTTAATAAACATCTCTAATTTCCATATTCATCCTTGACTAATTCTACAAATGTGATTTTTTTTTTCCCTCAAGTTATTTTTAAGACATCCAAACTGGTTTGAACAGTTGCCTCACCTCTGGTGTAGGACGTGGGCATCTTTCTTGTTCCTGTAATTATTGATAGATGTGTCAAAACCAATAACCAACTATTTGGAAAGAGTGCTGTGTTCTGCATAAGCTGATAACTCACCTGGAAACAATCGTGGTTGTTTCTCTCGGCTTGCAGACTTCTGGAGGGCAAGGGTTCAGAGAGGCAGGAATATTTTTCTGCCAAGATTTAGATGTGTAAACAGATCCACCCAGACTGCCTTACCCCTGGGCCCACTTTGTTTATCACTTGGCTTTCTAAGAGGAAGAGGGTTGCAAGTGAGCAAGTGCAGAGAGCTGATAGCTTCAGCAGCCACATGTGCCAAACAAATTCCCAATGAACAGGCTGTCTTTCTGTCCTCGCACGTAAAACTTTCCTTCTGCTTCCAACATGGTTCAGTAGGTCTTCTTGGTCCTGACCAATGTCAACATGCGTTTTTCTTGGGCATGAAGTAAGCAGGTGGTAGAGGGAAGCCCCAAACTCCCTCTAGACGCCAATTCATAGGCCTTCCAGATAAGCCATTTTGTGGTAGATGTATTATTCAACATGAGTCTGCTTTGAGAACCACCCAAGGGACAAGCCCAAAAGGATCCTGGCTGCAACTAGATCTGTACAGCTTCCTCTGTCCCCCTAGACTAGCCAGTGCCCCCCACACATCTTGTTTGTTTGCTTTTTTGTTTGTTTGTTTTCAAAACACCAAGTCCTTCTCCTGCAAAACCATTAGCACCATTTTCAATTACACATTTTTCTGTGATAATTTGAGTAAGGTCTCTCTCCTCCAACACAATGAATACTGGGACCATGTCTGTTTTTATTAACTACTGCATTCCTAAGACCTGGCACCTACTTGGTTCTTACTAGAGATTTGTTGAATAAATGAATGGACTCATCAGATTTGTTTGATCATCAAAAATCACTGAATAATACCAATATATATTTCTGTTCTGTTGTATATTTAATTTTTATATACAGAATTTTTCCTTATCCATGTGTGTGTGCAAATGTGTGTGTGTGTGAAAATTCGTTGAGAACTTACTGTGTCAGCACCAAATTATACACTTTTTTGAATTAACTCATTTATCCTTGGCAAAAATCTTATGAAAATATATGTAATGATCGCCCCTTTTCACAAGTAGTAAAACTGAGGCTTAATAGGGTCCCAGAGATAGTTAACAACAGTTGAGATGTGAAGCCAAGGCTGCCTCATTCCAAAAACTGAAGACTTAACCATTACATGATATCTTCTCTTCTAAAAATCGCTGTGCGATAAAACCTACCTGACAAATTCTTGATAAAGATTAAGTGAAATAATGTATGTAAAGGTCTTAGCATAGTGCTGGTACTATACTACTACTATTAATTTCTTTTGAACAGTGATTCATTTTCTAATATTACTGTGAACTTGTTTGAAAGGTTTATGCTATTTGTAATGAAAAGTTTGGGAAATCATATCAAGTTTTATGGTGTGTTTTTAACACATGATTTTCACCAGCAGTGAAGCAAGCTGGTGAAGACTTNGGCAGCTCTGCAAACTGCTACAAGAGTGTTACATCTTAAGCTAATTTTCGCAAATTTGTGCAGAACCAGGGTCCTCTTTGTGATTAAGAATATCTTATGTATAACCTTACAATTTTTAACATCTAATTTCTTCCTCTCACCAACAGGGTACAATATGGCATATAATGAGAACTCTTTATAACAGATTTTAATATAACATAGGTCAAATGGTGCCCACACAGCATAACTACTCACGACCACATTCTAATAATATGCAGTTTAGCTAAGTGCATATTATTGGACTTTTGTCTGATAATGTTACTTCTAATCCCCAGATACCAGGCTTTATTAAGCAGCCAAGCCAGTTCATGAAAAAAGAAACATAAAAACAGCATATATGTATTTCTTCTTTATTTGTGTAAGAGACTTTAATATATCTGTTTATATGCATTAGATATAACATTGGAATAGGTGCTGCAGTATTTGTAAAAATATAATGGACACAGCTTCAGTAAGGCATAATTGTAGCAAAGCCTTAATGATTGGGGGCCCGGGCTCTGGAGTCAAACTGTGTTTGTGTCCTGGTTCTACCACTTGCTAGCTGACCTTGGGCAATTTACTTAACCTGTCGGTACCACTATAGCCTCACCCATTAATCAATGGTAATGATAGTAACTACCCTATCACTGAGAATTAAGCAGCGTCTGGTATATAGAAATTACTCAGTAAATGTTCGAAGAGAAAAAGCAAGAAGAGAGTAACCTTAAAATTGAATGGGGAAAATGAGAGCAACCTATATGAAAATGAGACAGAACGGCAATGTATGCACAATGCTGTGGGGGAGGAGCTCTTTGAAAGTGGGTCCGTGGGGAGTAGCAGGTGCTGAGGTAGGCCGTGATGTTTTTCTGGAGGACGTTTCCTCAGAGGCTAGGATCTTGCTTCTCAAAATTTGTCCCTGAAACAGCAGCCCTGGCATCACATGGAAGTTTTTTAGAAACCCAGACTCTCAGGTTTATTCTAGACACACTGAATCAGAATCTACATTTCAACAAGTTGCCCAGGAGACTCGTGACACATAAAGTTGAGGTGCCCTGCTCTAGGACACATCTCACTTCTCAGAACTTCCAGGTCTGCCACTATCTCTTATCACAGACATAGCACTTCTAAAATAATACAACACTGGGCAGAGGGAGACTATACTCCCCAAAACTCCCATTGCAAAAGAGGAACTGCTAATGTTAAATTATAACAGTTATATATTGGAAATATGATAGAACTGACAAAAACAAGTAGAATCGGCTACATAAATTCATGCAACATAAGTTATGATACAACTAATATTTATGCCTAGACAGAGTAAAAATCACAAATATTTATTTCATCCAGATTGAAAATGAAAACCAAGAAAACATGTGTTCACTCTCTGTGGGAGGGTTTGGGCAGAAGTCCCCGGTAACACCAGGCTTACAAGAAACATGCACTCCCCTAGAATGTAATGCCATTTCAGTTCCATGTGTCTGCCCACCCATTCTTCTCACACACACGCCAAATAACAACAACACAACATTTCAGTTAGTTATACTATATACACAACGCACATTGCAGAGAGAGACACCCCCCTGTTCCCAGCTTTGTCCACACCTTGTCACTTTTTCATATCTGTTTACTTCTGTCCTTATACACCTGCCCAAATTTTGCCTGCCAGAGACACAGAATTTTTACTCTGGAATAAACATATAGGAAATGGGTTAAGAAAAGAAGGGAAGAACTGATGGTGCCTCATTGAGCAAGATATTGTCCTACGGATTATCTGTTCATTTTTCGTTCTTGCAATAACTCTAAGATAAGCTATTAATTCTCTACTATTTCAGTCAAGGAGATAAAGGTCTACAAGGTCATTCGATCCCTAAAGGCCATGTAGCTAAGAAGCAGCATAGCTGAGACTCAAACCCAGGTCTGTCTTGTCTCCAACTGACAGAATAAAAGCCAACCTCTGTGAATCCAAGAGCCATCTTTTTGAGGAATGGCTTCTAATTTGTAATTCAAATGTAATATATGTAATATTTTCCCTTCATCTGATGAGTGGGGAAGTGGCAGAGGAATTTTCTGAAGTCAGACTGAATTTAAGCTGTGGATGGTGAAACACAGAATAATTTCCTCCTTGGTATTTTAGAAGTTCTTCATTTTAACCATCTGTTGCAAACTGACAGATGGGTTGATATATGACAGAATAATGGGTCTTCAATTCTAGAAGGGCAGAAGGAATGCTTGAAAAATAGCAGCTCTTTTCATGAACCTAGCTGAGCTAACACCGCTTGCTCACTTGCAAAAAAAAAGGAAAATATTTGTGGGAGAGAAGTGTGAAATATAATCATAATCATTCCTCTAAGCAGAAAATTTCTCACAATTGCCAAAGGTCAAATCCAGTAAAATATGCCTGCTCTAAAATTATGCTGAAGTTTTCAAATCCAGTCATTTAAAAAGGTATGGAGGTCAAGGGAAGGCACACATAAAGAAAAAGAAAAACAAAACAAAACAAAAAACCCTTCTTCCATCTTTATCTTCCTTCCAGCCATTTAATTTTCTTTTTTTATAGGCAGACAGTGTTAATAGTTTCTTATATCTTTCAGACAATTTAGGAAACAGGCAGATTTTTGAAACCCAAATGATTTTCCTTCTAAGTGACTCGCCCAAGTGTGAAGTCTATATCCTTTCTTGTCGCATTCAGTGGGTATATATGACAAGTCAAATGTATGGCAGATATTTGGCAAGGCACTAGGGATATGAGTACTTAAGACCGTCCCATCCCCAGGAACTTATGGTCTCGTGAATGAGACCAACTTGTGAGCAGAATTGGAATAGCACATGTTACGTCCTTTCTGAATGTAGCAATGATAGAGGCGTTCGTCGATCATTGCACTGGCTCATTCTCCCAGGCGGGACTTCTTCAAATGGATTTATAGGTCTTAACACAATTGCCCCACTTCTTTTCCAATCATGTATTGCAAAAAGATGAAATATTTTACACACACACACACACACACACTCACACACACACTCACACACACACACGTGCCTGGTCGCTGCAAAACAGGTTTGAAGCTCTAACCACAAAGAACTAACTACTGGCTCAAATTTTGGACTGTATTAGCAAAATTTTGGCCATGTGAATTTTATAACCTCAGCAAAATGAATTTACTTAAAAAAAAATCAGGATACAGATTGAAAAAATAAAGTCACTGCAGCTGAATTTAAGCTTAAATGTCATTGACCATGACAAAATCAAGCCATGTCACTTGATTACATCATCTTCACCACCATCAATAGCCCAACCATTAATACAACAATTATTATATTCCAATCTCCATGCTTAACATTTTAATTTCATTTTAATCCTCACAATAATACTGTAAAGTAAGCAGTCCTATTTCATGTTACAGATGTGAATGCAGAAGCCCAGAGAATTTTAAAATCCATGATCAGGTTTGCTTTATTGCATTATTTCTAGTCATGCATATCAACTCTTCCACGTCCTCTCTGGGAGATTATCAGTAGTGTAGAACAGTAAGTTAATAACAGAATTATGTTTTCAAAGGAGTCTTTGACAGCCTGGCTTTATCTCGGCAGTTCCTTCCCACTCTAATGTTATATAATTGTGGAGGAGGAAGATGTGCGTTTTTTCCAGTTTCAGAGAAGGTGATGGCAAGAGAATACAGACCAGTATTCCAAGAGGAGTTGACTGGGTTCAGAAGGTGGCACCTGAAATGTCTGCCCAGATTTTCTGAGTCAAAAATTCTCAGTGTAGCTTACTTGAAATTATTTCCTATAAAATGCATCCATTTTTAAATACAGGTTGGTGATGGGGGTAGCCTAAAAATAGTTAGGCAAATTAAGAAATTACTTCGGGTTATCTGCTGTTTTAATTAT
>NW_017731928.1:1206172-1234193 GCF_001890085.2 Hipposideros armiger | reverse complement strand
GAAGCCAAGGCTGCCTCATTCCAAAAACTGAAGACTTAACCATTACATGATATCTTCTCTTCTAAAAATCGCTGTGCGATAAAACCTACCTGACAAATTCTTGATAAAGATTAAGTGAAATAATGTATGTAAAGGTCTTAGCATAGTGCTGGTACTATACTACTACTATTAATTTCTTTTGAACAGTGATTCATTTTCTAATATTACTGTGAACTTGTTTGAAAGGTTTATGCTATTTGTAATGAAAAGTTTGGGAAATCATATCAAGTTTTATGGTGTGTTTTTAACACATGATTTTCACCAGCAGTGAAGCAAGCTGGTGAAGACTTCGCATCCGTTCCAAGATCACCAAACAGCCAAGACTACCTCCCTCTTGCTAAGATCGGGAAATCCATTGTCCATGACTGAGCTAAAGGGAGACGTGCAGATCTTTTTAAAAGTCTTCTTTTCATTAAAAAAAAAAAACAACTAAAAAACAAGAAACCGAGGGCCTCAATTCCACAGCTGAGCAACCAGAAATCTGTTGATAAAGTTCTCGGGGAACAGACTAAAAAAGAAAAAAACTGCAGTATGTCAATCACAATCAAATTTAACCTAAGAGAGAAAGAAATGAAATCTTACGTTGGTTCTCAAGAAGATTCTTCACATATGAAACAAGATGACTGAGTATTATTCAGCCCTTGTAACAGGAGAACACCACCAGCCTCCACTGCAGCTCTCTTTTTACAAAATTCTGATTAATCAACAGTGTGACTATATTTGTGATAATAACATAAAACAACCCAGACAGTGCAGAGAAAGGAAAGATGTAAACCACTTGAGAGCTGAAAACAGATCTTTGGCTGGTATCCCCCTTCCCCTACTCCATTTTTAGAACAGTACCCAGCCTATAGTGGGAAGATAATGAAGATTGGACAGATGATTAGGAAAGAGGCAGATAAAACAATGAACAAATGAACAAAACAATGGGATGTGGAGTCAAACAGATCTGAGCTTAGTACTCAATTCCTCTACTTATTGAACTTCTCTAGGCTTAGCCACTTAGTGGCTGAGACCTTCAGCGACTTACTTCATCTTTCTGAACCTTAATTTTCTCATCTGTAAAGTGGTATCAATAACAGCCACTTCAAAGTGTTCTTATGAGAATTAAATGAATCGTGTATGGTATGCACAGTGTCTGGTACATAGTAACTACTCCATAAGGGATAGCCATAAATATTAATAGCACAACTTAATTATTTATTATGAGCCAATAAAATCATGGGCCTCTAAGAGCAATAGAATGTTTTTATAATAGATTAAGAACACAGATTCTGGAGCCAAACTCTCTGGGTCCAAATCCCGGCTCCGTGTCTTTCATGCTGGATTTAAGTCATTTATCCCATCTGTAACACTGGACTGAACATTTCAGCCAGTTTCACAAGCCACCATCCTGGCACACGTCCTGAGACTTTCACCCTACATCTAGCCTGAAATGCAGCTCCTACTTGGCGGGGCTGTCCCTGTGGGCCCATCTCCTCCCTTGGGAGAAAGCCCATGCCTCCCTTTGGTCACACTGATCTGCCTTTGGACCCCCACCAGACCACTGAAGAAATGCAGTGAGCTACCAAATGGACCCATGTATGGGATCCTACAGGCCAGGAGGGATGTGAGAGGTATGCTGGCCTCATACAAGCTAAGCTGAGAGATGGCGACCAGGGCTACCTCAGACTCAAGTACCAAGAGAAACTGTGACATCAGTGACCCAAAACAGAAGAAGGGGCATGACTCTCCCTTGACCTTGGATATAAATGTGCTTCCATTTGTGAATTGTGGATTAAAGCTGTGCTGTCCAATAGGGTAGCAATAGTGACATGTGGCTACTGAATACATGAAATGTGGCTGACACAAATTAAGATGTGCTACAATTATAAAATACACTCCAGATTTCAAAGACTAGTACAAAAATACAATATATTATTAACAATTGTATACTAATTATATTAAATGATAAGATTTTTAGACATTGGGTTTTCTTATAGAAATGTATCTGATGTATTAATATAATCAATTGAACCAGTTTCTTTTTTAAAAAAAAATTATTTTCCAATTGCAGTTGACATACAATATTATATTAGTTTCAAGTATACAACATAATGATTAGACATTTATATAGCTTACAAAGGGATCAGTCCGATAAGCACCCATCTAACACCATACACGTTATTACAATATCATTGACTATATTCCTTATGCTATACTTTATATCCCCATGACAACTTTATAGTTACCAATTTGCACTTCTTAATCCCTTCCCCTTTTTCACCAGCCCCTCAACCCCCATCTCGGCTGGCACCATAAAAATGTCCTCTGTATCTATGAGTTTGTTTTAGTTTTGTATTTTTGTTTATTTTGTTCTTTAGATTTCATACATAAGTGAAATCACCTGGCACCTGTCTTTCTCTGTTTGACTTACTGCACTGAGCAAAAAACAATCCAGGTCCACCCATGTTGTTGCAAATTGCAAGATTTCATTCTTTTTTATATGGCTGAATAATATTCCATTGTATATACGTACCACCTCTCCTTTATCCATTCATCCACTGATGGACACCCAGGTTGCCTCCACATCTTGGCCATTGTAAACAATGCTGCAATGAACATATGGATGCACATCTCCCTTCAAAGTAGAGTTTTGGGTTTCTTCAGATAAACACCCAGATATGGAATTATTGGGTCCTTCTTTTTCTCTTGTTATAGCCCTTGTTTTAAAGTCAGCTTTGTCTGGTATAAGTATTGTTACCCCAGCATTTTTGTTTGTTTGTTTCCATTTTTATGAAATATCTTTTTCTATCCCTTTACTTTCAGTCTGTGTGTGTCTTTTGATTTGAAGTGATTCTCTTGTAGGCAGCATATGTAGGGGTCTTGTTTTCTTATCCATTCAGCCACCCTATCTTTTGGCTGGAGCATTTAATCCATTTGCATTTAAAGTGATTGTTGATAGATATGTAGTTATTGCCATTTTATTTATTTTTATTTTTTGTCTTAAAGAAACCCCTCTAAGATTCTTTGTAATACTGGTTTGGTGATGATGAACTCCTTTAGCTTTTTCTTGTCTGGGAAGCTCTTTATCTGTCTTTCAATTCTAAGTGATAGCTTTGCTAGGAAGAGTAATCTTTGTTTTAGGTCCTTGCTTGTTGTCACTTTGAATATTTTGTGCCAATCCCTTCTGGCCTGCAAAATTTGTGTTAAGAAATCAGCTGATAGCCTTATGGGAGCTCCCTTTAGGTAACTAACTGCTTTTCTCTTGCTGCTTTTAAGATTCTCTCTTTGTTTTTAACCTTTGGCATTTTAATTATGATGTGTCTTGGTGTGAGCCTCTTGGGGTTTATCTTGTTTGGGACTCCCTGCACTTCCTGGACTTGTATGTTTATTTTCTTCACCAGGTTAGGGAAGTTTTTTGTCATTATTTCTTCAAATAGGATTTCAATTCCTTACTTGCACTGTTCTCCTTCTGGTACCCCTATGATATGATTGTTGGAATGCTTGGTATTGTCCCAGAGGCCCCTTAAACTATTCTCACTTCTTTTTTTATTCTTTTCTTTTGCTGTTCTGTTTGGGTGTTTTCAGCCAGCTTATCTTCTAAATCATTGATTTGATCCCCTGCTTCATCTAATCTACTGTTGATTCCCTCTAATGTATTCTTCATTTCAATTATTGTATTCTTCATTTATGACTCTTTTTTTATGTTTTCTATCTCCATTTTTATGTTTCCTATCTATTTCTTGAAGTTCTACCTGAGATTATTGAGCATCCTTATAGCCAGTATTTTGAACTCTGTGTCTGGTAGATTGCTTGTCTCCATTTTGTTTAGTTCTTTGTCTGGAGCTTTGTTCTGTTCTTTCATTTGGGGCATATTTCATTGTTTCCCAATTTTGTCTGCCTCCCTGTGTTTGTTTTTATGTATTAGGTAAGGCTGCTATGCCTCCTGGTCTTAGTAGAGTGGCCTTATGTAGTAGGTGTACTGTGGGGCCCTGTGGCACAATCTCTCTTTTCACCTGAGCCAGATGCTCCATGTGTGCCTCTTATGTGGGTTGTATGTGCCCTCCCATTGTAGTTGAGCCTTGGTTGCTGTTTGCACGTCAATGTGAGGGATTGACCATCAGGCTGATTGGTTGTGAGGACTCATGAATACAGTGGAGGAACTATTGTGCAGAGGCTAACCCTACAGTGCAGTATTTGCTTTAGCCAGGCTTTAATTCCTGCTCAGTCTGCCCTTTGGGTGTGTCATCCTTGGAGGTGGCCAGGTGATGCTCTAGCTTGGTCTAAAGCTGGCCACCATGTGTGCCAGCCCCAGGGCCTCCTGGGAGGGCCCCACTACAAGCCAAGTTCAGCCACCGCCTGTGCACTGCCTGAGGCCAACTGGCCTGAGCCACAAAGCAATCTGCAGATGGCAGCCACCCACTCTTGGCTTGGAGATGCCTCAAGAGGTTAAGCTGCAAGCTGAAACTGGCTGCCACTAGTGCCAGGCCTGGGGCCACTCAGCAAGAGGTGTGAGCATGCCAAGGCCAGTGCTGCTTGTTTGAATTTTATAAACCTTTGAGAGATTTTAGAAAAGTCTGCAGCATGAGCCAAGACAGGCTATTTGGATGGAACAGCCACTAGAAATAGCTTGGTTGGGTCTGCAAGTTGGGATGGGCAGGGTCTCAGGGAATCACCAGGGCAAGGGGAACGGTGTTAGGTAGGTGGATGGAGATTGAGATGCAGTGCCAACCTAAGTCTGCAGGCTGGGAGGGAGAGGGCTCACCAAAGAAACAATGGATTCTGCCAGCACTTCTGTATGGTAGAAAGCTACCCCTCTATCCCGCACTCTGAAGCCAGACAATTCAGTTCCTCCCTGTATGTCCCTAGTGCCTTTTGAGCTGCTACCCCAGCACTGGTGCGCAAGTGAGTAAGTCTTGTGCATGGGCCCTTTCAGAGGAACTGCTGGGACTCCAGCCACCCTCCATCTCACTCACCCATAATTGCTGCTTGTTTTCATAGCCAGAAGTTGTGGGAACTTCTCTTGTCGGCACTGGAATCCTGGGCTGGGGAGTCTGGTGGGGCGCTGGGAACCCTCACTCCTCAGGGGGAACCTCCACAGCCTAGATATGCCTCCTGATTTTAACTGCCACATGCGGGTGAGGGACCAGCCCATTCCGTGTCTCCACCTCTCCTATCAATCATCAGTTGCAGGACTTCTGTTCAGCTAGATTTCAGGGAATTCTCAATGACGGTTCTGTAGTTCATTGTAATGTTGCTGTGATGGTGAGAGGAGGCAAGCACAGCATTTACCTACTCCACCATCTTGACTGAAAAATCACACCTGTTTCTTACTGCTTGTGTTCTTTTAATGTGGCTACCATAAAACTTAAATTACATATGTGACTGATATCTCTGACTTGCATTCTATTTCTATTAGATAGCACTGAGTTAGAGTCTCCGTGTTCCTACCCCAGGATGGGGCCATGCAATCCTTTCCAAACTTCAGGCATTCTCTGCCCTGCTTCTGTCACCTGGGCCATGAATGATCTAATATTGTCCTTTAAATTAAATTCTTTTCCTAAACTTCAGTGAAATGTATTTTTGAAAAAAAGACCCTGTACCACTACTGAATATAGAAATCTAGCATTATGTGACATAATTAGAAGGTAAACATAGAAATGAATAAATGGAAAATAAAGGATATTGTATTCCTGCCAGGCTTTGAGCCTAGGGCCAATTTTTTTTAAACAGGTATTAAGTATTTGTTAAATAGGTGTTAGAGACAGATTAGCAACCAGCTGAGACTTTTTTCCTTTACTACTCAGATTGAAAGAGAATTGTCAAGGAGAATGCCTTTCTTCCTATGTAGCTCAATGTTATTATATTAATCGCTATGTCTGTGTTCCCACAATGATAGGCGACCCAAACTTCAGAAAAGCAGGGCATAATGAAAAACTGTTCACTAAACATGCAGCCCAATGTCCTGAATTCAAGTCTCAGTTACTTGAACATATCGCTTAACTTCCCAGAATCTGTAAAATTGGTATAATTCTCTTCAACCCGATGTAGTTATTGTGAAAATCAAATGATCTTCTATGATCACATGGTAAAAACTGTAGACATTCTCCAGAAGTCACATGCCATTATTATTAGTCCTTTAAATGAAATAAGGAAATAAACCTGGGAGTGAACAAGGAGTTGTTCTATGCAGCCACTGCTTAGCTCTTCTGTTTTCCAAAACAAGCCCACAGCTCTGCCCTGAGCTGGGCTCCCATCTTGCTGTTTGATTCCTGTGTTTCCTGATTCCCAAAGTCATTCTGGAATTTCTGAAAACTGACTCAATAACAAGAACCCAGTTGCACTAAGGGTGAGAGTGACTGGTGGGACTGCCCAGCTTCTGATCTAGGCTCTCTGTGGAGGTGTCAGATACAGGAAAAAAGAGTAAAGCCATCAAGTAGGCAAACCAGATAATAATGTTATGGGAGTTGAAATACTGGCAATATGTGCTAATAGATAAAAATGAGAAAATGACTGTGTTTACCAATATCCAGTGGAGCTGCAGTGCCATTATCAGGGAGAGATGGAGACGGGTTTAGCTGGTTCTAAAACATGAAGTTTTCTGTCACCAAAGATGACTCCCTTTTGTATGCCTTGGAGTGATCCAGGACAAGCATCTTTAATACATTGAATTATAGTCTAGTAAAAATGAGTTTGCTAATGGTAAATTAGGAGAAGTAGAAGCAGTAAAACACACCCAACAAATGCAATGAAAACAAACCACCCAGCCAGCTGTAAGCCAAACTGTTCCCTCTGTGAAGAAAGCTGTTTGCTTGGATCATTGAACAGATATTTAAAACATATTGTAGAAACACAACCAGACAGCATGTCAGTTCTTTCGGTACAGATTGAGACCAATAGCTCAGAGCACATTTTATAAACCACTTAATGAACCATGGGCAACTCACTCAGCCCAGTTGGCCTCAGTTTCTTCATCAGTAATATGGGGCTAATAACAACTCCTCTAACTGCTTCTTGGGGTCTCATGGGGACCACTTAGATCCCAAGTATGGGATTTTTTGGAGAGCATTAAAGCACCTCCCAAATGACAGCTTCTCCACTCTCTGGGAGTAAATAACACAAGCACAGCTCTCAGAAGATACCTTCAAAGGGTTAATCTATGCACCATGTTAACTTAGCAGTAAATGTTATGAATTTATGTCTTGAGTTTCTTCCATGCACACTTCATGTGTTAGACAAGGAGTAGCATTTGTAGGGTTCTTACCTGCACCATCAGAAGACAGTCACTTCTCAAGTATGAGGCATTACCTCTGCTGATACAGAAGATGGTTTTAGGCAGACCATTAGCACAGCATTATATACAGGGGGATCCAAGAAAATGTATACACATTTCAAGAAAGGATAAAACTGTATTAAAATTGTAATACTCAACATATATCTATAACCAAAGATGAATACAAGTCATGTTTGACTTCTGCAATTACAAGAGGTGCTCAAAGTGGTTACCATCAGCATCCAGACATTTCCGATTATGGCAAACTACTGCTTGAGCAACGTTGACCAAAGTGTCCACTTGTATACATTTTTGGCACCCCCAGTATATATTATATAATAACATATAATACATATATTATCTATTATATATAACATATAGCCTATATAACATATAATATGTAACATCATATATATACACATATATTATATATATAATATATTTTATATATATATATATATATATATATATATATATATATATAACATGAGTGAGAAAGTTATTCCATATTCAGTTAAACTTCAAGCCCTCTGATTAGGTCATGCTAGTATTCCTTTAAAACCTCTCTAACACTCCTTAATCTCCCTTTTTCACAAAGGTCCTCAGCTCCAAAGCCTTGTACAAACATCCCCAACTAGAATTTAAAGTATTTTGTTTTCACTGTATAATATTTATGTTTGCAGTTTTCTTCTATCTCTGGCAAGTTTTAACATTTATAGTACACATATAAGTTTCTTTTGGGATAACCTTATTTATGTAAAGAAGGGTAATTTGCTTTAAATGAAATATTCAATAATAACACAGGAGGTACGTGGATAAAATCAAAATTGTTTAGGTAGTACCAAAATGACGAAAACTTAGAGAACATCAACTAAGGTAATATCCACATAGAATACACCAGAGAGCATCTTCTCTCCCAACTTTTCAGAAAGTTCATGATGTCTACAGAGGTCTAGCCAGGCATTAATCACAGGTAAAGTATTTGACCTGCCTATGCCTCAGTTTCCTCATAAGAAAAGCAAAGTTAACAAATACCCATGCTGTAAGGTTAATGATGTCTGTAAGTGTTTAGCAGAGTGCCGGGCGTATAGAAAATATTCACGAAATGTGGGTGACGGCAGCTGTTGCTGCTGGTCCTGATTCAGCCATTCGTTTGGGGCAGCTTCTGGACACCTTGCCCCTCTCCACCATGCTCTGTGCCCAGGAGGTGCCCTGGGTGGATCCCATCACTGGGCTCCCCGCCCTTGGGGCTCCATTTGGGTTTGGCCAAAGGGAAGCCTTTCGAGGAGATTAAAGGATGGAAGGAAAGTGGGGTCAGGGATTTGCTCGGTCCTCACACTGTCTCACTCCCTACAGGTAACCTCAGACTCAGGTTTAAGCCCAAAGCCAAAAACGAAAAGTTAGGCTAACACATACTTTAGCTAGAATTTTTGACACAGTCTTCCCATCTTCACGCTTTTCTTAGTTATAGAAAACCTGGCTTGAGGCTACTTTCTGAAACCGCTTGGTATAAAAACTCTTAATCCTAATGACATTTGCTATTTAGTCTAATGATAAATCTTGATGCTGCTGTAAGGACAAACAGGCCATCTGAAGTGTTCTGTCTGTGAGAGACATTGATAAAATCAATCAGTGCCCTCATCACATTGCTACATTGTTTTTATTTGGTCTAAATATAAATCAAGATATGTTTAAAAATACACACGCTTATGTAAAACAAATTAAAACACCTCTAATCCTACGAGCACCACTTGGTAAACTCTCATACAATTTTATGTATTATATATAAAACATATATATATATATATATATATTTTTTAACACAATTGGGACCATTTCCTTTCATTCATTCTCTAACTCAACAAGTGTTGATGTCTCCCCTCTTCCAAGGCCCAGCAATGAGCAAGGTGGACAAAGTCTCTCCCTTCATGGAGCTGACATCTTATTGGGAAACATAGGCAAGCAAACATATTTTCACTCCTCACAATCATCTTATGAGACAGACACTGTTACTATCCCAATTTACAGGGAGCTAAACTGAGACTTCATGTAGTCTAGCAGATTGTCTAGACACACAGCTAGTAGGTAGCAGAATTCGGATTCAACCCCAGGTCGATCTGATAACAGACTGACCTTTTAACTCCTAAATATCTTAGTACCATATACTGATCTTTCTTTACAAAATAGTACTAGGGCCTAAAAAGTTGGATTAGCTCCCCCGAATAACACATTTATTTCAAGGACATAGTTTCTTGACTTCTATCATGAAGTTTATTTGTGGAAAATGATTCATTACTATTTTGTCATATTTAAATGAAGCAGGACCTCAAGTCCAACTTTTAAACTTGTTTAGTGTACTTGTTTTAAATAAGATGATCAATATTCCTTAAAACAGACATGAGACACACTATAGAAAGGTCAAGCTCAAGGTTCTGGAAACGGACAACCCGGCTTACAATCCTGATTCCTCTACTTGCTAACTCATGACTCTAAGCAATTTTATTTAACCTCTTCGTGCCTCAGTTTCCTCAGCTGTAAAATGAGAATAGGATTAGCATCTATTTCACAGTGCTGTTGTCAGGATAAAATGAGTTAATACATGCAAACTTGGAAAAATACTTTGCATATAAATGCTTCAATAAATGTTAGGTTTTTTACTATTATTATTTTAACAAATGAGTCTAAAAGTTTTGATATTATGTTGTCTAATTTCCAATTGAGATGTTTTTACATGACTATTCTTTTCTTAAATGCTTCCCCTCCTAATGGCCTTTTAAAAAGTCTATTTCTGATTATAGTATAAATGACAGCTACTATCTCATAGTTCAAATTATAGAGTATCTTTAGCCCCTGACAAATACATAAGATCAAGAGAACAGAATCCATATTTTGTATTTTTTTAATTCCCCACAAGACCTTGCTCAATACCTGGTGTATTACTTAAAAATTACTCTTTAAATGAATGAATGAAATAGATACCAGATTGAATGTTAACAGAAAGTTGTATCTGCCACAGTCAACCTGACTTATTTATTTGTAACAATTCCTCCAATTTCTAATTCAAACCCAAACACTTGAGTCTCCTTATTCCAAATTTTCTCATTGATATTGAAACAGCTATAGATATTGTGTTTGTTTGCTTGTTTGTTTATACATCCATCTTATTAAGATGGCTTACTTAAACTGGCTTACATGGATATATGAAATTCAAAATGGAAAATAATTAAAAATAAGAAGGAAAGAACAAGGAAAAGGAACGATAGGTATATAAACAGTTAGGAATAGGGTTAAAATACTCATGCCATAAAACTTCTATAAGTGGGTCCCAAATTCCCCTAAATTTTCTAGAGCCAACATGAGAAGGTCAGCTAGTGAGTTACATAATTTCCACCAACCCCTGGATGAGGAGATCAATTACTCAGAAGATTCATCTACTCTTAGTAGTAGACCCTTTAGGACATTCTCCACAAAACTCATACCTAACAAATACCATTCACAATAGCATCTTTAGAGTATAAGAGTCCCCCTCAGCATAGATCATGGGATTTTGATGAAAAGTCATTCAGTCACGCCATGAGGAAAAGCTAACCAGAGCAAGTCAGATGTGCGGTGCCCTTAGGTAGGAAAGAAACACACGCCAAGTTATCCTTATGGGGCTTATCGTTTAAAATAAAAAAGAAGTCTATTTCTGTTGGTATATCAAATTTACTATTTTCCTTTCCAGGTCACTGTTTCTAATACTCTAGGTGAGCGGTTTGGAATATCTCTATAGTAATCAAACATAAATACAGTCAATCTGGGAAATTGTCCTCCAGTCTGCTTAAGTCTTGCATAGTGACTCCCACCCTCTACCCCTTCTGAGTCATGAGGGAGGATATGAGAAGTAGCCCCCTCCCCATCATCAGAAACTTGGAGATGTTTCTTTAAAATATGCATTCCCCTTAACATCGTGGAGATTTGGTTTGATATGATATGAATAAAGAAGCTTCTTTCTCCTGAACTCATAGCAGATGATATTCTAAGTCAGACAGATCTAGATTTAAATTCTGGCTCTGGCACTGTCCATGTTACCTTGTATCTCTGGATCTCAGTTTCCTCATTTTAAAATGGGCATTAAAATACTGTTTAACATCATGTTTATAAGGATAATTTCATATAAAACCTCTCACCCATAAAAAAACACTCAAAACATTATACCTCTAATTGTCTCTTACTTAGCTGAGTCCCAAGTATACTTCAGATAATGCATAGGTTTGTTGAATGAATGAATGAATGAATGAATGAATGAATATTACCATACAGAAGTCGTTAACAATCGACAAATCTGTCTAAATATTTGAAATCATCATACCATGGCAGTTAAGAGCATGGGCTCAGGAGTCAGGTTGCCTGGGTTTGAATCCTGACACCATCACTAATTATCTGTGGGGATAACAGAGAAGTTGTTCAACCATTCTGCCTGAGTTTTGTCATCTTCAAATGGGATAATGATTATAACCTCCATACAGAGGTGTTGTAGGAACAATTAGATGGGAGTTATAAGTACTTGGCATCATTACTGGGACATAGTTAAGCATTCAGTAAGGATTACTATTATTATTTATTTTATATAAATATAAATATAATATCACAAAACTTGATTTGTTTTGCAGCTTTTCCCTGGTTCCTGTGCTATGGGATCTTGGGATTTTCCAAAAGGCAAACCAAATAGTTGTATAAACTAAATGACTTGTTTCTAGAATTCACACTTCTTTCACTGCTTTATCTTTCTGCTTGTTTCTGTAGGACTTCATCGTCACCGTAGTCTTTTCGTTCTTGTGGTTGGTGGGTTCATCCGCTTGGGCAAAAGGACTGTCTGATGTCAAGGTCGCAACGGATCCCAAAGAAGTATTGTTACTGATAACAGCTTGCAAACAGTCATCCAACAAATGTATGGCTGTCCACAGCCCTCTAATGTCCAGCTTAAACACTTCTGTGGTATGTGTTTACCTATGCTTTACCTCCAAATCATTGTTTGCCAATCAAGTGAATAAAACCTCTCAGAAGTCATCCTGGGAATTTCTGCCTCCAAAACGAGGCCAGGCTAAAAGGTGATATTTTACTCCATGTGCAAGATGATCCTTTGGCCTTGAAGTTTCCATTGTCAGAACCCGTAGACTTCAATGCTGCCAATTGTGGAGTTCTTAGTAAGGACCCAGTAGTTATTGGCAGCCGTTGCTTGGGTGACAGTCAAGTCAAAATTCTCAGCCAGAAGAAGTTGTCAAGTCTGAACTTTAAGGCTGAAGCCTGCCAGAAGTTAAAAAGGAATATTTGATGGAGTAAAGGTTTCCTGCGAAGAAAACATGGTTCAAGCCACAGATAGTTAGAATACATAATACATCCAATTGATTGAAGAAAAATACTTAGACTTAGCACAGTACAGAAAGAAATGCATCATATAAAAAAGCATTGATCATTGTTATGGTAATTTTTGTCTTCTCCGTGCTCCCATTTTAGTTGCTTGATAATTTCAGAAAAGCTGACCTATCTTAGTTGAACAAAGTCAAATGTTATCAAGTGGATAACTCTTACAGGAAGACAGTCTGACAGATAGATAACAGGGTTGCTAAGTTGGATTCTTATTTTATGAGCCTAAGAACTTGTGTAATTCCAAAGAAAGAAACTGTGTCGGAGAAAACAGAAGCCATAAGGCAGCAAAGAGCAGTAGTTATTGAAGAATAAGTGGCTCGGCAGTATTTGCTGAAGGAACAACACTCTTTAGCGACCCCTAAAAATAATTATCTTTGCTTCAAGGTTAACTTGCGTTTCTACAGCTTTCTGAAATTTAACCTGAGAAGTCATGTGAGAAGGGAAAGAGGATTGCTCATTGGCTCCTGATGATTTGACCATGAATCTTGCCTTGGTAAAATAGCAAACAAGGACAGAAATTATGCATGAATGTTTCACAGTCATTTTTATTTGTTGCTGCCCACACCTGTGGATGAGTACTTTGAGGTGGACACTAAAATGTATTCCATGGCTTCTGTAGTGTGTTTATAGGCAGTACTTAATAAAAGTAATTGAAACCATAGTTTCAAAATCTAAGAGAACAGATAAAATCATTTGATATATTTGTTAGTTTAATGAATAATCTTCTATATAAGTTATGACAGGCTGCATAGTCCATTTAATTCCACTTCTGATGTCTCTAAGAAGTTTTAGACTAGGAGATATGAATTTTGAATGAGAAACAATGTAATGTGCTTCTTAAAACTAAAACCGAGAATGGATGGAAACCAAATAATATGGCTGCATAAGGACAGGACTCGTTCTGTTACAGTTATGGGTCCATATCCGTTAAGGGTCTTCCAGTTCTAGTGACAGAAAACTCAGTTCAAACTGGCAAAAGCAAGATAATCCTCCTATCCCTCAAGTTTGTTCTTTGCATTTTCTACTACTAGTGTCTGTATGCATTAAAACATTTGGGCTGCAAGTAACAGAAACTGACTCTGACTAACTTCATCAGGAAAAAAATCTTTGGAAGGAAATCAAGTAGCTCAGAAAATTGATGAGACCTGAAGAAACCGGCTCTAAGAAAGGAGGATCTAGAGCAGGACAAAGGTTCTAGAGGTCAGATACCAAATAATGGTCTCATCAAGTCGCTATTAATGTCAGCTAGTGGCTAACTTTGCATTGCTCTGCCTCAATATTCAGAGTTCCAGGAGAGAGCTCAAGTCACTTGACTGCAACTTGGCTCTGCAAAGGAAATCAAATTTCTTCTACCAAAAGCAGAGGAAACGTATATTCATCTGCCAAAACACAAATTTTTTTTCATTTGGCTTCAAATTATATTGAGCTAGCTTTTGACAAAAAGTGAAAGTAATTGGAAAAACACTAAAAATGTGTCTTCAAGGACAGAACCCAGGGCCAGGAACTGGAAGGCTGGCAGGAAACTGGACTGTTCTCATACTCCTTTCCTCATCCCGGATCCTTTCTGCATGTCTGTTACCTTAGTCTCTCTTTTCAGATGGATTTTTGTCTCTTTTGCCTGCTCACACAAGAGAAGATAGCCACCTACAGTTTCTGAGTTGATATTTCTTTTTAAAGTAATACCTTGGACTGAACAGAAATCACTCAGGCCCAACCCCAGATTTCTGCTAGAGAGACTCTCAATAGCCCATCTTGGGCCAGGTGTCTGCCTTGGTCTCATCAGTTATATTTGGGGGATTGGAGGAATTGTGCCATAGAACCCACCCCACTGGGCAAGCCTAGGTTTTAGAGGAGCCAGACACATACCACAAGAGAGGACCTCCGCAAGTTAATGTTTCGGGCAATAACGATATCTTCTACTTGGGTAACAAGTTTACTTTCTTTAAAGCACTTTGGCATCTGTGATTTCACAATGACATTAATAGGTAGGTGAACCATCCAGATACTTCAAATGCAAGGAGCTAAAGTAATGGGATGTACGTAAGATTCCCAAGCAGTGACAGCAATGCCAGACTAGAGCCCCAGTCCCCGGTGCTGCTGCCACTCGGAATCATTCAGGGCACAGTTCTGCAGTTGGTCTGCCAGAGTTAGGATCCTGGCTCCACTCCTCAGTAACTGACTGCCCTTAGACAAATTAATTAAGCTTTCTAAACTTAGTTTCATCATCTATCAAATCTACAGTTTTTTTCCATTATCTATAAAGTGGGGATATTATATAAGAGGCTGTTGAAAGGCCTCAGTGAGGTAATGCATAGCCACTTAGCACCATGCCCAGCATATGGTAAATGTGCAGTAAGTGTCAAATGAGAGCTGCTACTAAGATGCATTCATTTCCTTAAATTTCATACAGTGTTAGTGCCCAACCAAAGGGAGAAAAGAGTGGTTTTTATTCTCTCAACTTTCCTTTCAAAGGTTCACTGAGCATAACTATTCTATCCATAATTTCCACTCCTGTTGCTCCAGCTTCACCGAAGGCAACCTGGATACCTCTTCCCAGATAATCTAGGTTTCATCTCCCCCTTCCTTCTCACGCTACGTACAGTCTCTCTTTCTGTTGTTCCCATATCTGAGCTTGAATCGAAATCCTCACTCCGATTTCAAATGCAACAAATGGCAAGAAAAGCTTCAAGGGCCCACATGTGCCTAAAATGTATCAGCCAAGAGATCTGTGATACCTCTGGGAAAAAAATACAGTAAGACATCACTGTCCCTTAAATATACCCACAAGACAGCCTTGTTTATGTCTTACTTTTAAGCGGTGTTTCCCTGATTTCTAGGTTCTTGAGCATTCCTGTTTTAGAAACCAAGTAGCATGGGAGGAAGAAAGAGGAGACATATAAAATACAGCCTTGGGCAGAGCTATCTCCTCATATCTGAAAAGATTCCTCGATAAATTGTTTTACTCATATTTTGGCATATACTTACAGAGGTACAATTTTTGTCAAGATCTCCCCTTTGATGGAAAATATCCTGGTTACTGTATACATGGTTAAAAGATCCTATGTGTAAGTTAGAGTTTTGTCAGTGATTATCAAATTCATTTTGACAATGCAACTGTCACACTAGTATAAGTGCCTTATTTATGTTTTGTATCTCCCTCAGCAAGGAGCCTAGAGCATAGCACAAAGTAATGTTAAGTAAATGTCAGTTAATGTTAAAGGAAGGAAGGAGGTTGGAATAGGAGAGAGGGAAGAAGCAAGGGAGGGAGGGAGGGAGATCTGAATAAATCAGTCTTCAATTAGATCAATTAGGGTCTTAGATACTCAGTTTTAGCCATTGACATCTCTCAACAATATGGCCTCACTGTAAAAGCCCTGCTTCAGTTTATGCTGCAGCAAGAGTCAACTGTAAACAATTCATGGAAATGTTTTAGAAAGTGATTCAGAACATAACTTACCAATCAATAAGCATTTACTGATGTGCCTGGCACTGTCCAGCAGCTTTATGGGCATCCTCTTTAATCCTCACCACTATTCCCCCAAGGAAGGAATAATGTTTCATTTTATATGTGCTGAGATCCAGAGGCTAACTGCCTTGTCTAAGGTCATAGAGCAAGAAATTGCAGAGCTCGGGCCACTCTGATTCCAAAGCCTGCGGGGATGACTCCAAGGCTGATATTCAGTTGGTGAGCCTGGTCCACCTGCTGCTAAAATATTGAAATACTTTGGTAAGGAGGCCCAGTTCCCAGCCCCCAAGGCCCTGCATCTTGACTATACTAGCCCCCCGACTCCCACCCTCAGGGCATTCTGAACCACCCCCACCATCCAACACCCAAAGGATACATTTTGACCCAGCAAAGGACTTCCAACACCCTATCCCAGACCTATGGCCACTGCCCAAGCTCATTTTAGATGGTCAGTGTCGTGCTGGAGTGGCTACTAAATATACCCTAATGTCATCACAGCTTTGTATCATACTATGGTCATATGTCTCTGATACAGGGTGGTTAAAACTGACTGCCTGTGTTTAATTCCCTCAAACAGTCCACCTTTGGAAAGGCTGCAGAGCAGCTGTGCTGTCTGGAGCCCCTCGCAGCAGCAAACAGTTCTGCTTCCATCACACCCTTAGGCCCTGGGGAAGTAACACCTGGTCCTCCGACTCACCCTCCAACACATTCCAGGAGAATAAGATGAATTTCCATAGGAAGGCCTTGTATCCAGTTCTTGAGATGAATTTCCATAGGAAGGCCTTGTATCCAGTTCTTGAGAAAACATCTCATGCCTCTCTGAAACCTGCAATCATCCCTCATCTGGTCTCAGTGTGCACTTATAAATACGAGAGGTACAGAAAGTACAGTTACTCAGAGTCAGCCACCCCCCTGCACACAATCGTGCATGTGCTTATCTGCATACCATATATACTGCTGCCAACTCCATCCTTCTTTAAGTTGGCTCATTTTTTATAGCATTACAATCAATGGAAAAGTAGTATCTCTAGTCATAAAATGAAGGTAACCTTATAAATGAATGCGCCATCAGTAAAATGAAAATGCTCAGCCCTGTACCTCTTGAAGATATCTCATACACCATGAGGAATACCTCATGTGGGGAGATAATGACAACTTAGAGAAAGGGGCAGGCTATGCAGTCAGACAGGTCAGGGCTTTGAATCTGAGGTCTACTACTTACCAAGTCATGTGACCTTGAATAGGCTTCTTATCCTTACTGAACCTCAGTGTTCACATCTTTAATGTGGGTATAATAATAGCACCTTCCTTTTACACTAGCTGAATCAAAACACAGAATCCCCTCTATGCAGTGCCTAGCATACAATAAGCATTCAATAAGACTCAGATGTTCTAAACGAAACAGGGATTCCAAATGAAAATGTGGAAGATGCCTCAACATTGAAGTGAAAAGTAACCTTTCGTATTGTGAAGGATTTTTCTGAAACTGAGATTTTACTTGTCCAGTCTATCAACTCTTTTGCTTTTGTTCTCCTTTAGGTCTTTGGATTCTTGAACTTTATTCTCTGGGCTGGAAACATCTGGTTTGTTTTCAAGGAGACCGGCTGGCATTCCTCTGGGCAGAGATATCTTTCAGACCCAATGGAGAAGCACTCGGGCAGCTATAACCATGGCGGGTACAACCAAGACAGCTATGGGTCTGGAGGTGGGTACAGCCAGCAGGCAAATTTGGGGCCTTCCTCCGATGAGTTTGGCCAACAGCCCACTGGCCCTGCCTCCTTCACCAACCAGATTTAAAAGGGTAGTACTTGCGTTTTTCTGGAGATAGCCTCACCATCTTCCATTTCAGTGGCAGGAGAATTTTTTAAGAGTTTCAATCACTTATTAATGCAGAGAGTGTTGAATGTCAATCAGAGATCTGTAATCCTCATTAAGGCAGAAAGGCCTGTGTCATGATAAATGGTACTGAAAGATGAGATGACATGAGGAGATATGTTATTCACCTTAGATGGCTAATTGGAGAGTACCTTGTTATATACACAGTCTTTCATGGTTGTTTTATATGTGTGTTGAAATAGTAGAAACATTTTATAGCTTAAAGTCTCTAGTATGTAATATGCATAAAGTAAATTAAATAGCACTGAGTTTTCCTATGTGTTTTGATGCAAAAGACATTTTAATGATTTCTATAAAATAATTTGGTGTATCACAATGTGCATGTACTATTGCTTTTTAGTTGTAGGCCCTAATAAGATTGTGAGTCTCTAAATATTTGTTTCAGACAGTTACTGTAGTTTTTTTTACTTGATGAATCAATGCTCATATGATTTAGTGCATGAATAGGCATTTTCTCATAAAACGAACATTTCAATGGTATTTATGAAAATTTTCCAGTTTGCACCATGAATTTGTTAAATGGACGTTTAAAGAAATATATTCACTACTTTGTATACTTGACAATTTGTCTCTCTGGCTTTACCCAATTATGAATGCATCATAACTAAGGTTTGGGGTTCTTTATTCCCTATTAGTAGATATTTAGTGTTAAGATATGGTAATTGCCCAATATTGATTCTATTGAGTTAGCTAAATATTTACATTCTTATAACTTTCTATGGTATTTTGTGACTCTTATCCTATGGACTGAGAACAGTAGGCTCAATAACTGTGTTTATGAAGTGCTGTTTTCTTAGAGTAATAGAGATGCAGATATCATGCACCAGAGTAAAGCTATTGTGTTGACATTAATTTATAAAGGATATTCTGTAGAACCTGCACTACCACCTAAACTTTTAAATCCTTTTTATTTGTAAAGTTAATATGTTCTTCAATCCAGTTATTAAAAATTCTCAAGTCTCAGCTCAACTTATTAATTACTCATTCTGATTTGAAAGTTACCCATAAATTAAAAATTACTTCCATGAGCCACTCCATATCCCAAAGAGAGTTCACATGAAACAACCCCCAGAATGTATGCATTATCAAGAAAACGCCATTCTTTGCCTCTTTGTTTTAACTCAATTGAAACACCAGGGCCTGACAGTGAGGGTAAGCTGAGCATCTGTATTTCTAGATAAAAGTTACTATCAATGTATAAACTCATTGTGTGATCTGTGATGTGGGAAACCTTTTAGCACAATACAGCCTGTGTCTTAGATGATATCTGTAATGAGTTTCTGGATCCTGATGGATAAATCTGTATTGTGATATCTATTTGACCTTAATAAAGTTATTGCATACAGTGCTGGCTGGATGGTGGAGAATCACAATAGAACCTGGGTAGCTTTAACAATGCAAGAACAAGGGGTAGATGCACTGTGTTTCCAATTTTTACCTCGTCCTTTTTTTATGAGCCCAGGAGTGTTCATTCATTCATTCCACCATCCTAGGACCTTCTGTGTACCCATCGCTGTGAAAGGCCCTGGGGATATGATGGTGAGCAAAAGCAGACACACACCCTACTTTGAGAAGCTTTCACTCTATTACGAGAGACAGACATGAAAATAATCATGTCCCAATTATGCTATGTGCAACAAACAGGCTCGGGATTTTATGAGAACATTTATCAGAGGGACCTGCGCTAGTTAGGGAGGGATCACAAGCCCCAGGCCTGAAGACTGCACAGGGTTTCACAAAGACAGCGTGAGAGGACATTTCCCAGGCGGAGAGCAGCCTTGTGAAGCTCTTAGATGGTAGGAGGTAGGATGGCTATGAATTGCCAGAGTGGAGTGAGTTAGGGGGCTTTGTGTGTGTGTGTGTGGGGGGGGGCTGCTGATGGGTGCATGAATGAAGCCCTGCTTGGAGGCCATGATCAGGAACTCCGCCTGTAACCTAAAGAAGCTAAGGAAGAGCACTGAAGGATTTTAAGCAAAGGAGGGAGATAATGCATTTGAAAAGATCTCAGTGGCTACAGGTTACAGAGTGCATTGAAGGAGGACAAGAATAAAGGAATCCTGGGGAAAGGAAACAAGCCTTGACTCCTAATATCTATTAGGCAGTGGGCCGGGAATGGGAGGAGGGGAACTGGCAGGAGTGCTGCCCCATCTACCTCTCGTTTCCTGGGACAGTGGCTGGATTTGACTGCTCCTTTCAGCACTTTCCAGGAGAAGAGAGTGGCCTCTGCTTCTTGCACTGTCATGTACTCTCCAAAGCGAGGAAACCCTCATAACCAGTGGATGGTTTTCACCTGCCTTAGCAGTTCCAAAGAACATATGGATTCTGGCCAATGGGATGCACTTGGTTGAGATGGAGACGTGCTTCCCACAGTCTGCTGCAGATTCTCAATAAAATGCTGCTGTCATCCAGTGAGGATGTCGCTAAGCTGCTTTTATTCCTTCTGGTTTCAAGAAAACTGCAGTAGATCTGGCCTTTTAAAAAGGAGAGTAAGCAATCAGTGCAGCAGGAGAGCCTAATTTGGAATTGGAACCTCACTGCTCGCTAGCTGTACTTCAGATATGACCTCACCTTCCTGAGCCTTAGTCCTCGGGAGGAGGTAAAGCATACAAGTAAGAAGGGTGGGCTCTGCGATCTGACCACCTAGGCTAGAATCCCTGCACTGCTATTTACCTGACTCTCCTATTACTTCCTTAAGGCCTTCACCAAAGCCCTGAGACTTTTCTAAAGCCACAGCCTGAAGGCAAGTGCAGCCTGAAAATGTAGGGGAGTTAACACCCCAGGGAGCATCCTCAATCACTAGGGGATGTGGGCAGCTCAATAAACGCCTGTGCAAAATGCTTAACTTTTCATTCATTTAGTTGCCCCATCTCTACAATGAGGACAAAGGTAATATCTGCACAGTTGGATTGGTATCAGGATGAAAAAGTTAAGTTGTGTAAAGGCACTGGAACAACTTCTGGCACACAGTAGGCACTGTCTGAGTTTGGGTTCCCTTGAAAGCAGGGGAAGGTGATTCCAGGAAGCAGGAATGAGAGAGGGGAAGAGGGAAACAGGCAAGGAAGAAAAACTGATGAAAGCGGTGTTGCTTGTGAAGGCTGTGGGTGCTTGGTTCCATCAGGGGCTCTGAGTAGTGTTCAGAATGGCTCCAGTAATTTCCATTAAGAGGCAGGAGCTAGAGTATTTATCTACCGTTGACAGATTTGCCCACACAGGTGGAAACTTGCCCACATTTGCAGGTTGCACTTGCTTGTAGACTGAGCAGGCTCCTGTGATTGCCGAGAAATAAGCCTTCGTCCTAACCACTGTTAGGCAGCGGGTGAGAGGAGGGGGACTGGTGTAAGTGTTATCGCTGCCCTCCCCTCCCCCATTCCTGGGGACAGTGGCCTGAGGAAGGATAATGGGGGAGCCCTGGAAGGTACATGCATGAAAGGGGTCACCTTCAACATGAGGGTGAACTATCCTTCACAGCTGTGGCGGCAATCAGAGGCTAGCCAATGGAAGGAAACACAGAGCATCAAAATCACCCACTACAGTGATCAGTAAACGTTACTGTTATCTCTTAGTATGTAAAATGGGGATGCAGATAATGCCACCTCATAGGGTAGTGACAAGAACTGGCCTGGTCATGTGTGGAAAGGCTGATGAACTTCACAGCACTCTACAAATGCTAGATGGCTATTGAGTGTTGAAGTATAAATCTACTCCACACTTACAGAAGCCTGAGTTTTTATAAGTCAAACTTCTAATTGCGCTGAGATGAGCAAAATACAGCTCCTGACATCTTTGAGCTTACCCTCAAGATTGAAAGACAAATAATAGACACGTAAGCAAACCAAGTATGTAAAAATAAATTTGATTAAAGCTATGAAGAAAAATGAGGCACACCGGTGGGGAGGAATGGAATAGGGGGATTAGCAACAGCCTCTCTGAGAAGGTAACATTTAAGCTGAGACCTGCAGAATAGGAAGAGTCAGTCGAGGGGAGAAGATTTCATGCAGAGAGGAGAGCACATCCAATTACCTATGGTAGGAGATCACCACGTGCCTGTGCAGGACTGAGAAGAGCAAAGGTAGTGGAGACACGACCTGTAGGTGAGGGTCAGGAGTTGGGCTGCAGAGTTTGGATGAAGCAGATCATAAAGGGCCTTGGAGTAGATAGGAAACAGGTTTTATTCTAAGAGGAGTGGGAAGCCACTATGCAGATAGACAGGACAACGACATGATTCAATTTTCAGTTTGAAAGGACCCCTCTACCAGTTTCCTGGCTTTGACATACTACAGTTACATAGATGTCAACACTGGGGGAAGTTGAGTGAAAGGTTCACGAGAATTTAGGAAGTATGTTTATGATTTCCTATAAATGGGGATGGGGAGAATGGATTAATTATCATTCATTGAACAGCTATTTGTTGAGTACCTACTCTGTGCCAAGCTCTGTTCTAGGTTTCTGGGGATATAGATTTGAAGAAGATAGACATTATCCTTGTGCTTGTGGAGAGAGCATACACAGATGATAAAATATAAGATAAATTCAAATAGTGATAAATGTTAAAGAGAAAATAAAGCAGGTGACATGAAGGAAAGCAATAGGATTGGAGGAGGATGGACTCTATGAAATGCCAGAAGCCCTGGAATGGCAGCCTGAATTAGGATGCAGGCTCCATCAGTGTTCAACCACAGCTTAGGCTGGTTCTTAGATCTTAAATGTTGGTTTGGGAAAATCTCCAACCTTGGCATAAGAAGAATAAGTCTTCACTTACGCAGAGCACTTGTAGTTTGGTGTTCAAAGATCGTTAACACCTATGATTTCATTCAATCCATTCAACAACCCAGTGCAAACGTAGATGACATTGTCCCCATTTGAAACAGAGCATCTTAAAGTGAGTTCTCCCAAAAGCAGACTCTGAGACAAGAATTCAAGTCCAAGTAAGGGGTTGGGGAAGTGAACCAAGGATGGGATGCAAGCCAATAAATCCTGCATTACGGAGAAAGTTACAGCTGTGTGCAGCTGGGGCCCAATCCCCCTGGAGAACATGAGACACAGAGCAGAACACCTCTCACAGCTAGCACCACTGAGGGCAAAAGACCTGTGGTATTTACCCACCAACACCTGCCAGTCACTAAATGGCTCCTGTGGGGAGGCGAGTACTCAGACCACCCAGTGCATGGGCCACAGGGCTGCAGCAGACCCAGACAGCTTGAAGCAGTGGAGCAGGCACTGGCAGATGGGAATCATTAGGTCAGCATGCATGCCATGGTGAGTTCCAGAGGATGTGGGAGGGCCACGGATGGTGTCTGCCACACTGATCTTTGGCTGTGTTTCAATAAATAGCTTCACTGACTTAATCCCAAGAAATGGGCTAGAACTTAAGTCCCTTTCCTTTTAGTCAAAAGAAATTTTTCTATTAACTTTCAGTCTAACTAGGATATAAATATGACTTTAGCCTCAGTTGCCATATGATTTTATCTGGCTGTCCAAAGAGAACAATTTTTAATAACAACTATAAAGTAATAAACTAATATTTATTGAGCACTTAAAATNTTTCGCTCACATAAGCTACCATTTTGGGAAAATGCAAGTGAGCATTTCCTCTTTAGGGTAAATCATTTCTTCTGTCTTTCAGTCAAGTCTCTTTAAGCATATCTTATGAAGCTGATAGCTCTTGCCTGATTTCTTCAACCTGGGCATTAAAATTCTAAGTTAGGAACCCATGGATTAACCAAAGAGATTCCAGACCCTCTTACAAAGTGGTGGATTACCAATAATAACAAAGCCTAAAATTTTGTTTAATTTTCTGAATTAATTGACAGGATAATGAGCAAGAATTCTACATATATGTGTGTGTGTTGGCTGCATCACTGCAATTACATGGCATGTTTATTCATGAGAGAGGTCCCAGACTGCTCCAGTGATCATTGGAACCGGTTTTTCCCTCTCAAATAAGCATCAGAAAGGTCTGCATAATGACAGTGACCAAGGGAAAAATGAAAGGTTCTCTCTTTTTTTTCCCCCCATTGCATTGTAAGATTAAAGCTCAAACCAATAAAATGTTGAGCACTTTATTTGGAAATTTAATTTTCACTACACCAGACAGGCAGTTTAAATGCTTTAGGCCACCTGCTGGCAACTTCCTTGGGTGGGCCCATGACAAAGCCAGTCTTTCCAAGTGGTTTTGCCCCTGCCCAACCAAAGAGAGGAAAAGGGCAGAACAAGGGGACCCTCTGCATTGTCTACAGTCTTGGGCCCCAGTGCCTGCTGGCTTCCATTTGATTAAATCCAAAAGAGATGTTTGGTTAAAAACACACAACCAAGGGTTGGCCGAGTGGCTCAGTTGGTTAAGAGCTCGCTCAAGAGTTTCAGCTCTGAGCAACAGCGGTTCGATGCCCGGCCCGAGCTGAGCGGCCGCTGAGCTGCCAACAGGTGGCAGGATGGATCAGCTTAAACACACACACACACACACACACACACACACACACACANAAAATCAGGTCTCTCTGTGTCCAAAACTCCTTGCTCTAAACCACTTTGCTAGGTCCCAACATGCTACCAGACTGTTTGACTACATTTTAAGCCAGCTGTGCTTTGTCTGCTCTATTGGGCACAATCAACAAAGACCCAGGCCCTCGAGTGCTTCATTTGACCTCCCATAGGTATGCTGAGTCCCTAATAGTTGGAAGGACAGCTTTTGTCAGAGTAATTTGTCACCATGAATAAAATCAGACCTAATTCACTGAATAAGTGAAGTCGTGAAGACGGCTAAAGGTCCAGTTGAACTAAGAATGATTTCTTAAAATGCTTGACTTGGAGTCTGAAGCTTCCCTGGGTTTGGGGGCTCAACTGAATGCTCTTTAAAACCTGTTGCTGGCAGCAAGTACTTCCGAGGATGACCCTGGCTCCTCCAGTGCCCCCTGAAACTCACCTCCATGAATAATGTACACTGGACATTAAAAGCTAAGATGAGAAGACAAGAAGACTTCCTGGAAGCCTGTGTTTCCATGAAAAATATTTTAAACCTAGTTCAGTTTTCATTTAATGAGCAGGTCCCCACTAGTGTGTCCTGGTTTCTTGAACAAAACAGATGAAGGAGGTTGTAATAAGTCTCATAGGATTTCTGGTGGCTGAGAAACGATTAGCCTTTGGCCTCTCCTCTCTTATTTCTATTTTGTAGCGTAGGAGGGCCTGATTGGCTTGTTCTGTGAATGACTCACTGGCTCATATGAACTTAAAGTCATCTCCCTACTTATTAGAAACAATCTCCTGTGACATGTTGCCTGCTTTCATGTCACTTTGGTGAACACAAGAAAAGCAAAACACAAACTCAACAGTTTTCCTTATTTCAAATATTTTTCCCTCTTTCCTGTGAACTGACATTTTTCCTGGATATTTACTCCTCTGGTCTTCTCAGGTGTTCAAGTCTATTCTGATTGATCTCCACTGTCATATGTTACTTCTAGGACTTGATACCTTCCCTAGCTGACATGTTGCCCTGAGTATTGCTGCCCTTTTAAGTCATTTGTTATCCTTACTCTCTTGAAGCTCCTAGACCATCTACTAAAATTTCAGTTAGTAATGATATATACTTACTTCCACAGAACCAGCAATATGATGCCAGATGCGCTCACGAGGAATGCATTTTTCAGCACAGACAATTGCCTCAGATGAGACCTGAGGTTCAGATCTATGTCTTGGGAGCTGAGAGCTAGTTTGCATCTTTAGGCATTGGTAGATGTTGTCATTAGCTTTATCAGTGTAAATTGATCATGTAAATTTCTAGCAGAAGAGTGTGGACATCAGCTTGTAGTCAGGTAGGCTCAAATTCAAATTCATCACTGGAACCAGGCTGTATGATTCTAGGAAAGTGCCTCAACATCCCTGAGCCTCAGACTCTTCATCCATATAATGGCAGATAATGATATCTACCTCTGTTAGTTTATTCTGACTGCAAAAACAAAAACAAACAAAATTACCACACACTTAGTAGCTTAAACAATACAAATTTATTATCTTACAGTTCTGTAGGATAGAAGTCCAACACAAGTCTCACTGGGCTAAAATCCAGGAGTTGGCAGAGCTAAGTTTCCTTCTGGAGGCTCTAGGGGGCAATTCATTTCCTTGTCATTTTCAACTTTTAGAAGCCACGTGGCCCTCTTTCTCCATCTTCAAAGCTAATAACAGCAGATCGAGTTCTTCTCGCATTCTATTCCTCTGACTTTCTCTTAGGCTTCCCTTTTCCACTTTTAAAGATCTTTGTGATTCCATGGGACCAGTCTAGATAACCCAGGATAATCCCACTTTCAGGTGAACTTCTTAACAACCTTATTTGCACCAGCATTCTTAGTTCCCCTTTGTCATGTAACCTAACATGTCCATAGATTCTAGGGATTAGGATGTGGGCATCTTGGGTCTGGGGTTGAGGGTAGAGGGGCATTATTCTACCTACCATACTATCCCACCAGGAAGGGAATAAAATGATTATAATGTAAATAAATTTCTTAGCAGATTTGCCTTGTCATAATGCTCAGTAGCTGAAAATGATAATCAAAATTGATAGTTGTCCCAATCAACAGCACTCACTATTCTGTTAGAAAATGATCCAGCCTATAGCACTAAAGTGTGGTAAGTGATGGCTTTTCAATGATCGTATATTGAGATGACAGCTTTGATTATGCTCCTAGTCAGGTAGCCCGTGTTTATCACATTCCCTGCTGAAGTGCTCTAACAAATTAAAATGCATTGTTACAGATGGGATCCTTGAAGTACCAAACATTCACTCAGCCCAGCAAGTGGCTGGAGAAGTAGCAGGGTAAACACAATTGTTGCCTCAATGTTCTCACAGTCCAATGGGAGAGGGTACATACACACCTGAAATTACATTGTGCATTCATTTGTTTGCTTGTCCTTTATCTCTTTCCCACTCGAATGTAAATTCCATGAAGGGCCAGGACTTTACCAGATTGGACACACCTGTATCTCTGGCATCTGGAACAGTGCCTGGAATATACTGGGCATTCAACAAATATTTTTAAACGAATACAATGTAACACATTATGCAAGCTATTATATTGCAGGTTGTTCATAAAATATGCAAACTATTGTAATGTAGGTGATGTAATATTGCCAGAGAAGAAAAAGAATCTTAACTCTCCTTTGGAAAGTTTCCAGAATGCTTACAAATAGCTCACAGCACTCCAACACAGAAAGGGCTTCCTGCATTGTGGGGCCGGCACACCGTGGCCCTCACTCATTTCCAATGAACTCTTTCCTATTATCCTGTTTGCAAACTGCACCATCCCACGTCATAGTACAGGCATCAACTGAAGCCCATGACTGTGCACCATGTTAAGGTGAACCCATTGTATTCATCCCCCACCTCCCCCCCACCTCGGCACCCCTCCAACCCCCAACAAGTAATAAATGAGCTAGTTTCATACACTGATATACTATGGAGGCTATAAAAAAGAGTGATGGGATGGAGGATGCCTGGATAGGTGAGCGTGGATACAGAAGCGACAAGGCCCAGCCAAAGCACTAGGGTCATCTCTTTGCCATGTAACCTAACATATCCTTAGGTTCTGGGTATTATGGCCATTCTTAACAATAACTACATTTTGAATGTGCCTCAGCACACATAGCACATGAAACTCAAAGTTGCATAACACAAGTCTTACCTTTACCACAGGGTCACACTGTTTTCTATTAGATTCAATTCTGTGTCATTCCACTGAACTTAATTTGTTTTTTAAGGCTGGTCTTCGCCCTCTCAGTTGATTCACATGCACTAAGGGGCCACTAATGGTTCATCTTAACCAACATGGAGCTCAGTGCTCCATGACACACACACACAGAGTTTGGACACCAGGTCAGAGGTATGGTTTAGTGAATAAGAAGCAAAGCTTAGAATCTAGAGGAAGATCCTTCCCTTGGTTCTAACCAATTCTCTTTGTCATCACTGCTTT
>NW_017731928.1:1202956-1205582 GCF_001890085.2 Hipposideros armiger | reverse complement strand
CAGAAGCAACCATTGCTTTTAATTTCATATAGATCCTTCCAGAGACGGTCTATGAAGATGTCAGTATACGTAAAATCTGTTCATTCTCAACGCGGGCAGTATTGCCCCAAAAGGGGTGTAAATTGGTTTGGAGGAGGGGGAGGGCCAAAAAAAATTCTACTCTTCATGTATAAAACACAGATAATACAGTACATAAACAGATAACACTCTATATCTGTGATATCAAAATTTCATTGGGGCAGGCCATTATGAAAACAGTACCCAAAAAATCTTCTTAGGAGAGATGTTAATGAAAAGTAGGTTGAGAAATACTGATAGAATCCCACATTTTTATATACATAAATGGTAGCACACTATCCTGGTACACTCTGCCAGGAGGAAGCTTATGGTAGGGTGAGAGCTTGGTCTTGGATTATAAATTGTTGAATTGTTGTTTGAATCCTGACTCCACCACTTATTAGTTGCAGGAAGTGGAACAAGTTGCTTAACGTGCTTCTGCTTTAGTTTTGTCATCTGTGAAACGGAGACAATAGCAGTAGCTTCTTCATAGGATAATTAAATATTAATTAATTAATGCATGGAAAGTACTTAGAATAGTGCCTGGCACATGGTAGATACAGGTGCTTGTCACATTGTGATTTGTCCACTTAATTGTATATCTTAGAGATTGTTCTACATTCCTTTTAATGGCTTCATCATATCCCTCTTTACGGACATACCATTATCTATTTAGACCATGAGTGAGCAAATGATAGCCCACAAGCCAAATCCGGTCAGCCACCTATTTTTGTAAGTCAAGTTTTACTGGAACACAGCCATGATCTTTCATTTGTGTATTGTCTGTGGCTGTTTTCACACTACAGGTCAGAGACTGTGTGGCCTGCAAACCCTAAAATATTTACTATCTGGCCCCTTATAGATAAAGCTTGCTAAAAGCTAGTGCCATCTTATTGAGCAGTGAAGCTTTAATGGGTCATGCAAGATTTTGCGCACATTTTCAAGAGTTGAGAAAGAACACTACTGAGTACACAGTAGGTATTTACTTATACCGAGGGAAATGAATTACTGGGCTCCAATGCCCCTGAGAGTGTTACCAGGTAACCCAGTATTTTGGTTCATTGAATTTAACCAGCTATAACTACCCTGTTTCCCCAAAAATAAGACCTAGCCAGAAAATAAGCCGTCGCATGATTTTAGGTGCCAAAATATGGCACCTTGGCATACTGAATATTTTAAGCTGAAGGAGTTTGTGGAAAACACACCCTTCTCCCTGTAACAGGTCATAAACCCTCATGTGAGGGGTGCGTGCCCTCCATCTCCTGGAGGAATCATGCTAGGGCTTCTTTTCTGGCTAGGTCTTATTTTCGGGGATACAAGATAGCTCTATGCTGCCCAGCAGAGAAGCACAGAATGAAATCAAAGCCAACCCTTCATCAATAGTGCATAGATTGCCAATCATCAGCTCATAGCCTCCCCCAGCTCATGTAAGTGTTTCACCTGGCCCACACAGTGTTTCTGAATGATTTTTAAATTAATAGTTAACATTGAAAATGCAAGAACTTTTACATTTCAGACCCCTTTTAGAAAATTCAGAGGTCCTGACATTTCCCCTGGCCATAGTTGGCTGGAGCTGTGAAGTCCCAGCCCCCTTTAGAGGGGACGTGCACGCTCCAGGTTGATGATGTCCCCACCATTCCCTACTGTCTTCCCTCCAGCTCCCTTCACTCATTCACCAATGCCTACCTACACACGGGAGCCATGGGAGCTTATTAATATAATAGCTGCTCTAGGCCCTTGGTCCATCTCCACCCATTTCCCTGGGATTTTCCCAGGTGCATACACACACACACACACACACACACACACACACACACACACACTCACACCCCACCTATAGTTTATCCAGGTGCCTCATGACAATCATGCCTTGCACCTTTGTACTTCTGTGTCTTGGAAAATACTGTTTCTCTATTTGGAATGCCTTTTTCTGTCTGGTTAACCCTGACTCCTCTTTTGAGATCCAGCTGAATAAGTACCTCCTGCACAAAGCCACCTGGACCTGCCAGGCAGAGTGAACTGCTTGTCATTTTGAATGAACTTTGTGCATTCCGCACAATGCTGTCCTCATTTATTTCCCTCAGTCCTCTGCTCCACACAGGGATTTCCCAAAGGGAAGGACCAGTGTCTTATTCACCTTAGTATCCCTGAACCCCAGCATGGGGTCTGGTGAATGAATGAATGAATGAATGAATGAATGAATGAATTCTGAAATCGCAGTCTCTAGCCCAGGCCTCCTATACGGATCAGGAGAAACTATCAAGAGGTTTTTAATCCTCTGCCTCCAGGTGTCTCCATAAAAGACCCTGAGGCCTTTAAGCCGGACTTGCCCCCACCCCTCCTTCACTACCCGATCTCTCACCAAGCCTGTGAAGCCTCCTGTTTTCTCTGCCTCTAGAAATGACAGAGACCCTCTAACAGTTCCACAGTCAGTCAGTCAAGCCAACAACCTGGGGGGTTCATTTTAATCCTTTGTTCTGGGAGGGACATTCCCACATTCTGTAGGGTCTCTCTGAAGGGTGTGAAATTTGACCCCTTATTCTCCCTGATTCTCCCAGCATCCCTAGCA
>NW_017731928.1:1201433-1202777 GCF_001890085.2 Hipposideros armiger | reverse complement strand
TTTCTAAGAAAATTAAACATAATCTACCCTATGACACAGCAATTCCACCCCCACATATCTACCCAAGAGAAATGAGTGCATGTGTACACAAAAATACTTGCAAAAAATGTTTATAGCCACTTTATTCATAATGGTCCCAAACTGGAAATAACCCAACTATCCATCAGTAGGACAAAGGATACATAAACTGTAGTATTTTCAAATGAAGCTCCGTCTGCAAAACAAATTCTTTCTCCTTGTCATCTTGTCCTTCAGTGGGTATGACACTCTCTTCTTGGGGATTCCATTTCATTCTCTGTTTTGTCTGGAAGCTCTGGAGAGAGCATTGGACACTGTATACTGGGGATGCCAAAAAAAATGTATACAAGTGGACTCTTTGGTCAACATTGCTCACGAAGTAGTTTGCCATAATCAGAGGTATCTGGATACTGATGGTAACCACTTTGAGCACCTCTTGTAATTGCAGAAGTCAAACGTGGCTTGTATTCATTTTTTGTTATCGTATATATTGAGTATTACAATTTTAATACAGTTTTCCTTTCTTAAAATGTGTATACATATTTTTGGCACCCTCTGTATATATCTCCCAGGACTACATATATGCTCAATCATCCTCAGTGGCTATTGCACTCTAGAATCTGGGTTACAAAACCAACATTTAATTTCATAAACACTTTCTGAGTATGATGCTAGATCCTGAAAGGAAGATACAAAAATGATTAAGGCATAGTCCCTGCAGAGGAGATGGTGGTTCAGAGCTAGTTTCTTGGAATCAGAAAGACCAGTGCTTGAAGCCCAAGTCTTAATAGCTGTGTGCTCAAGCCCTGATCTAATCTGTGTAAGGCATGTGCACAATGCAAATAATAGTGCCACCCAAAGAGTATTCTAAGAAGTAAATGAGATGGTACGAGTGTGGTGAATAACACAATGTCTGGTACTTAGGAGGTTTTAAATCGATGCTATTTATTATTGTTGTTGTTGTTATAACATTCACAATCTAGTGAGAAGAACAGACAAATCATAACTACGAATACAAAGTAGATGATCAGAGATGTTAATATAGAGGTAAAATGTGCTTTGAAGATTTTGCAAGAAGAAGAGGTTAGTTTGGGCTGGAAAATGCTGGTAAGATTTCTCCTAGAATTTATAGAGCTGTGTGTCAGCTTAGGAAACAAGAACTGCAGCTCTAATTTTAGTGATCAAATAGTGCAGGAAGAAGCAACATGATATAATAAAAAAAAGCATCAAGTTTGAAACACTACAGCCTTACATTTAAATCTCGGCTCATTCATTTATTAGCCATAGGATTGTGGTCAAGTAATTTAACTCCTTTAAGCTTCAATT
>NW_017731928.1:1190094-1199413 GCF_001890085.2 Hipposideros armiger | reverse complement strand
ATTACAACACAGACACTGTGTTGAGTGATTCACCAACATTAACTCATCTAGCCTTCACACTAACTCCACTAGGAAAGCATTATTTTACACATGAGAAAAAGTACACTTAGCAGTTTTAAAGATCTTATCCCAGGTAACACAACTAGTAATTGGCAGAGTCAAAATTCAAACTCAGATCTTTTACTTTAGAGCTTCTTTTTACATTACCCAAAGTCCATGTCAGAATCATCTGGAGTGTTTCTTACAAATCCAGATTCTGGAAAACCTACCCAGAGCCCTCTGCTGAGGAAGCCAGCTGTAGGTTTAACTTGAGCAGTGAGTTTGGCTCAGGGTCATCACCTGATCCAAGGGAGATAATTGCACAGGCTAACTGACAACCTATGGGTGGGCTGGCATTAAAACTCTGACCAGTATGAGCAATAGCAATTAGTTAAGCCAATGAAACTCTCTCTCCCTCTCAAATGTAAATGAAACTTGCTAAGGAAAATAGTCAGGAAGTAGAGAGAGGAGAGAAAAGAAAACCCATAAAGAGAAGCAAGCATTAAGAGAGTGAGAGGGCCATATGGTGGAACAGTGACCAGTGATGCAGTAATAAGATAGCATGGAGCCAACTTGAAGCCTGAACAATGAATATGCTTAGCTTCTGTTGAGATCTATCTCTTCTTACCCATCAAACCACCAGTGAGCTAAGTAATCATTGGTCATGTCTTCCCTGACCCAGACTATTTTGACTGAGTTGACACATCCCCAGTTTTTACAGAAAGAGCTCTAAGTTAACACAAGTGAAATAGCCTTCCTGTGGTCTTCCCGCATTTACTCTGTTTGCCTCTCTAAACCATTATTGATATTGAAGCTGGTGTGATTTTTCAAAAATGTAAATCTATTGGGTTGTCGGAAAAGTCATGACACATTTTTGCAATGAAAAACATAGAAAAAATATGTCATGATTTTTCTGACAACCTAATACTTTATAAACCTCCTTGCTTAGAACTCAAAAATGATTTGCTAATCTTTGGACATAGATTGAAAATCTCCTTTTATGGCTCACAAGTCCCTGTATGGTCTACCCACCATGCCTCCCCTTCACCCTCAGCTGGGCCTCACTCCCACTCTCCTCTCTGGTCCAGCCACATTAGCCTCTCAGTCCCTTCTGTTCACCACACTGCCTCCAGCTACTGGGTTTAGCACCAGGCTATTCCATCTGCCTACAATGTGGATCCCTTGCCCTTTCACCTACTTAATTCCTATTCATCATCAAACATCACTTCCCCAGGGATGCCTCCCTGACCTCCCTGACTGACGGTAATCTCTTGGCAATACCCCTTCATGGTGGTGTGACTGTTTGTATGATTGCATGATTAATATCAGTTTTTGCCACTAAGATTCCTGAGATCAAGGTCTGTACTGACTTTGCTCACTGCTGTGTCCCCAGGACCTTGTAAGATGCCTTGCCTACAGTAGGCACTCAAATATTTGTTGAATACATGAATGGTTTAATGTCTACATACAATAACAGTGGGTAAATGCTCTTCTAAACATGTCATTGTATAGTTGTCATGGAGTGAATGACAATAGTAACAGTAGGCAAGTGGCTGTTGCTTAGGAAGGGCCAACACACAACAGAAGAGCAGAGTATGTGTGGCTGTATGCACAGTACCCAGGACCAAGCACTCGACTTGGAAGAGGAGCCCAGTCCTCCTGCAGCCCCAACATCCACTTTAGCACCTAGGAAAATGCCCAGAAGGTCAGCGGCGCTTGACTCTTCTTTATTGAGTTTCATTAAAGTTTGCAGGTGTATTTCCAAAGAGTTCATATCAACAAATTCATAGCTAAAATAACGCACATTTGAGGCCTATTACCCATCCCAATCTAGCTTTAAATTGAATTGGAAAATAAAGAGAATAAATTTGCAGCTTTGATTGAAAACTGAAAAGATGATACAATTAACACAAATATCTTTGATTGCCTCTTGAGGAACATTTGTGAATCAAAATTGGTAGTAATATTAACTGTATAGCATATTTTTTAAATTACCCGTGACAGAAGGAAATTGTTCCACATTACTCAAATATGTAAAATTATGGCTAGCAAATCAATAAATTTCTCATACAATTCCCCTTAGAGGACCTCTTTTAGTTCAAAAAAACTTTTTTGAGTGGGAGATAGGAATATAAGCTGTTAGCTGTGCTTTCAAGAGACTCTGAAACTAGTGGAGGAACTCATGGCAATAGAAAACAACACAAGCTGCAAGTGCACGTTGTGCAAAGTGAAAAGATGGCCCATCCTTTATCCTATGAAGGAGATACTCATGCAGAGCGCTTAGAAAGTCAAGAGAAGCTCACCAAGAAGACCATGAAAGGTCAAAGATATCATAGAGTCCAGCTTTCTAATTTGTAAGAAAAAATGAGGTCTCCAAAGGTGATGATCTCTTGACAAGTTGATGCTAATACCAGATCTTGAACCCAAACATTCCCTTTAAGGATTTGATAACACCAAGGATATGCTATGTCAAAGATATATGTATTTCCAAAGAGTTCAAGTTCAAGACCAAGTTCTATTGTTCCTATTGGCTTTCTCAAAATGACTCTAGCTATTAGGGGCTGAAATATCATGCAAATATTGATTTGCTCTTTATAAGGGGGCAAGATGCATTTTCCTACCCCCACCTGGCCTCTTCCTAATCTCCTTCTCATATATCAGGTGAAATAGCTTTCAAAAATACAAATCTGATCATGTCATTCTCTTCCTTCCCAATACTCTTAGGAAAACAACCTGAGTCCTTTATCAGGATCGACATGGTCTGGCCCTGGCCCTTGGTGGCAGCCTCACCTTCCACCACTATCTCCTTCCTTCCCCAGGTTCCAGCCACCTGTGCATCCTTTGGCTCTTCAATCACGTCATGCTTTGTCCCACTTCAGGGCTTCAGCGCACACTATTCCCTCTGCTTGGAACACTCTTCCTCCTTCTCCACCTACTGATTCATTAGCCTTAGATAAAACGCCACTACTCTGACCTATAGACTGGTTAGTCCTTCACTGCCCTCTGTATGTGCTCTTTAGTGAGCTACCTGTTTAGTATCTATCTTCTGCACTAGGCTCTAAGCCCCCAAGAGTACAGGAACACGTCTATACCTTTCACTGGTGCACCCCCACCCCCTAGCACAACACCTAGATTCTTAGGTAGGCTAAGCTGCCAGAACAAATAAACTTCAAATCCCTAGCATTTTACAGAACAAAAAGTTATTTTTTTCTTTTTCATGTGAGAGTCAGAGTGGGGCTTTCAGGTCAGTGGCAGTTTTACTCCACGCCACCATATGGGGCACAGGCTGATGTGGCTGTGGCTTCAACATGTGGCTTCCAAAATATTCCTGATTATGTCTATGTTAATCAGCTGGAAATGGGAAAGAGCATGGAAGAGCTTACATGGAATGTGATCACTTCTCTTCTCCTCTTTCACATTAGGGGNAATTCCTATTTCTAAGAGTTGTTGAGGATAAAAAGAAATATTTATCAAAGACCTGGCACAATACCTGTTACTCAGTGCACACATTTTAACCATCACATGAACTACATGAGAAACTACAGGTCCACACACACTTGGGGTGAGGCTGGGGGATTCTTTCCAAAAAGGCAACATCATGACCAACCTGGTGGCATTGGCCTATAGCAGTGACTCTTACAGTGACTATAAGACACTTAGAGAATCCAGTAGTTATTTCAATGGGGAAATGCTCACATACATGAAAAATTTTGCATAATTCCTAGAGGCTCTAAGACTCCCAAAAACGTAATTCATGGAGCTTCTGGGCTTCCAGAGCACCAAATGAAGAACTGAGCACCAGAAAAAAAGCACAAGCCAAACCATCAAAGACAAGTCTCTTAGAATCTCCCTCCTCTTACTTGCTATTTCATTTTGGCTCAATAGGGAGCAGGGCATTGGATTGAAGTGTGAGAACAAACCTGGTAAAACCACTGTCCTGTAATTAAAGTTTTTTCTGTCTCAAATAGTTTACCAAACCTTAAGTGCCATTAATACCATGCTAATCTTGCGGTGCCTCAGTCTGCTGAGCCAACGTACAAGAGCCTCTCTGGTGCAACCTGCAGGCAGGTGGTCTTGTGTGCTTGTCAGTGAGTCCACATGGGGTCATTTGTCAAGTTCCTGCTTTCCATCCACACCTTTCCTTTCCCCAAACTGATACCAACCTCAGTACACTCAAGTGCCACCATATTGCCAAAGGACCAGATTGACTAAGGGATTTTTGTTTCTTGATGTTTCTTTTTTTTTCCAGATGGCTTGACACTGTGTATAAACAGCTTAAATGTTCCATGATATTGTGAGATTTGTTATAGGAAAAAATTGTATATTATAACTGAACTGTCTCTAGATGCTGCTATGTCTTATAAAATGCCACTCAATCCTGATGAAACCTGATTCCCAGTATTTTGATTCCATCATCATCATCATCATCATCATCATGCTGTTTCTTTTCCATTTGTTCACCTCTCTCTCCTGTTCCATTCTCGGCCCTTCTCTATATCCCCAGAGGCTAATTCCCACAGACTCTACCTCACATAGGCTGGAGATCAGAGCATGGGGTATTTCTTCCCCACTCTCTCCCTGCTTTGCCTGATTTCTAGCCATGGCTGCCTCCTTTCAACCACAGACTCTGTCAAGTGGTCCCTGCTCTAAGAATTCAGCTCTCACTGGGTGCCAGTATACAACGTCCTCTTCTTGCTCCTTCAGGATTAAGGGTGATATGTCTTCCACTGTTGCTAGCCTCTGGGTACCTCAACATCCATGTTCAGTTTTCTGACACTGCCCACTGAATAAACCTTTCGTGGATGTCCCTGTTGCCTTCTGAGTTAGATTCTGTGTCCTGCTAAGACCTGATGACAGTCATGTCTAACATGATTGTCTCTGTGACTTCACGAGTTCTAACCATTAAGTTCGTGAACTTGTTGCAACGATGTTGCTAACTTTTTTTGATACCAGAGGGATTATTCATTATGAATTTGTACCAACTGGACAGTTAACCAAGTTTACTATTTGGAAGTGCTGAAAAGGCTGCGNATATTGAGAGAGTCGAATTCTGCTATGCACTAACCATATTTCCATGAAGCCTGAATCTCTATGCATCTGAGGGAGTGTGTTGGCTGTCAACATAGGAGCCCCATAGCAAGTTTCCATTATAAAAACAAGATCATTCCAGGGCAGCCATTACAGGATCACAACAGCACAAGCATGCAGAAAAGAGCTAACAAGAGGTAGGTATAAAACTTATTAGAGAGAGTAAATAGACACAGACCTGACTACACAGTATGTGAAGGCAACTGGGATAGTGACAGGAATGCGTGGGGTTCCGTAAACGCAGGTAGTCTCCCTGGCAAAGAAGCAGGGTGAGGTCACACAGCTGCATGGTGTCAGGTCAGAAAACAGGCTCCTGAGCAAGTTACTCAAGCTCCCTGGGCCTGTTCATGAGTATATTGCAAGTATTTAAACAAGCTAATGTCCCTAAAATTACACAGGGGCTTCTATTTCCAGGAGGATGCAGTTGACATATTTTCCCTAATCCTTCAATGAAAATCCTGGACAATATACATAAAACAAATATAAGTCTAAAAGATGGAGAAAATAAAACAGACTGCGGGGGACCTCAGGACACAGGTAACGTGTCAGTGAGCTCCCTGGTGTTTCTTTTCACCACATCTACCCCAGGCTGGGTGCCACCCATCTGAAACATCAAAGAGCGCAAACAGAAAGCCCCACCAAAAGCCTGCTCTCTCTAGCCAAAGGAATAGGTAAGGAACAGCCTAGCAGGACAGAAAACTTAGAAAATAACTACGCCATCTAAATGCCATTACAAACAACTGTGTCCCATCCACACCAGCAAAGGTCAAGTGATGAGCCTAGAGTCACCCTCTCCCGGATGAAATGAGGGGCCTCAACCACGACATCAGGTGGTGTCAGAGAATGCTCAGAAGGAGGTCAGGGCTTTCATCCTCCTAGGGTGGTAATGAGCCCCCCGTCTGGCCATGGTGTGAGCTGAGACCCTTTGGGGGCCCTGGCCTTCAACCCCCAACCTGGTAATAATGAGGCACCCCTTCCATCCCTGTTAAGCAACTATGTTGCCAGGAGATTTGCTCTAAAAAGTATGGTTTAAGAAAACTCTCTAAACATAATGGCACGGCTCTTATCAGTTTTTTGGGGTTTTTCCCCCCACTGTTTTATCCTCATTGCTTTTAATAGTGTTGGACTCATAGTGAGTTCTAAGTAAATATTTGTTTAGGTAATGAAGTTAATTTCTCTATGTGTATTGCAGAGTCCTCAACTATAAAGTTGAGTTAATGATACTTCTATTCCATATTAATATGCGGATTAAATGAGATAATATTAAAAACACACAACTTTCCCAGGATATATAAAGAACTTTTACAATTTAAAAAAGACTGATTAAAAAGTGAGCAAAGGGCNATTCCTATTTCTAAGAGTTTTTGAGGATAAAAAGAAATGTTTATCAAAGACCTGGCACAATACCTGTTACTCAGTACACACATTTTAACCATCACATGAACTACATGAGAAACTACAGGTCCACACACACTTGGGGTGAGGCTGGGGGATTCTTTCCAAAAAGGCAACATCATGACCAAGCTGGTGGCATTGGCCTACAGCAGCAACTCTTACAGTGACTATAAGACACTTAGAGAATCCAGTAGTTCTTTCAATGGGGAAATGCTCACATATATGAAAAATTTTGCATAATTCCTAGAGGCTCTAAGACTCCCAAAAATGTAATTCATGGAGCTTCTGTGCTTCCAGAGCCCCGAATGAAGAACTGAGCACCAGAAAAAAAGCACAAGCCAAACCATCAAAGACAAGTATCTTAGAATCTCCCTCCTCTTACCTGCTATTTCATTTTGGCTCAGTAGGGAGCAGGGCATTGGATTGAAGAGTGAGAACAAATCTGGTAAAAACACTGTCCTGTAATTAAAGTTTTTTCTGTCTCAAATAGTTTACCAAACCTTAAGTGCCATTAATACCACGCTAATCTTGCGGGGCCTCAGTCTGCTGAGACAACATACAAGAGCCCCTCTGGTGCAACCTGCGGGCAGGTGGTCTTGTGTGCTTGTCAGTGAGTCCACATGGGGTCATTTGTCAAGTCTCTGCTTGCCATCCACACCTTTCCTTTCCCCAAACTGATACCAACCTCAGTACACTCAAGTGCCACCATATTACCAAAGGACCAGATTGACTAAGGGATTTTTGTTTCTTGATGTTTCTTTTTTTTCCAGATGGCTTGATACTGTGTGTAAACAGCTTAAATGTTCCATGATATTGTGAGATTTGTTATAGGAAAAAATTGTATATTATAACTGAACTGTCTATAGATGCTGCTATGTCTTATAGAATGCCACTCAATCCTGATGAAACCTGATTCCCAGTATTTTGATTCCATCATCATCATCATCATCATCATCATCATCATCATCATCATGCTGTTTCTTTTCCATTTGTTCACCTCTCTCTCCTGTTCCATTCTCGGCCCTTCTCTATATCCCCAGATGCTAATTCCCACAGACTCTACCTCACATGGGCTGGAGATCAGAGCATGGAGTATTTCTTCCCCACTCTCTCCCTGCTTTGCCTGATTTCTAGCCATGACTGCCTCCTTTCAACCACAGACTCTGTCAAGTGGTCCCTGCTCTAAGAATTCAGCTCTCACTGGGTGCCAGTATACAACGTCCTCTCCTTGCTCCTTCAGGATTAAGGGTGATAAGTCTTCCATTGTTGCTAGCCTCTGGGTACCTCAACATCCATGTTTAGTTTCCTGACACTGCCCACTGAATAAACCTTTCGTGGATGTTCCTGTTGCCATCTGAGTTAGGTTCTGTGTCCTGCCAAGACCTGATGACAGTCATGTCTAACATGATTGTCTCTGTGACTACGAGTTCTAACCATTAAGTTCGTGAACTTGTTGCAACGATGTTGCTAACTTTTTTTTATACCAGAGGGATTATTCATTATGAATTTGTACCATCTAGACAGTTAACCAAGTTTACTATTTGGAAGTGCTGAAAATACTGTGAGAAAAAGTTAGACAACCTGAACTTCTCGCCACCAATTCATGGCTCTTGCTTCACAACAATGCACCAGCTCACACGACACTGTCTGTGAGGGAGGTTTTAGGCAGTAAACAACTGTATTGGAACACCCTCCCTGATCACCTGACCTGGCCCCCCATGACTTCTCTTTACCTGAAGATAAAAGAAATATTGAAAGGAAGACATTTTGATGACATTCAGGACATCAAGGGTAATACAACAACAGCTCTGATGGCCATTCCAGAAAAAGAGTTCCCAAATTGCTTTGAAGGGTGGACTAGGTACTGGTGTCAGTACATAGTTTTCCAAGGGGAGTCCTTCGAAGGTGACCATACTGATATTCAGCAATGAGGTATGTAGCACTTTTTCTAGGATGAGTTCACGAACTTAATTGTCAGACCTCATATTAAATACTGATTACTCCTTATTACAACACAGACACTGTGTTGAGTGATTCACCAACATTAACTCATCTAGCCTTCACACTAACTCCACTAGGAAAGCATTATTTTACACATGAGAAAAAGTACACTTAGCAGTTTTAAAGATCTTATCCCAGGTAACACAACTAGTAATTGGCAGAGTCAAAATTCAAACTCAGATCTTCTACTTTAGAGCTTCTTTTTACATTACCCAAAGTCCATGTCAGAATCATCTGGAGTGTTTCTTACAAATCCAGATTCTGGAAAACCTACCCAGAGCCCTCTGCTGAGGAAGCCAGCTGTAGGTTTAACTTGAGCAGTGAGTTTGGCTCAGGGTCATCACCTGATCCAAGGGAGATAATTGCACAGGCTAACTGACAACCTATGGGTGGGCTGGCATTAAAACTCTGACCAGTATGAGCAATAGCAATTAGTTAAGCCAATGAAACTCTCTCTCCCTCTCAAATGTAAATGAAACTTGCTAAGGAAAATAGTCAGGAAGTAGGGAGAGGAGAGAAAAGAAAACCCGTAAAGAGAAGCAAGCATTAAGAGAGTAAGAGGGCCATATGGTGGAACAGTGACCAGTGATGCAGTAATAAGATAGCATGGAGCCAACTTGAAGCCTGAACAATGAATATGCTTAGCTTCTGTTGAGATCTATCTCTTCTTACCCATCAAACCACCAGTGAGCTAAGTAATCATTGGTCATGTCTTCCCTGACCCAGACTATTTTGACTGAGTTGACACATCCCCAGTGTTTACAGAAAGAGCTCTAAGTTAACACAAGTGAAATAG
>NW_017731928.1:1185772-1186899 GCF_001890085.2 Hipposideros armiger | reverse complement strand
GAAGTTGAGGACACAGGTTTTGCAGACATTCTTTTGTGAAGCACCTACTGTGTGCTAGCATTGTTCTAAGTGCAGAAGCTTCCGTAGAACACAAGACAGGCAAAAAAATCCCTGTCTTCATGAGTCTAATGTTTTTGACATGGATCCAAACTCAGGACCTGCCACTTACTAGTCATGTGTTCTCAGAAAGATCATCTTTTTTCTTCATGTATGAAATGGTATAATGATGGAGAGACATACTGTGTTCTTAAATTGGAAAAGTTAATGTAGTAAAGACATCAATTTTCCCCAAATTGCATCCTAGGCTTAATGTAATTCCTATCAAAATTTAAGGTTTTTGAAAACAGACAAACTTATTCTAAACTTTATATGGAAATGAAAAGGCCCTAGAATAGCCCAAATAACTTTGAAAAAGAATAAAGTGTCAGGAATCATTCTCTCCAACGTTAAGACTTGCCATACAGCTACAGGAATCAGAACGCTGGGACAAAGGATTAGAACAGATCAATGCAGCAGAATAGGAAACTCAGAAATTGACCCACACAGAGATGCTCAACTTATTTTTGACAAAGGTGCAAAAGCAACTCAATGAAGGAAGAATAGAGTTTTCCACAGTTGGTGCTAGAGCAATTGGTCATCCACAGGTAAAAAAATGAACCTCCACCTAACTCTCACACCTTATACAGAAATGAACTGGAAATGGGTCACAGATTTAAATATAGAACATAAAATTATAAAACTTTTAATTATACATAAGACAAATATTTCATAAGAGAAAAAAACTGATAAATCAGACCTTATAAAAATTAAAAATATTTCCTCCACAGACGACACCGTTGAGAGGATAAAAAAACAATTTACAGACTGGGAGAAAATATTTGCAAATTACATAGGCTATCAAAGACTTGAATCTTTAATAGATGCAGCACTCTCAAATCTCAAAAAGAAATTTAAATTCAATTATAAAATGGGCAAAATTCATGAACAGGCCTAAATAGATATTTCACCAAAGAAAATATACAGATGGCAAATAAACACATGAAAAGTTGTTCAGCATCATTAGCCACTAGGAAATACAAATTTAAACTATACTGAGATCTCTCCAAACACCTATCAAAATTGCTAAA
>NW_017731928.1:1181882-1182987 GCF_001890085.2 Hipposideros armiger | reverse complement strand
GAAATAATCAAAGGATGATGAAATAGTACAGCATGCAGTGCAAGAGGAAAACAGAGGGACCATCTTAAGGTGGGTGGTCAAAGAAGGGCTCCTGGAAAATTAAGGTATATCTGAGATCTAAAGGATGAGCAAGAGTTAGAAATTCAAAAGGGTGGGGTGAGGAGGATAGCGTTTCAAACTGAGGGGATGACAGATGCAAAGGCCTTGAAGCATGTCAAAGACCTATAAGGGCCAGCAAGTAGTTGGTGAAAAGGAGAAGGAAGTAGGAAGCAGTGGGTGATGAGGCCAGGAGGTGGAGAGAAGCCAAATCTCACAGAGGCATAGCCTGAGAGCAGAAGGAAGCCAGAAGTGGTTTCCAAATACAGGACTAAGAAATTATACCAGCTACAGATTAGACTGGTGTAGGGGTGGGGGTGAGACAAAGAAGAAGGCAGTGACTGCAAGGAAGCAATCCAAACAACCGAGGATGTGGTGGTTTAGACTAGAATGGTGAATACGAAAGACATTTGGAAGATGGAATGAATAGGATCTGATCACTGAATGGCTGTGACAGTTGGAGGGCAGGAGGAAAAGATTATGATACCTCAGTTCTGACTTGGGGGAAAAAAGGCGTGATGGTCCCTTTCTTAGAGAAGAGAAAGACTGAAGAATCAGCAGATTTGAAGTGAGGTAGGGGTGGGAGGAAGTGATGAATTCCATTAGATTGTGTTAATTTTAAGATGTCCATGAAACATAGAGGTGAAACTTAGCAACAGCATATATGATTTGGGAGGTCAGAATAGAGATCTTGTTCAAAATATAGAAGTGAGAATTAGCAGTGTATAAAGGGTCACTGACTTGAAGGCGTATTTCTCAGATTCAGTCATTTGAATGCCACTTTAAACATTTTTCTCACATTTGCTGATAGCCTGTATTATAATTTACTTAGAACTTTTTTCTTTAAATTAACCCTCTACTTAAATAAACTTGTTTTATTAGTATACCATATCACTATTCTAAATGTAAATTCAGTGGGTAAAAGTGGAAGGTAGTAAAAAAAATAAGTAGTTGACTATTAATTCTTATTTAATATTCGTTCTTGTATCACCTCAAATTGCATTACAAT
>NW_017731928.1:1168022-1176347 GCF_001890085.2 Hipposideros armiger | reverse complement strand
TATTATTATTATTATTATTGTCTTACAGATAAGGAAAGTGAAGCACTGAGTGTTGATTTTCCCAAAGTCATACTATTGGCAGGTTTGAGAGTTCTCTCTTCTTTCTGTAAGGATTGTTCATTTTATTTTAATATTAGACTTTGTTGTGAACAATAATATTATAACTCAACAAAAATAGCTGTGTGCATTTCAGGCACTGTGCAAGAGAGAGTGGTACCAGCTGGGTCCTGGAGAACCATTTGGCATTCCTCAAATAGAACTCTGTGGGTTGGTCTCCCTTAAAGTCACAAGTAGCTGAATATGGCAACCTTGGTGACCAATGAAAAGGTCAAATTCTCACTTTTTGGAGAAGGAAAAAAGAGACCCTGCCAAGTAATGTGACGAGGAATCTTGGAGCCATTCCAACCCTCTAGGCTCCCAGTAAGGCTTTTTGAAAATCCATCCCAGATGGAAAGTCACACTTCTCTGAGGAGGAAATCAATTATAGAATCTGTTTTTGCTTCATGAAAAGAATGAAAACAGAACAAATACATGTGTATGTGTTAAAGCATTGGTGACAGGTAAATCAATGAGCATGATGTGAAGATTCTAGATCACAGAAGCCTCAATCTTTGGCCTGAGTCCCAGGACCATGAGCTCTACTCTTAAAACAAAGATGCCATCTTGAAAATGTTACTGGTCATCATAGGTGAGGTTATGGATTCGAATCTATCTTGGGATCCCTCGGTTGCAAGGAATAAAGCCCACTCAAATCACAAACACATACATATATACACACAAAGGAAAAAAGGAAGGGTTGTATTTAGCAACAAGGCATATTATGAAACGAAAGGGCAGAAAAGGCAATTAACATCCACAAAATAGTGCCAACAGCAGTTAAAAGCAAAAACACGGGTTTGCTGTTAGTCTCTTTTAAATAAATTGGTTTCTTGTCTCTGCTTCTGTCTGTATGTCATCNCTTCATCTCTATCTAGCTCTTCAGGTCTAGAGGTAGTAATGGATAGCCATGGGTACTGTACCATTTCATGCTGGTTTTAACCCCTGTCCACATCTATGTAAGTAGTCTCTTTTTAAATGTTTCTTAGCTACCTAGTTTGAGTGGACCATCTGGACTGTACTGGAGCAATGACTAACACAGATAAGAAGGGGATGACAAGAATGCAGGTGAAAGAAACAGTTCAACCAAAGGCACAGAAGCCAGGCTCAAAGCTGTTACAAAAATTGTCAATAGAAAGTGCATGGAGAGCATTGTAGGATTTAAACCACAAAGGCAGATTACAAATAAAATACAAACAGCCTTGAATGGCTAAGCCTAAGGAGTTGGGACTTTGAGCCATAGTATGTCTGAACAAAGCTGTGATGTGATCAGAGACACACGTGAGGGCAGTTGACCTGAAAAAAGTGAGAAGGAGATGGACTGAAGATAAACTGGAAAATATTCGAAGGATTTAGAGGTTACTGCTGTGATCTAGTCAGAGCCAGATTAATATGCGGACAGCTGGACGAGGCCCTACTGACAATGCAATGAAGAGATACAGAAAGCCATCTGTATCAGGCACACCACCACCTTGAAGCCTTTGTTCATGCCTGGCTAACCCTTCCTCCTTCACCTGGATCATTTCTTCTTATCTCCAGGTTTAGCTTAAACATTATTTTTCCTAATAAGCTTTTGTTGGCCCTTTCTTTTGGATTGCCTGAGGCCCCCTTGTTAATGTGCCCATAAAATGTCTTGTATCTACTTATTTATAACTGTACACACTGCACTGTAACTATTTATTTAATTTTCCAACTTTGTATCATAAACTCCATAAGAGCAGAGACCATACCCACTTTGCTCACCATTGCATCTAATAGGAGTCCAGCCTAATTCCCTAGCACCTAATGAATATATAATGGATGGATGGACAAAAGGAAGGAAGGGTGGATGGATGGATGGAATCAGTGATCTCTGAATGTTGCTGTTAGAAAAGTGGCTTGACCTTGACATTCTCGTATCTATTTGGGTAGAATCACTCATTCATCCTCTGGTGATACTTCTCAGGTTATTAATTCTATAGCTGAGTTTCAGAAGTTACATTTCAGAGAGTAATCAATAGAGTCACATTTCTATTGAGGAAGTTAGAACCTGAGCTATTTGAGGATACTGACAGGAGGATGCAATCGCCAGGAAAAAAAAAAAAAGGAAATTATGAGAAGCATTTCACAAAGTAAACGTCATTACGAAGAGGGAATGATGAAGCTAAAGTAAATGTTTCCTGTTGAAACTTTCTTTGTATTGCAAATCATGAAAGGGCTTGACTGGATAGTTTGTCGGTGACAAAGAGCCTGCAATTCATTTCTTTTTCCTGTTGACTTTTGGCCAACATGCGGAAGGTTCATGTAACTGTGATTTGACAACCCTTTCTTTCTACATCCTGGGAGAAGCTGAGACTGGGCTCTGCTGAGAGAAACACTTAGTTTGGGGGACCAACTCTATTGCACACCTCCCCCCCCCAGTTTTGGATGCTGTTGTGCCAGTCAAGGCTCCCACTGACAGCTAGCTAACACACCCAAACAGGCAAATAAAGGAGACATTAATAAAGCGACCATTTACAAAAGTGTGGACAGGGTAAGAGAAACCAACAAGGGTGAGGCAGCGCCCTGGACCCAGTGAGAGCGGAACCTGCTGGTACCACTTCCAGAGCAGACATAAGTGTCTACAATTTACAGGTGAGAAAACGAGACTTGACTTTCCTACCCAGGTGGTCCAAGGGAGACTCAAGGAAGAGAACACAAGCAACAGCACTTGGAAAACTCAAATTCTCTGAATATACTCCTACTGCATTGTGCCNAATCCTTTTTTGAAGCGACTGATAACTGGTGATGAGAAGTCGATTATTTACAACAATGTGGAGCTCAAACAGTCTTGGTCCCAACTTGATGATTCGCCTCAAATGACATCAAAGGCAGACATTCATCAGAGGAAGGTTATGCTCTCAGTGTGGTGGGATTTTAAAGGTGTTGTGTTTTTTGAGCTCCTACCAAGGAACCAAGCAATCAATTCGAATGTGGACTGTCAGAAATTGGACAGTTTGAACGCATCCATCATCCAGAAACGTCCAGAGCTTGTTCATTGTAAAGGAGTTGTGTTTCATCGCGACAACGTGAGACCACACACAAGTTTGATCACCAGTCAAAAATTAGTGGAGCTTGGATGGGATGTGTTGCCATACCCACCATACTCACCTGAGCTTGCACCGTCAGACTTCCACTTGTTTCGCTGTCTTCAAAACTCCTTGCGTGGTATAACGTTCAATTCAGATGAGGCTGTAAATCAGCACCTTGGTCAGTTTTTCACAAATAAAGACAGGTCCTTCTACTAACAAGGAATTATGAAGTTCACTGAAAGATGGCAAAAGGTTATCGAACAAAACGGGCAATATATCATTGATTGATCTTTGTTCTTTATATAAATAAATGATCTTTGAAAAACATAGACAAAATACGTCATGACTTTCCCAACAACCCAATAGCTTAGCAAGATTTTTGTTAAAACTGGGCTAAACAGACCAATAGAAAGGCCTATTTGAGAAGAGGGCTCAAAGGAACCTAAGAAAAGTTTGACCAAGAAACCCGTCCAGGACCTGTGAGCTACCTCTTCTCTAACACAAAGGCTATGGGAAGCATTCAACATTCTATCCACAACATCGACAGGTATTTATGAAGCACTTCTGCTGGGTTCTGGGATATGATGGGGGAGCAAGACAGACATGGTCATTATTCTTAGGAAGATACATGGTTTGGAGGGAAGGTAGACAAAGCTGGAAATTATGTGGTTTGGTGGGTGCCATGATAGGGAAGCATTGAAATACCCAGCAGGAACACCTGACCCTGGTTTTGGGGTGCTTTGGGGGGAAGAGATAACTTCCTAGATGATATGAAATTTTATCTAAGGCCTGAAAGATGAGTAGAAGTTGGTAAGGCAATAAAAAAAGAGAATAACATCATTAGGAGTATGGCAGGTTCAGAAATTGAAAAAAAGTTTGATATGGATTGGGGAGAACTGAGGAAAATTAGGCTGCAAAGTTAGATAGAACCAAATCATAATAAGCCATGAGGGCCACATTAAAAAAATACATATATTTACTATGGGACTTCTCAGAGCCTTTAATTGGTAGATATCTTAGCTTGAGTTTCCCCTGATGTATACTCTAAGATAAGAATCAGAATAGAATTAACTTGTTTGGGAGGTGATTTCAGAGAACTAGAGGAAGTGAGGACAATCAATAAAGGATGCATTAATCAACATGTTAGCCCCTGTGGGCAGTGGGGTTTGGGCCCACTGGTGAGCTCTGAGAAATAGTGTAGACCATGCCTCAGAGTTGTCCCAACCAACAGACAAAGAAGGTGCAGAATTTTCTCCCTACTGCTGTCCGTCATTGCTTAAAGTCTGCTTTCAAAGGCATTGGCTCTTGGATGCTTCCAGCTTGCCCTGCAAGCCACCACATGTGTATCCTAGGCCAAAACCAAAAGAAAACAAACAAACAAAAAAAAAACAAGAAGCTAGAGCAAGGGCCACAAGTGCTGACAGCGGAGTGTGCAGGATATATGGGCAGAGCATGGACAAGGTCAGCTACAAAAGGGTAATGTGGTTTGTGAGGCTCTAAGAGGGCAGACGAGGTTTGGATAGTTTCCAAATGTGTTTGACCTTCTTGTATAGAGCATCCTGAAAAACTAGTAATGTCCACATGGCACATTTTGAAGGTTTCTTGTCCAGGTCAGTGGTCAACAAACTTTGTCTATAGAGGGCCAGATAATGAATATTTTTGGCTTTGCAGGTCATATGGCCACTGTCACAATAGTTCAACTCGGCTGCTGTATCTTGAAAGCAGCCACAGACAAAATGTAAATGAATGGCCATGGCTATGTTCTAATAACTTAATTTACAGAATCAAGGGGTGGGCCAGATTTGGCCCATATGCTGTAGTTTGCTGACCCCTGGTTTAGATCATTCCTAGAGCTCCATCCAGATCTAAGATTCTAAGACATATTTGGGGTTGCTCTACATAGCTGAAAGGTCTCATTGACTGACCTTAGCACAACATTTGCCCCCTGTTCCCCAGGTGGATCCGTGGTAAATGTGTTTAAGACCAATGTGCCTAGTCTGTCTGGAACTCATCCCAACCAGCACTCTGCAGCAGCCTGTTCATCCCATTTTTCCCTCTGCTGGGCAAAAGCAACTGAGCTTATATTTAATAATTTTGCTGGAGAAATAAAAATAGTGCTGCCCTGAGGCTGCCTGATGCCAAGAATTTTCTGTGTCACGGGTAGAGGAAAATAAATAGCAGCTCAAAATAAACAGGGCCTACCCACCCCTAATCAGGGGCTTAGAGAGGTCTGAAGATATGGGAAGCAGGGGAGGGGGTCAGATGGCAAAAATCATAGTCCAGCTTCTTTATTTTTACACTTGAAGACAGTAGGACAACAGTATATTCTGATATGTCTATTTAGCCTGCTTTTATTGACCATCTAATGATTGCCAGGCCTTCATTAGCTCATTCAATAAATACATAGGAAGACTACTTTGTTCCAGACACTGTGCTAGACAGAACTGGTTACATAATTTGCGAGGCTCAGTGCAAAATAAAAAGGTAGGATTCCTTGTTCAACAACTACTAAGAATCTCAAAATGCATTAGACCAAGCATGGGTTCCTTTTAAGTGTTGTACAGTCGCATCAGTCACACACTAATAAAGCCAGCCTCGGTGCTTGATTTTGATGTTATATATATGGTGTTACAAAGAGGACTCCAGTCCTCGCCCTGGAGAATCTTACTGTCCAAGAAGGGAGAGAAGATGTGAGTAATGAAAGACCTAGCAGGGCTTCATGCCATCTTTTCAATTCCTTTACCATTTTTGTCCACATCAGATACCAGTGAGTGTCCACATTCAACAAGCAGCACTTATAACACTTGGTTAGCATCTGACCACAGGTTGCCAGAGCCACTGCCTGCACGCTCAGAGAACTGGAAGTCCTTCACTAATGACTGACTTGTGTGGGAGTCCATCTAGGTTGCTTCTGGCCCTTGATGGGGTCCACTCCGGCGCCAGGCTGCGCCTGCAGTATTGAGTCATGCACCAGCTTGGCCCCCTTCCCTTCCTGCTTCCCACCTCCCTACCAATGCACCAATTCTTCCTGAGAACACTTTCTAATAGTTCACCTTGACATAAATTCAGGGTCTGCTTTTGGGGGACCCAACCTAAGACACGTGCATATAAATTATGGAGGAGTAAGATTTAAAATAAGAAGTACCATGATAGAGATGCTGAGAAAGAACTAGGCACATNAAACACAATGTCCCCACTGCTGACTTTATTTCTCTGTTTAAATGCTCAACACACACTCAATAGAATTTCATGAGCCCAAATCCAATCCTCAGGAGAAAGAATCTGATTGACTGACTTTGAGTAGGGACTACCGCTGATCTAGTTCTCTGTGGTCAGGGCGGCAAATCACATGCCCACTCATCAGGGACTGTGGGAACTGGCTCTTTGCAAAGTATATGAACGTGTTCTCAAAGACAAAAGGGAGATCTGAGGAATAAATGATTGACAGAGGAAATTATAAAAAATTTATAATATAAAATCCATAATTTGGACTAGAAGGGCAATGTTATTTGCTTCTCGGGTATGGACTCAGCGTCTTGGTGGAATAATCTCATTTTTCATTCCAAGTGAAACCTTTCTTGCATTGTCACTGGATGAAAGGAGCTAACCTGAGCCTCCCTGGGAAGTTATCCTGTGATTAAATATAGTGAAAATATTCCTGTGCAAGAACTGTGAGCACCCTTGCAATTTGGTGAGCATGACAAAAACATACCCAGTCCTGGAACCTCTAATTTTCTTTACTTTAGCATCTACAAATGGGTCCAAGTAAAATATCAGGATTTGTGCTTTAAATAGTCCTTTATAAGAAAGGGGGAAAGGTCTGGAATAAAACCAACAGGAATCCTGCTCATCAGCTGACCTTCGGCATTGGCAGAGCTAATGAGAGCTCGTGGGTGACCAGAACACTGAATACCACAAATGTTTTCCCAGCCCATGGACAAGGGGAGACAGTGACCCAGGGTATTCAGGCCTGAAAGATGTATCGTGCGAGTCTCCTTTCCTCTCATTTCAATCTAGGACATGTGGATTTGTATTTCTCTATGATCTTTGGGGGGATATGATTTTAAAACTATCAAAGTCTGGAGGTGGCATGGCATAAAGCAGGAGCTTTCCACTTCAGCACACTTAAGGAACACCATGCATGCCTGTTACAAGCTTTCAGTACTTTATCCACACTCTGAATCTAAGAACAGTGAACACTGAAGTTTTCCATACTCATTTGGTGACAAAACACAAACTATCACTAACTAGAGACTATTGGTGGTCTTGATTTCTCCCACCCTGTGTGGCTGTTTAGACTGTGTAGTTGGGAGGTCTACACTCCTAGAGAACTCACTAACCTAGGGAAATGAACCAGACAGGCAGAGGACCTGGGCTGTAGTCCAAGCTCCTGCCACCAGCTTTATGGCTCTGAGAAAAGTCCTCCACCTTTTCTGAGTGAGCCTCGTGGTTTTCTTCAAATATTAATTTGAAATCAGAAATGTGGGATTCGAAAAGTTGCTGTGAGACTTCAAGAAGCATGTATGGTCTGATCTCTATCCACAAGTTCTGCACCCGCAAATTCAACGAACCTCAAATGGAAAACAGTATTGTTGATTCACAGTTGGGAACCCTTGGATACGGAGGGCTGACTGTATGCATTGTTCTACACCATTTTATATAAGGGACTTGAGCATCCATAGATTTTGGTATCTGCAAGGAGTCCTGGAACAAACCCCTCACAGATACCAAGTACAACTGTAAGTACTTCAGGAATACACAGTGGGTCTATGTACGTGTCTCTTATCCATTCTAATGTGTTAAAGCCTAGACAAATCATCATCATTATTTTTAATAGCTGCCCCTAATAAAGCATCCACTTACACTCAAGTACTACCATACTATCTTTTAATTAATTCCCTAAACAACTTTAAGATTGGTATTACCTAAAGTTCACACACACACACACACACACACACACACACACACACACACAAACCAATGAAATTTAGAGAGGTTGAATAACTTACTTAGGGTCACATACAATAAGTGACAGATAAAGCCTAGAATTCTACCCCACTCCTGTTTTGTGCCACAGTCTGGTTCCTTTCCATGATGACATGAGTGGATATAAAACTACCCAAAGGGCAGCTTCTTCACAGCTTACACCTGATTACAACAAATTATTCTCCAAAATAAG
>NW_017731928.1:1163956-1166647 GCF_001890085.2 Hipposideros armiger | reverse complement strand
TTTCAAAATTCAATGATTTGTCTTTATATTCAAAGTATCTTCAGTAGTTTCATTTGCTTCTCATTCCAGTTTCTTGTCCTTTTTTACCTTAAGGGTATACTTTCACCTCAACTAGATTTGCAGCCCATAGTAGAACAGGTTAACCCGGGGGGATCTTTGGACCTTTCACCCTGAGAGAGACGGAGGCCTCCGGCTCAGGATGAGGGCTTATTTGGCCATAAGCCTGCTACATCTCTAATGGCCTGTAAATGCTTGGAACTGGCTGATTTCTCAAAATCTGTCTCTTTGTAGGTAATGGGGGCTGCTAAAGAGCCTAATGAAAATCAATAATGAAATTAATGAAATTAAAAGTGGGAATCACAAAGAAGTTTCTAAAGGATGTTCGATTTCTCTGACACTTTGGTCTTCAAAAAAAGAGTTTGATTCCCCCTGAAAAGCATGTGTGGAATAGTGAAGACGTTAAATTGCAAAGTAATGGGGCTCATTGGTCATGAGCTGTCCAGGCTAGATTTTCCTCCACCCAGCCCCTTCTCTGAAATCAGGAAGGGAGGAGAGGTGAAGAATGGAAATCACTTCTAATCTCCGGGCTGACCATGTGGGAAGGAACTAGGGTTTCTTGACTCTTGGAATCCTTTTGGAATTCAACTAGAGGCAGGTGATTGGGCTAAGAGAAGTGGGAAGCTTTTGTTTTTGCCCTGAAGCCATATGCAAAACCAGCTTGATTAGGATAGTGTCTCTGATCTTCATTTCAACTGCATTGAGTTGATTTGGGGCTGACACCAAACCTCTGGAAGAGTGTGTCATCATAGAAATCATATCAGTTTTTCCTAGAGCATCTCAACCTGAGAACTAAGATTCTTGTTCATGTCTGTATCCTGAGGAGAGCTGATGTGTACATTTATTGGCATGTTCACACAAGATGTTCACAACCAGCATTTGTTCTGATTGGTCTGCGCTCATGCCATATAAGTTATAGATTCCAAATGTCACCCTAGCAAAAAAGACTGATGCCCAGCATGTATCTTCTCAGAATGCCTGAGTTTACCTGTAACCTCAGTAGACTATTTCTGGCACACTGGCAAGTTCCTACCTCATGTACCCGTTCTCCCTTTTCTGAAGCCCCAGAAGCTTGCTTTACAGCAGGTACGGGAAGCCATAGCATGCAGGAGAGTTAAAACCCTCAGGGATAACTCTCAACCAATAGCGGAAGTCAACGACTAAATCCTCCAGCCTCCCCACCTTATGATTATGAGACAAGACCACCACAGCTTCTCAGAAGGTCCCCAGTGAGACTGACCTCTAGTTACCTACAGTGGTACCTTTATTGCCTTTTCTCCTTTCCTTAATTCACTTTCCCAGTTTCCTCACTTTTGCTTCCTAGGATTGCCTTCCTATAGGTTGCTTCACCTAAGTCTTTGTTTCAGGGTCTTCTTTGGGAAGGAATTGCAAACTGAGAAAACTGCTCCCCTGATCCCTAGCACTGAGAACAGTGTTTTAATCATAAGCATTCAAAAAACTACTTGTGGATGTCTTAGGAAATCTGCCTAGTAATAATTCCAGGTATTCCTTTGAATCATTTGGGAGATTATGCACAATTGTAGATCATGAAACAGGAAAGATGAAATTGTCCCTTTCTTCCAAGAACAACATATAAATGAAGGCAATAACATATGTGGAAAATGCAGGAAAAGGTCATAGTTCTGTGTGCCCAGGGCTCAGGTAGGTAGAAGATGAATGGTGGAGAAAGAGATAGGAAATAGGTATCTAGCAATCCTCCTTCCTGTTCGCTTATTTTATTCGAGTTATGGCAGTAGAAGATAGAGAGATTTCAGTATAGAATTAAGCTCAACTCTAAGTTAAATAGGCAAAGAAGACTTTTTTCAAGGCTATTACAATAGAGGAGAGAGGTTGAACTGAACTCTGAAAACAACCAGGACAAGCAGGGGCTTATTTTCAATGGGCAGAGAGAGGGAGTCAATGAAAAATTACAAAGAGGAACTTGATTAGATATAAAGGGTGGGAGGATTCTCACTAAACTATTGGGTTGTCAGAAAAGTCATGATGCATGTTTGCGACAGATGGCACTAGTTCATTTTTGGAAGTACTAAAATCATTCACATCTATGTTATTGCTATGTAATTTGACAGGTGACAGTTCTAGCTTCATTCTAAAAAAAGATTGAGCGATTTGGTTGAGTTTTGGAGATTTTATAACAAGTTGAAAATGGCATACCAAATTGTGCATTTTTGCCATATTTTACTGTTTTACTTCCATAAAGGGAAGAATGTGCGTCAAGCTTGTGGAAAAATTGCTTAAAGTTTATGGTGACAATGCTCTACAAGAACATCAGTGCCAACGATGGTTCACGAAATTCTGTGCTGGTGATTTTTATCTCAACGATACTCCTTGGTCAGGGAGGCACACTGAGGTTGATGATGACAAAATAAAGGCATTGATCGAGCCAAACCCACATTACATGACACTAGTGATTATAGAAACATAGAACATCCATCATTCAAGCATTCATGACCACCTGAAGAAGCTGGGATAGGTAAGCAAGCTCGATATTTGGGCTCTGCATGAACTAAAAGAAGTTCATTTGACGGCACGTATAAACATCTGCAATATGCTCATTAAATATGAGGAAAACAATCCTTTTTTGAAGCGACTGATAACTGGTGATGAGAAGTC
>NW_017731928.1:1150368-1158121 GCF_001890085.2 Hipposideros armiger | reverse complement strand
CCTCTCTTGAATTCTAGCAGATCAAGGCAACAGAACCAAACTTATTTCCCTCTCCTGCTGTACCAGGCGGGGCATGGTGCTTGACCAACCATATGGTTTCATGCCAGGCTGGTCAGAGAAGCATCTCCCCAGTTCACAAGCACTTTGGGGGCTGAAAAATATGGTGGCACCTGGATCATGGAGTTCATACTCAAAAGTTCAGGAGAATCAAAAGCCTGACACCAACTGCTGCAGACCTTGAAGTCGATTCCCAAAAATATCCAGTTCTTCTGCAGGGCCCATAAGCAATCTCAACAGCATATGAGTATATAGGCTTTGAATCCAAACCCACCTGAATTTGAATTCTGGTTCTTTTGCAACCTGGGTAACTTTGGGAAAATTGCATCAATTCTGGCAGCCTCAGTTTCCTCATTTATAAAATGAGAATACCTGCCTCAGAGAAATGTAGAGAAAGAATTAACATGATTGTGGTAAATTGATGTCTGGCACATGATAAATATATCAGTGGGAATGGCTGTAATTATTATTATCTAAATCTCATCCTTTTCAGGTGATTAAGAAATAAAAAGCTTTCAGACCCTGGGGAAGGGGAGGTAAAGTCCCTCCCCCTCCGAATGCCACACCCCACTAGCTATTGTTCTGGATACACACATTTATGTCTATATCTTTGCACAGCTGTCTCATTCTCCAGGAAGCCCTTTGATCTTCCTTCCTCCAGTGGTTTTAAGAGTTGCCAGATTTAGTAAATAAAAACACAAAACAACCTCCAACAAAGAAAATCCCAGAACCAAAAGGCTTCACTGGTTGTTTCAACCAAAGATTTAAAGAAGAATTAATGCCAATCCTCCTCAAACTCTTCCAAAAAATTGAAGAGATGGGAACCTTCCAAACTCATTTTATGAGGCCAACATTATTCTGATATCAAATCTAGAAAAAGATACTATAAGAAAACTACAGGCCAACATATAAAAATATAGTATACAAATATATATATAAATCCTCAACAAAATACTAGCAAACCAAATTCAATAGCACATCAAAAGATCATATGCTATGAACAAGTGGGGTTTATCCCTAGGATACAAAAATGATTCAACATATAAAATCAATTAACGAGATACACCACATTAAAAACACAAAGGGTAAAAATCACATGATCATCTCAATAAATGCAGAAAAAGTGTTTGGTAAAATTCAATACCCTTTCACGATAAAAGCTCTGAACAAATTAGGATAAAAGAATATTACCTTAACATAATAAAGGCCACATATGAAAAGCCCATAATTAACATCATACTCAACAGTGAAAACTGAAAGCTTTTCCTCTAAGATCAAGAACAAGGTGAGGATGTCCACTCTCATCACTTTTAGTCAACATAGTGCTGGAAGTCCTACCACTTCAACCAAAAGGGACTGTAATTAGGTTTTGTGCTCTGTTCTGATGAATTTCAGTGGGAGAGTGACCTAAAGCTCATAGTGGCTGAGAAACTGCCCTCTTCATCTGTCACCTACTGGAAGGGTCACTTCTGTGTGCAGAGAGCAAAAAGGCCTTCTGCATCCCACTTTAGCTCTTAGGAGGGAGAAAAACCTCTCTTTTCATTTAACTTTTAGACCTTATGTTTTCATGTTTGCAGTTGTGCTAACTACCAACCTCCCTGAAGAGTTCCTGCCTGAGCTTCCCAAGATTACAGGTCTGATGTGAGCCAAAGGGGCTACTTCTCCCATCCTACAAAGTGCAGGCAGTAGGGAAGGAGAAATAGAAGTGGGGAAAGGGTACAATTTGGAAGCTTCACCTCAGCAGAGAGCTGGTTCAGAGTGGTTGTTGGTTTTTTTCTAATATCATTATACCTTTTGTGGGGGGAAAAAAGAGATATGTTCTTATTTTAAAAATTCAAGCAAAACAAGAAAGCACAAAAAGTACTTTAACAAGTATCCCAAAGTCCACCATGCAGAAGTAAGAGTGAATAGCAAACAAAAAGTAAGAGTGAACAGGGAAACAAAAAGTAACCAGGGATCCCAGGAGAAATGGCTGATTTCAGGGCAGGACCAGGAAAGGTACAAGATGAAACTGGAACATCTTGTGCCAGAAAGAAAGAAAATGCTCAAAAAACAATGGGGATATTTCACAAGGACACAAGAGCTAGCTGAATGGGGCTCCAGTGGCCAAACCTAAGACAATTTAGGCATCAAACCATTAAGGCTAGTAATGAGTTATAAACAACTGGAAAAATGAATGCAAATGCATTAATCCATAATGAAAATAAAATGATAAAAAATAATCAATGGGTAGAAGGGAGGGCTGTTACTTACAATAGGATTCCCAGCACCAACAGATAAATTAGTTAACTAAAGATGCCAATTTAAAACTAAAAGCTAAAACATGGGAGTGGTGGATATATTTTTTATATGTTATATTTATCTACATATTCATATATTATATATGTATGTGTGTATATATGATATATATTCCCCCACATGTTTTCTTTCCATATATACAGGTCGGATAATTAAGTTCAAGAACTTTTCACCATGTGCTTACATTGGCAGCGCTGTACAAACAGCTTGGTAAGGTTTCGTAACCTTGGTATATCAGTATCTCACAGCTACAATATGTTCATGTCGATGTGTGACAGTGTCTTGCTGAGAGAAGTTCATTATTGTTGTTGCGTGCCTTTGTGTGCCGTCGTGAGAATGTCTGAGCTTGAATTAGAGCAATGAACAAACATTAAATTTCTTCTTAAACTTGGCAAGAGTGGAAGTGGAATCAGGGACACGTTAGGCCAAGTTTATGGGGATAATGCCATGAAGAAAACGGCAGTGTACAAATGGATTAAACATTTTTCTGAGGGGAGAGAACGTGTCACTGATGAAAAGAGGTCAGGGCGGCCAGTAATGAGCAGAACTGATGAAAACAATGCAAAAATTTGTCGAATTGTGCATCAAAATCATCGGCTGCCTGTGAGAAGCATAGCAGACCAAGTAAACATAGATAGAGAAACAGTTATGAAAATATTAACTGAAAATCTTGGCATGAGAAAGGTGTGTGCAAAAATGGTCCCAAAAGAGCTCTCCGATAAACAAAAGCAAAGGAGACTCGAAGTTTGCCAAGACCTTTTGGAGAGGCAAGGTGATGTTTTGGGCCATGTTATCACTGGTGATGAAACATAGGTGTATCAATACAACCCTGAAACAAAGCATCAAAGTGCACAATGGAAGTCAGCCAATTCTCCATGACCAAAAATGTTCCATCAGTCCAAATCAAGAGTCAAAACAATGTTGCTAACCTTTTCTGATATCAGAGAGATTATCTATAATGAATTTGTACCAATTGGACAAACAGTTAACCAAGTTTACTATTTGAAAGTACTGAAAAGACTGCGTGAAAAATTTAGACGATCTGAACTTTTCACCAACAATTCATGGCTCTTGCATCACGACAATGCACCAGCTCACATGTCACTGTCTATCAGGGAGTTTTTAGCCAGTAAACAAATAACCATATGGGAACACCCTCCCTACTCACCTGATCTGGCCCCCAATGACTTTTCTCTTTACCCAAAGATAAGGGAAATATCAAAAGGAAAACATTTTGATGATATTCAGGACACCATGGGTAATACGATGACAGCTCTGATGGCCATTTCAGAAAAAGAGTTCCAAAATTGAAGGGTGGACTAGGTGCTGGCATTGGAGCATAACTTCTCAAAGGGGTGTCCTTTGAAGGTAACTGTAGTGATATTTAGTAATGAATTATGTACAATAGAACTTTTTCTAGGATGAGTTCGCAAATTTAATTGTCAGACCTGGTATATTCTCAACCAAATGTTGGAGCTAATAACAGCTTCCAGCAAAATCTATCCTAATTTGTTTACTCTTGTTTCTTATATATCTTGTCACAATAATAGTCAACAAATTTTAGATTTTCTCATGTTACTCTGTTCTCAACAATAACTTTCTTACTTTTTCAAATACTGTTAGGCTATCAACAGATTGGTGAAGAGTCTGTTGTCCAAACTGTGCACCTCTCCAAGGTAATTTTTAACCCTAAGACATTGTGTTTCACAGTTGCTGAAATAGTCACTCTTGAATTTCTTGGAAGTGACAACTGCTTCTTTAATCTCCCACATATTGTTCTGCACTTTCTGATTAAATGCTGCTGTCCAGCTTTATCATTTACACCTAAATACACTGATTGTATAGCTGGATGTGGAGCAAATGAAAAATATTTGTGTGTCAACAACCTCATATTGAGTTGCAAACAACTCTGGCTTCATTGGGTGAGTGGATTGGACTAAATTGAACCCAAGGCTCTGGAATAGAATTCACTCACTCTTTTTGCTTAGTAATTATGCCAGCTTTTTTCTTTGGAGACTGGAGACTGGTTATGGAAGTCAGATTTCTGTCCCTTCTAGATATGCAGACTCATACCCCAAAACTCTCATTTGTGATTCTATAATAAAGAAAACGTAAGCTGAGAGGAAGGAAGACAATATTCTCGTTTCTGAACTTAATTTGAAGCTGACTTAACTCACTCCGAGCCACATATAAGAGTAAAACCAATTCCTCCTTAAATACCAATTAGAATAAACCTCTCTTGTCAAAATGGAGTGGAGGTTGAGGGGATCTGGTTATTTAGATAGAATGGGTTATTAAGAGTCATTTTGGGGGTGGAAAGTGGGAACTACTAATCTCCTAAAAAAATATTGAACAATTTTTTTCTCTTTCTACACACAATAGCAATATCTAACATTTATTGAAGGCATATTATATTGGCAGGCATAGTGCTAGACCCTTCGTTTAATCCTCTAAAAGCCCTCTGACTTAGAAACTGTATCATTTCCATTTTTATAGACTAAGAAGCAGAGGCTCAGAGAAGTTAAGTGAACTGCCCAGGTCACAGGGCTGGTGAATGATTGGACCTTGATTCAAGCTCTGGTGAGCCTGATTCATTTACATTTTCTTAAAACTATTTTTTAGGACCGACCAAGTGGCTCAGTTGGTTAAGAGTTGGCTTGGGAGCGCAAGCTCTATGCAGCAGGGCTGCCGGTTTGGCTCCCACATGGGCCATTGATGCTGCGTCTTCTACAGCTAAAATTGTGACAACAGCTCCACCTGGAGCTGGGGTGCGGTGAGTGGCTGGAGACGGCGTAGGCTGCAGCCCCTGTTGCAGTGGGCTGCCATGAGCTACCGTGAGTGGCTGGCAGCCAGCAAGAGCTGCCATGAGTTGCCGTGAGCTTCCATGAGCCGCCGTGAGTGGCCGTTCAATGGCTGGTGACCGATCTGCCTCACCTGGGAAGAGTGCAATGATCATAATAACAACAGGGGCCAGTGAAGCAACGTCCTCCACAACTAGACTGAAGAACAAAAGGACAGCAACTTGTCTGTTCCCCTCCCCCAATTCCCCAATAAAATTATATATATATATATATATATATATATATATATATATATATATATATGTATATATATATATATATATATATATATTAGAACATTTAAGTCTTTAATCCATATGGAATTTATTTTGAAACATGTGAATAAGGCATCAATATTTTTTCTACAAAGGTAACCAACAGGCCTGTCACAACTTAAAATGTTGTTTATTTTTTTAACCACTGAATGGCAAGGACAAATGTTTATGACATATGTTAACTGGAAAAAAGGGAGGATCACTGAGCTACATACACAGTGTGAGAAACTACATTAATGTGATATACAAAGTATGACAACGAAGTTCGCGAATTCATCCTATGAAAAGTGCTACATACATCATTGCTGAATATCATTACAGCACCTTCGAAGTACTCCCTTTGGGAAGCTATTAACTGATGCCAGTGCCCAGTCCACCCTTCAAAGCAATTTTGTAACCCTTTTTCTGGAATGGCCATCAGAGCTGTCATCATATTACCCTTGATGTCCTGAATGTCACCAAAATGTCTTCCTTTCAATATTTCCTTTATCTTNCACCAGAAGCTGCCTCGGTTGGAGCAAGTTACTTAAATCTTGCTGAGTCTCTGATACTGTGTCTGTGGAGTGGGGATAAAGATAGTACATATTCAATAAGGTCACTGCCAGGATTCAATGAGATGACCCAGGAAAAGATTTGACACAGTGCTTGACCAGTAACACTGGTAGCAACTTGACAAGTTCTTCCTTATTATCTGTAAAAACAAGGTGGCACAATGAATTAGGTTTTTGCTTTTTCTTCTTTATTTGTACAGGGACAAGAAACCAAACCAAAATACAAAGACCACCTTTCTGAACTTGAAGAGCATGTAGAAAATAAGCTTGATTTTGAGGATTTCATGATCTTACTGTTAAGTATCACTGTGATGTCAGATTTGCTACAAAATATATGGGATGTAAACATTATAAAATAAACACCTTTAAATATGCAGTCAGACAAAATAATGGCAAAAGACAGTGTTAAATGATTAAAGATTTTCTCCCCATTTTATTTTCAATTAATTAAATGTACTGACTGCGCACCTGGGATAGCCTGGGATCTGATTGCTAATATTCAGACCCAAAATAATGCTAAAACTCCACGCATACTCTTCAGCAACATTTGAATAATATGGTCTCTGGGTGCTTTACAACAGAATAGATTTCATATCACTAAATATCACATTGCTTTTGCTGAGTCAATAGTGACTTAGAGGACTTTTCTTTATAGTCAGTGAACCACTCATTCATTTGTTCATTAAGCAATATGTGTGACGCATCTACTCGACTGTACTGCTGAGGATACAGTAACAAACAAGCCAGACAATTCCTGCCCTCACACACGCCTCACACGTACTAGCAGAAGAGATGGATATTGAACAATGTATTAACCAAATGCATATACAGTATAATTATAATTGTGATAAGGGCTATAAGATGCTAAAAGAGCTGCTATTACTTGACCTGGGTTTAAAGGTCAAAAAAAGCTTTATTGACATTCTGCAAAAGACAAAATTATAGGGGGGAAAATGCAGATCAGTGGTTGCAGGGCTGTGGATGGTAAACAGAGTTATCCACAAAGGGGCATGAAAGAACTTTTAGGGGGATAGAAATGTTCTGTATCTTGATTGTGGTGGTAGCTTCATGACTACATGCATTTGTCAAACCCTTAGAACTGTACACTAAAAAAGGTGAATTTTACTGCACATAAATTATTCTTAAATAAACATGATTTAAAACAAACAAAAACCCCATATCCTTGTACTGTCTGACCATGGTTTACCCAACAACTCCTTGAGATTATGATCTAAAAGTGGTCATGACCCAAGGACCCACATCCCCTGTGGTCATGCACGTATTCCTGAGTTTAAATTATATCTCTATATAAATTTACACACACACACACACACACACACACACACACACACACACACACACACGTCAATGCCTGAACATTTAAGACTGACTTTCACAGAAACTATTATTTATTGTAAAATTATTTTAAGTTCCCAAATCTCTTCCCTCATCTCCCCTTTTCCTCCCAGCTCAACACTGTAAGCCTCACATGCATATGTTAAGAAAACTCTTTCAGGAGGGAGACCTTCACTCTTGGTCTGGTGAAGTGTTATCTCATCTAGTAGTGACCCAAACCCACCAAGACCCACTTGGCCCTCCCCACTTTCCAAACTCAGACATTCTGAGTCCAAAAGCTTACATATTATGTAGGGGAAAGCCCAGGCTTTACCCTCTCTCACCATTTTAATAGGAGGTACACGTGTTCAACAAGGCTCATAAAACTATCTTAGGC
>NW_017731928.1:1146297-1147747 GCF_001890085.2 Hipposideros armiger | reverse complement strand
GTGCCCAGTCCACCCTTCAAAGCAATTTTGTAACCCTTTTTCTGGAATGGCCATCAGAGCTGTCATCATATTACCCTTGATGTCCTGAATGTCACCAAAATGTCTTCCTTTCAATATTTCCTTTATCTTCGGGTAAAGAAAGAAGTCATTGGGGGCCAGATCAGGTGAGTAGGGAGGGTGTTCCAATATGGTTTTTTGTTTATTGGCCAAAAACTCCCTCACAGACAGTGCTGTGTGAGCTGGTGCATTGTTGTGATGCTTGCCATGAATTGTTGATGAAAAGTTCAGGTTGTCTAACTTTTTCACACACCCTTTTCAGCACCTCGAAATAGTAAACTTGGTTAACTGTTTGTTCAGTTGGTACAAATTCATAATGAATAATCCCTCTGATATCAAATAAGGTTAGCAACATCTTTGCAACAAGTTCACAAACTTAGTTGTCAGATTTCATATGTACAGTCACTGCTATGATAGCTATTGAATGGTTACATAGAAATATAACCCAGGAGGGTGTTGAAGAGCCTGAGATCTGGCATCAGACTGCTTGCGTGTATCCACATTCCACATCTACTTCCTACTCCCTCTGGGCAGCCTCCTGCACATTACTTAACCCCCCTGTGCCCAGTCTCTCAGCTATAAAAATGTGGATAATAATATTACTTGACTTCTGAGGTGGCTGAAAGGGTTAAATAAGTTGATCCATGCATAACACTCAGCATAGTTAGTGCTCAGCATTTAAACAACACTGCTTCATGTATAAATAATATGTAATGATGTAATAATATGATGTAATAATATGAATTTTATTTTTTTCACATTGTCTATAATTCTTGGGGTTTTTTTGTTGTTGTTTTGCTTTTTTACTCAGAAAACAAAACAGGCTAATTTTTTTGAAAGTCTGGGTCTTAAGTATTCCACTAAAGCTGAAATACCCTAAAACCAAAAAGTAAGCTCTTCGCAAGTTCCCTTCTGAGATGAACCTTCTCTGGGAGAAATGCTCTCTTTCCTTCTCAGAAAACAAGCTCCTTGTTTCTATAAGCTGATAACACAGGAGTCTTAGAGCAAAGATTCAGTGAAATATGATTTCTTAAATAACAAATTTAAGCATTTGTCATTATGAAAACAAACGTAAATAACAAACGTAAATAAGTCTCAGGTATATCATCTTTTTCAGTTGTCGGGTGTTATGAGAACTGGGAATATGCTCTATTGCATTATAGTTTATAATTGGATTTTGACGTCTGTTCAGTAATAGGTCTGGTAGGAGGGGTGAGAAGTAATCCTCAATTCTCACCTCATTTCATTGCTGGGAACATCACAGAACCAGACTCCACATGAGACAGATTTTCATGCCTATAAAGAAGGGAGCCAGACAAGCCCATAGGACTCTAATCCAGGTACTTTCCTACACACAGAAATTCTGAAGTAGAAAGCTGATTATTCAAAATAA
>NW_017731928.1:1137472-1138302 GCF_001890085.2 Hipposideros armiger | reverse complement strand
AATTGCTTGCTCACACAACAGCAACCCTCTTCAGAATAATATAACAGAATCCAGAGTCCCCACAATATAATATCCACAGTGTCAGGCATATAACTCAAAATTACTCAAACATGATAAATCAGGATAATGTGACGATTTTTAAGGAAAATAATCCACAAAGATCAGCCTTGAAATTGCCTAGATGTTGGAACTATCAGACAAGGACGTTAAAGCAGCAATTATAACTATGCTCAGTGATATAAAGGAAAATATGCTCATAATGAATCAGAAAGTTAGGAAATGTCAGTAGAGAAGTACAAACAATGAAACAATAAAAATTCTACAAAAATATAATATCAGGAAGAAAATCACTGGGAATGAAGCTAATATCAACATAAAGATGACAAGGAAGGGATTAGTGAATCTGAAGACAGAACAATAGAAGTTGTTCAACCTGAATAAAAGAGAAAAATAAATAGAGCCTTGGGGCCTATGGAACAATATTAAAATGTCTAACATGTGTAATTGGAGTCCCAGATAGAAAGAGGAGAGGGAATGAGCCAGAAAAAAATGATTTAAAGGACTATTGACTAACATGTTCCCCAAAATAGTGAATGACATAAACTTACAAAGTCAAGAATCTCATCAAACTCAAATGGATAAATACAAAGAAAACCATGCACAGGCACATCATAGTCAAATTGCTAAAAAGAAAAGATAAAGTGAAAATTGTGAAGCAATAGAAAAAAAGGGCATAATACATACAGTATAATGATTTGAATGCCAGAGAAAAACAACATATTACATGCAGAGGAACTGAAAGGCAAACACCAAGCACTTCCCACCAGAAC
>NW_017731928.1:1131669-1134889 GCF_001890085.2 Hipposideros armiger | reverse complement strand
AAGACCCAATACAATTGCCAAAAGGTGAAAACAACCCAAGTGTCCAAAGACAGCTGAATAAATAAACTAAATGTGGTACATACATACAATGGAATATGATTCAGCTTGAAAGAGGAAGAAAATCTTGACATACACTACAACATAGATGAACCTTGAAGACATTATGATAAATGAAATAAGCCAGACACAAAAGAAAAAATGCTGTATGATTCCACTTATTTGAGGTGTCTAGAATAGTCAGATTCATACAGAAAGTAGAATGGTGATTGCCTGGGTCTGGGAAGAGGAAAGAACAAGGAGTTATTATTTCAAGATAAAAAAGGATCTGAAGATGGATGTGGTGATGACTGCACAAGTGAATGTACTTAATGCCACTGAAGTATAAATGGTTAAAAGAGTAAATTTTATGTTATGTATATCTTAGAAAATTTAAAATGAATATTCTTTTTTAAAAAGACTCTGAAACAAATAAATAATAAAAACAGATGTTAGTCGTCTACATCCTCATACAACATATCAAAATTTGTTGGATGCAATTATTGCAGTATAAAACTTAAAATTTATTGCTTTAAATGTTTACATTAGAAAATAATAAATGTCATGAAATCAAAGACTGAAGCTTCCACCTTCAGAAGCTAGAAGAAGACCAAAGAAATATAAAGTAAGTACAAGGGAAAGGTAGAAAAGAAAGAGATGACAGCAAAAATTAGTGAAAAAGAAAATCAATAAACCATAAAAACAATTAACAACACCAAATTTTGGTTCTTCAAAAACACTAAGAAATTGATAAACCCTTAGCTGGCCTGTCCAAGGAGAAAAAGAGAAAACATAAATCACTAATATCATGGATGAATGAAGGGTTATCACTCTAGATCCTGTAAATATTAAAAGAAAAATAAGAAAACATTATGTACAAGTTTATGTCAACAAATATGGCAACTAGATTTAGCAGGCCCCCCCACTCCCTTCCCCCCCCACACACACACACAAATAAATTCCCATTTTCTAGGACAGTAAAACCAGCTATGGCAAAGAGAAATATTTATGGAGGACTCTGAGAGGCATCACCAAGTCTTCTCAGAACAATGTGTTTATATAAAAATCCCACTTCAGTACACCCTCTAAATTGACCACATTGTGCCAAAGATTAGTCTTCTAGCTTATCGAGGGTGGTTCAGAAAAAGTGGGAAAAAGGATGAGATATAAACAAGTGATCACTTCTGGTCCAGCAATTTCTGTCAAATAAAATCATTACAGTGTGTCCTCATCCACCTTATTCATTGGATCTGGCACTATGTGACTTCTGGCTCTTCCCCAAAGTCAAAATGACCATGAAAGGAAAATGTTTTGAATCAATTCAGGACATCAAGGCAGCCATGACAGCACAACTAAAGACATTCACGAAACAGGGCTTTCAGAACTGCTTCCGAAAATGGAAACAACAATGGGATAATTGTGTTCGAAGTGAGGGGGAGTATTTTGAGGGGGGTTATTGGCAATGTGTCTTTTACTGTAATAATTTTTTTAATTTAAACTTTCACCTTATTGCATGATTATATCGCATATATAAACATTTGCTTAAAAGGACCCTATCAATTTGCTATCATAAGCTACATTTTAAAGGCCAGAAAACTAAGGTAACATGCAAAAGTCACAACCATGGTTCAAGCCAGGTCAGCTGAGTGTCAAAGGCCAGACAATAACCTGATGGTTATAAGAACAGGAAGTCAGAAGTCAAGCAAACAGTATGGTGACTGCAGGCAATGTGCTTAACCCGAGTTTTATTTTCTTCACCTATACATGGAAATAAGAATACCTTCCCTTCAGATGTAAAAAAGACNACACCCCTACCCACCCTTGAAGATAGAGCCAGGGTTGGAACATCTAGGCCTATGGAGCAGAACAAGGGCTTCCAGTGTGACTCAAGTCTCTTCCATATCTAAATCCTACTGCACTAGAAAATAAAAACATCCCCAAACCACATTATAAAAATTGTCGACTACCTTACTTGTTCGATTTTATTGGTCCAATTCTCTGTTATATTTAGAAGCTCTATTGGACTTCATGGGAAAAGTCCAAATTTGAGGCCCTTTGGAAACGTGAGGTCCAGGTAAAAATATTTTCTCTTCTCTTTCACCCGCTCCAACTCCGTCCCAATTTTCCCCCTCGATAGAATTGGTAAAACAATCTATCCCCCCAGAGCCCCTGCGAGCCTATTGAAAGGTTTCATTTCATTAGGGCAGTTTCCCACCCTGGGATTACAGGCCAGAGGAGCGAGTGATGCACAGACTGGCTTTCATTCCCTGTTGGACCCCTCGGTCAGGTGGCACTGTGGGTGTACAACCTGCACCACCATACAAAGCCACCCTGAGACAACGGTCTGGACCTTCAAGAAAGATTCAGACCTTTTGTCTGAAGTTTAAGAAATAAAAAAAGGAATGAATCTAATTGCATCAGACAGCCTGGGCCTCATTGTGCTGTGTGTTCAGGATAACTGGGATCTAAACTACTTGTCTCTGACCCCAGGGCAATAACTTACTCCTTAAGGAAGTGATTTCTGTCTTCAAACCATTTGTGTTTTTAACAACTGGCTGTTTCTTGCCTATTGTGCCTTCCTGTAGTTCTACTTTCAGAATGTGCCTGCAAAGGATGGGCTGAAGCTGGGGCTGGGAAAGCTTTTGAAAGCCAGTCAGGCAGAAACTTGAAGACAAAAGGTCTTCAAGCAGATATTATTTGCATCCCTAGCTTAAGCAGCTGCTGAGGGTGAGGGAAGATAATAAAGAACATACCCTAAATCAAGCTTCAAAGAGGGACTGGCTGGGGGGTGTGGTTGAAGGAGCCCCAGAATAAGTGCTTTTATACATCCATCACCCCCTTCCCCCAGCTGAGAACTGTTAATCAGGTGTGAGTGGTAAAGTCCCTGAACTGCCTGACATTGCTGCCTGATGGCTGGTAGTTAGGTGACCATGTCAACAGGAAGAGACCCTACAGGGGCTTTGTTTACTCATCACCAAGTTCTCTCTCTGAGTAGTTTTGAGCTGTGGGAGAAGCTAAGAAACCTGGGATCTGTGACTGCCAGGCTGCTTCCCTGGGCAATGGAACTATTGTGACTCCAGTGGAGAAGACTGGGAGCCTACAGAGGCACCCAGATATGGAGAGCAGGAAGAAGGCAATGAACAGGGGTGCAGCTTTCACATGAAGCATCCTGTTTCACTGATGG
>NW_017731928.1:1128253-1129057 GCF_001890085.2 Hipposideros armiger | reverse complement strand
CAGACTTTTCCAGCTCCCTCCCAATTTCTTTTCACATGAGCAGTTTCCCTAAAACATCCTGTTTAATTAAGAACGTTTAATCTTGTCTTGAAATCTGCTTCTTGGAGGACCAAGACTAATTGCCTTGAAGGATAAGTAGCAGATAGGTAGACAAAGGAAGCCAGAAAATGCTCACCAAGCCAGGGAAATGGTGTGAACACAGAAAAGAAGGCAGGGAGAAGCTAGTCTTCCTCGGTGGAAACAAGTACAACAAATGGAAGACTGCACAGCACTCAGTCAGGTGGGGAGGAAGTGGGTGGAGTGGGAAATTAATTTCTGAACCAAATGGTACATTAGATGGGAAAAGTGACCAGGGTCAGATCACCAAGAAACTGCTAGGGGATTTAAAACTTGTCCAGATGACAATAGAGAGACTTTGGAGAATATTAGGAAAAAGAGTAACAAAATCAGGTCTGTACTGCCCAGGAAGCAAGAAGAGATGAACTGGGGACCAGGAGGTCACATTGATGGCACTGTAGTAATTCAGGTGAGCACTCACGACGGCCTGATCTGAGGAGGGGAATGGTGGAAGAGAAGAGAGAAAAGATCCAAGGGATATGTGTAAGGTCAAATTGTTAGAGCTTCACTGCTGAATACGGAAAGTGGATGAAAGTGCAAAGTTGAGAACACAGGTTCCTGTTGGGAGCAGGAACCTTCCAATTATATGGAAGCTGACCAGTTTTCCAGAAACAGACTGTCAGAGAGAAGCCTGCACTGCTGTTCACCAAGTTCCATGACACTCACAACTTTGAATTCACATAAAAT
>NW_017731928.1:1125733-1127783 GCF_001890085.2 Hipposideros armiger | reverse complement strand
AATTATTGCAGTATAAAACTTAAAATTTATTGCTTTAAATGTTTACATTAGAAAATAATAAATGTTATGAAATCAAAGACTGAAGCTTCCACCTTCAGAAGCTAGAAGAAGACCAAAGAAATATAAAGTAAGTACAAGGGAAAGGTAGAAAAGAAAGAGATGACAGCAAAAATTAGTGAAAAAGAAAATCAATAAACCATAAAAACAATTAACAACACCAAATTTTGGTTCTTCAAAAACACTAAGAAATTGATAAACCCTTAGCTAGCCTGACCAAGGAGAAAAAGAGAAAACATAAATCACTAATATCAGGGATGAATGAAGGGTTATCACTCTAGATCCTGTAAATATTAAAAGAAAAATAAGAAAACATTATGTACAAGTTTATGTCAACAAATATGTCAACTAGATTTAGCAGCCCCCCCACACACACACACAAATAAATTCCCATTGTCTAGGACAGTAAAACCAGCTATGGCAAAGAGAAATATTTATGGAGGACTCTGACAGTCATCACCAAGTCTTCTCAGAACAATGTGTTTATATAAAAATCCCACCTCAGTAGACCCTCTAAATTGACCACATTGTGCCAAAGATTAGTCTTCTAGCTTATTGAGGGTGGTTCAGAAAAAGTGGGGAAAAGGATGAGATATAAACAAGTGATCACTTCTGGTCCAGCAATTTCTGTCAAATAAAATCATTACAGTGTGTCCTCATCCACCTTATTCATCGGATCTGGCACTATGTGACTTCTGGCTCTTCCCCAAAGTCAAAATGACCATGAAAGGAAAATGTTTTGAATCAGTTCAGGACATCAAGGCAGCCATGACAGCACAACTAAAGACATTTACGAAACAGGGCTTTCAGAACTGTTTCCGAAAATGGAAACAATGGGATAAGTGTGTTCGAAGTGAGGGGGAGTATTTTGAGGGGGGTTAATGGCAATGTGTCTTTTACTGTAATAATTTTTTTAATTTAAACTTTCACCTTATTGCATGATTATATCGCATATATAAACATTTGCTTAAAAGGACCCTATCAATTTGCTATCATAAGCTACATTTTAAAGGCCAGAAAACTAAGGTAACATGCAAAAGTCACAACCATGGTTCAAGCCAGGTCAGCTGAGTGTCAAAGGCCAGACAATAACCTGATGGTTATAAGAACAGGAAGTCAGAAGTCAAGCAAACAGTATGGTGACTGCAGGCAATGTGCTTAACCCGAGTTTTATTTTCTTCACCTATACATGGAAATAAGAATACCTTCCCTTCAGATGTAAAAAAGACATGTTGATAAAACATGGTGAGACTTGACTTAGAGTTTCATCTTGATTTGTGTTCCCCAGGAACAGACCCTATGACAAAGATTTGAGTGCAAGTAATTGATTTGGGAAGTAGTCCCACAAATGTGGGTAGGGGAGTGGCGAAGTAAGACAGGGAGGGGAAGGCAGCCACTAAAGGGTGGGTTATCAAACAGATGTCACTAGGGGTAACTAGAGTTCACTCCTGCTGGGGAGCCATTGGAGACAGTGTGACATGCGCCTCGGTTATCCCAACTGAGGGGTACAGAAGCTGAGGTGTTCATCCACCAGCTCCCTGTCCAGCACTGATTGAGAACTGCTCCTAATAGCACGAGCGCCATGGTGCTTTTGGCTTGCTCTGGACCAAGCATGCTCCCACTGCCAGGAAAATACCCACATGCCAAGATTTGCAGACACTCCAGTAAGGTCCTTCTGTGTGTAGAGATGAGTCCTGAGAAGTTATGGGCTGGCTACCAACAGCATCTGCTACAACTTTGAGGAAAGAACAAGATTCTAATACATGGAAAGACGCAAAGAAAAGAAAGTTGCTTTTTTTTTTTAACTTCATTAGGAGCCCAGATTATCTAGATAAATCCCAAGTCCACTTCATTTTGAACCAATATGTTTCCTTGTTGAATATTTCCAATCATAAGTCCTTTTGCTGGATCCCAGAGAATAATTATCTGGTGAAGAAAAGCTGTCCACTAGTCCCCACCTCCAGGCCACTCTTAGGTGTGTTTGCTTGAGAGA
>NW_017731928.1:1120180-1123368 GCF_001890085.2 Hipposideros armiger | reverse complement strand
AGCTCCCTAGCTAGGTCCCTCCCTGCCATTAAGAAGTCATCTCTCCATCTCTAATTGATGTCTTTATAACTCTGTGGCAAAGCCAAAAAAGCTGGGATGTCACACTCACCTGACTCGGGGTTAAAATAAGCAACCTCTCCCTGATTGTTTGCTTGGAAAATGGCAGAAGTTTGCGAAGGACTGGGTAATTTTATTGTTATATTCAGTTCTGCCCTGAATTTTCTCCTCCCCTCGCTTCAAGCAAGGAGTCTGGCAATTGAAATTTCTTTTGCCTCATGAGTTTTCTATTAGCATAAACTCAACTATGAGATGATGCCAGAGGTCACAGAGTGTGTGAGGTCAAATTCCTCAGAAGCAAACCCAAGACAAGGATTCATTTGCAAGTGATGTGCTAAGGAAGTGCTCCCAAGAGAAGCTGAAGAGGGAACAGGGAAAGCAAGGTAGGGAAAGGAAAAGGCTAAATAGGGCCCATCACCAATCAATCAAAGGACAGTCTCAGCCTGATCCTTAGGAGGGCATCGTGGAGAGCAAATTACTTCTGAGTTTTTCCTGTGGGAAGCAAGGGAGCTGGGCTTTCACAACCCTGCACTAGTAAGTCAGGCTATAGTTGGCTATGGGCAACCTTGGGAGAAGGGGTATGCCCAGCCACTTCCGGCTCTCTGCACGTACACTGAGCATAAACAGTGTCTGGTACAGAGGAAGTGCTCAGTAAATACTCGAATACATTGATTAATATGATTGTTATCACTGGCTTTTTATTGTTGTTGTTGTAACATTACATAAGATATAGTATATAAAGCACTCAGTACTGTCCCTGGCACATCCAGGCCATCTAAGAAGGTGTGCACCTCTCCCCATGTGCGAATATGAGCATGGGCATTACATGTGTGCCCAAGGCATAATCTCAAGAAAATGGCTCGTTTTAATGCAAATATGTGGAGCAGGTGCTGCCACACCAAAACCATCACCAATATTTTTACTCTCATTTCTCTGCAGCTACCTACATACAGATGTAACAATGAAAGGAAAGAAAAATCGACATCTTACACTGGAATTTGCCTAAAAAGAAAAAGAAGAGGATGACAAAAAGGGGGGAGGACAAGGAGATCCTGAAAATAAATGTGGCCTATTTATATCTGAGACTCAATTATTACATGCCAATCACCTTGGAAATGGAGTCCATCCCTGAAATCATACAAACCTGAGTTCAAAAGACAGCTCCAGCATTCATTATCTCAGTGGCCTTGGGTAAGTGATTTCATTCCTGTAGGTCTCAGTTTCCTTATTTGTAAAATGGGGAGGACAATATTAGTACCTTCCTCCCAGTGTTATTCTGAGGGATGAATGAGTTAGTGAATGAAGAAATACCCATGCTTTTCAAAGAGAACGCATTTGTTATTGTTATTGTTGTTTGGCTTTTAGTCTCTTCAAGTCCTCCCCTCTGTCCAAACCATTTATTCACTCATTCAATTAATATTTATTGAATGCTGACTCAATGCCAGAATAGGCCTAGGAAATACAGTAAAACATTAGACAAGTATTTAATGGGCTATAAGTTAAGAAAGATAATAAAACGTTTACTGAGCATTTGCTATAGATCAGCTTCTATTCCAAATACTTTTTATATATGAGGTGTGATCAAACAAAATAGTGAATGTTTCAATTTAAAAAATTTATTACAGTAAAATACACATTGCCATTAATTGCCCTCAAAATACTCCCCCTCACTTCAAACACACTTATCCCATCATTTTTGCTACTTTCTGAAGCAGTTCTGAAAGCCCTCTTTCATGAGTGTTTTTAGTTGTACTGTCATGGCTGCTTCAATGTCCTGAATCAATTCAAAACATTTACCTTTCATGGTCATTTTGACTTTGGTTAAGAACCAGAAGTCAAATGGTGCCAGATCCAGTGAATAAGGTGGATAAGGGCACATAGTAATGTTTTTATTTGACAGAAATTGCCGTGTACCAGAAGCGATGTGTGACACGGAGACTTTCCGTTGTGATCACAGGACACGGTGAACGCTGCTGCCGATTGCCATCCAAAGAAAATGCAGGGATCCTCAATATGGGAAGCGGCAAGTCAAACATTAGCAACATTGTGTGACAAGTTTCAACGTGTTTCATGCAGTCAGTTGGGTGTGAGCTATGGTTGAGAAAAGGTGTGTTTTAAAGTGTGCTGTAAATCATCCTCCATTATGACAATGCTCTGTGTCACACATCGCTTCTGGTACGGCAATTTCTGTCAAATAAAAACATTACGGTGTGTCCTCATTCAACTTATTCACTGAATCTGGCACCGTGCGACTTCTGGCTCTTCCCCAAAGTCAAAATGATTCAGGACATCAAGGCAGCCACAACAGTGCAACTAAAGACACTCACGAAAGAGGACTTCCAGAACTGCTTCAGAAAGTGGCAAGAATAATGGGATAAGTGTGTTCAAAGTGAGGGGGAGTATTTTGAGGGGGATTAATGGCAATATGTCTTTTACTGTAATAACTTTTTTTATTTAAACATTCATTTTATTGTTTGATCACACCTCATATGATCTCACTTAATATTCTCACAGCATCTCTATGAGGTTGGTCATTGTGTCATCCTTATTAGACAGCCCAAGATTAGAGGGGTAAACTACTCACACAAGGTCGTACAACCCTGGGCAGGCCGGCCCTAGAGCTCCTCTGTTTCATTACAAGTGGATATGATGCCTCAACCCCAGGGCTTCACCAGATGTTAGGTTGATCTCCACTATGTGACATGAAGTTTCCAACCAGCCTCTAAGCCCAAAGTTCAGGAACACTCAGCAAAACCAGCAGCAAATTATGTGGGTTTTCAGGGCATAAGAAGTTCTTCTCTTACTAAACCAAAGTTGTGACAAATCTAACTACATGCTGGAAGCTGCATGATTGCTTGTCATTTGCCCAGGATAAATGTCTCTGCTGGTCTTCATTTCAAAAAGCATCACTTCCTGCCTCTGACACATGGCCCTAGAGAATACATATTCTTTCCCCCAGAAAAACAGCAAAAACTAATTTCCAAAATATCTCCAACAATCATCCAACCCACAAGCCCAGGCAAATGTAATTAAATCCCACCTTCCTGAAGGTGAGTCTTTTTTTTTAAAGTGTGAGCTACAGACTCATGTTTCATTTCAAATCCTGAGACACTGAGGCTATTGATCTTGGT
>NW_017731928.1:1108934-1117464 GCF_001890085.2 Hipposideros armiger | reverse complement strand
ACACCTTCCTGGAACTAAAAATATGATCTTAAAACTTGAAAAATCAGTAGATGGGCTGAAATTGAGGGTTGTCACTGGTGAGACCCAAGTTAGTGATCCAGAAGAACAACTGAAAGAAATCTCTAACAGCAGAGCAATAACTCAATAGGTTAGAAATCATGAGAGGAACAGGTAAGAGATTAAGCTACTAAATCCTGGAGACTTAACATGAGAATAATCAATTTCAAAAGGAGAAAAAGAGACAGATGCAAGGGCAACAATAGTTATACAAATAAAGGAAGAAAATATCCCAAACAGTAGAAAGATTTGAACCTAGTTTCAAACTGATTTGAAAGAAAAGCCTCAAACTCTAATAAAATTACAGAATAAAGTATTTAAAAAAGAAATAAATGTCCTAAATCCTTACCACCAGATAATACCTATTTACATTATTAAAAAATAAAAATAACATATGTACAAGGTTGGAAAATTCAATAGATCATAAACAGTGAAAGAAAAAGTAAAAATCTCCCTTCATCCTCTGCATTTCCTTCCCCAGACTGTCTGTAAAAGAAAATTGCTATTAACAGTTCCTTCTGATTTCTCACTGCCCCCTAAATTTAAGCATATACTAACACACACATACACACACACACACACACACACATGCATGCTTAATTTTATTTATTTATATTAATAAAAACTCTGTAGTTTACCAACCTTGATCATTAATGTATCTTCCATAACAATATATGCCTAATTATTTTTAATAGCTGCATCGTACATTCCATAATATGGACAGGGTGTGATTTTCCAACCAATCCCTTATTAAATGGACACTTCGATTTTATGCCAGTTGTTTTTCTGTTACAAACAATACCACCATGAGCAACCATAGCAAAAAAAAAAGTCTTATAGGTCTTGTATAAACCTATCTACAGGGAAATTCCAAGCACCTGGTCAAAGGCATTTGCATATTTCAATAAATATGCAATTAAAGGCCTTAAAACATTCCTGGCACATAGTAAGCACTCAATAAATATTTTTAAACAAACTAAAGTGCNTGTGTGGAGAGAGAGAGAGGGAAATTACTACTTAGAAAAAAACTACTCTTTCAATTTATATTTTAATGAGGCCAGAATACCAGTCCAGTCCTATTCCAAGTTTGTACCTCTCTTCCCAACTCCTTCTGTTAATACCAAAAAATTCAGGCATGTGATGAAAAATCAAGATGTAACATCTGAATTTGCTGGGAGCTGGCAATGTGTAATTAAGAAGGAAGAACTGCATTCTAGAATATCTAAGATACAAGAAACGGTGAGACAAAATTAGGCTAGACTTGATGTTTATACCCTCTGAAATGCACAAGACAGAGCTTAAATAAAGCAGGCCTTCAAAAAATTTAAAATTCTCTTTTATAATGAGAGAAAAATCTTTCTCTCTAGAGCTTCTGCCTAAATCCTGACATAAACCAATCCTGTGTTTAAACAAACACACAAACAAAAAATGGTCACTGTACCACAGTAAGTTTTTGAGAATCAATCCATAAAAGGAGTATCTGGCTTCTGATAAGTGCTATATATTAGTTGGAGATTATTTGGGGATTTTAAGAAGAAAAGCAGCACAAAAAGGTTTGCATTTTAATAAGATCATTTGGGCTATGGGGTAATGAAGGATGGATTGGAGGAATGAAACTGAAGGCAGGGAGATCCACTGGGAAGCAGTTACAAGAATCCAGAAGATGATGGTGGCCTGGACTCTCTGGGCTGTGTTAGCGATAAAGAGGAGGAGAGAAATTCTGAAGAATGTGGGAGGTAGAACTGACAGGTCATGGCAGTAGCTAAGAGTGGAGAAGTAAATGGAGAAGTCATGAGTGAACCCCAGGTTCTTTGGGCAAGTGAGAGGATTGCAGTGCCATTTACTAAGATGGGAAACATGGGAAAGGAGTAGATTGGTTAGAAAATAGACTTTCTGCCATGATTTTTTCAATAATATTCTTGCCACATAATTTCCAAGTGATTTCGGAGCATAAGTTTAGAGAGTGGGCTTTGAAATCTGAGATTCTGGTTTCAAATCATGACTGTCATTTATGAGCTCTATGACCTTGATACATTACTTAGCATCTCTGTGCCTCAGTTTTCACATCTATAAATGGTATAATAATAGTAATCTCCCTCATAGAACTATAGGACTTAATTAGATACTTGATGTAAGGCATTTCGCATGGGGTCTGGCACATTGAAATGTTCTCTATTTTAGTCCTTGGTCTCTTTACATTATTATTGATTACAAAGTCAATATGGCTAATGAACACCTGAGTTACTCTCCTCTACGTGAACTCAGTTGGTCTAAGCCACATTCAATTATTGGTTCCCATTAGTAGCAGGCAAAGACAGATATTTCAGGTGCTTCAGTGACCGTGACATTCACCCCTCCAGACCTTCTCTGTTCCCTCTTGCTGCAACATTCTTCCCTCCTCACTCACCCTTCCCATCACAGTTTAAATGTTACTTTCTCAGACAAGCTCACCCTGAAACCCCAGTCCAACACTAAGTGAGGAATCTTTGCTATGATACTCTTATAGTACCCTAGCCTTTCTCTTGTCATCATCACAATATAACAACAGAGGGGCCAAAAAAATGTATATTCATTGTAAGAAAGGAGAAAACTGTATTAAAATTGTAATAATATATACTGATAACAAAAGATGAATACAAGTCATGTGTATAGATTTTTTGGAACCCCCAGTATGTGTAGATGTAGACATAGATGGTATAGGTATAGGTATAGGTATAGAGATAGAGATAGAGATATTTAATGTCCATTTAATATCCATCTCCCCAAACTAGACTGTAAACACCATGAAGGCTGTAACCATTTTGATCATATACCCAGTGCATGGGTTAGGCCTGGCACACAGCTAGAGCTTGGTAAATAATTGTGAAATGAACAGTATGATACTATTTAAAGTATAGTTTCTGAACCTATTTTGAATGTTCCCCTTCCCACCAAACACAAATATCCCCTGTCTGTATTGTCGTTTCCTGGCTGTTCTCTTGGTGAAGAAATAAGCCCTGGGCCCACACATCTCTCATTTTCAGACGCTCAGATGCTTCTGCCGCACAATCATTCTGATCTTGGATTAAAGTTGCAGCTCTGCCTCTTACCAGCCATGTGATCTTAGGCAAGCAATTTCACCTCTTTGAGCCTCAGTTTCTTCATTTATAAAATGGGGATAATAATGCTTCCTCCTTCATAGAGTTGTTGTGAAGATTAAGTGAGAACAGGTATGTCAAGTTCTTTGCACAAGGCCTGGAACAGCTAAGTGCTCCACATGTGTTAACCATTATTAATATTATGATTATCTTTGTATTCAATTCCAGGTATATTCTTAGTGAGAAAAACTCATCACTCACCCTCCTCACAGATCTGCTGTATTTACACAAAATCCCTCCTTGCTTTCCACTCTCATTTTTTCCAGCTCTTTGAAACACTGAGTGCTAACAACTCTCTAAAACTATATTGATAAGAAAAAAAAATTGCATGAGTCTCTCAAGATCCAACAGTTGAGTAGAAAGCCAAAATGGAAACAGGGATTATTGCCATGGGGCAAATTATATATTTACTAATGTAATTAGACCACCCTCTCCAACTTTGTTCCAAAATGTCTATTAATGAAACCTTGAGTTTTTTATCACAGGGAATAAAAGCAAAAAGATGGGTGACAATGGTGCTTGACAAATGAGTATGAGATTGGCTCTCTCAATTCACAAGAATAAACAATTTTTCTATTTCCAGATTATTTGTAGTAGATGCCCTACCCAGATCATCCTGTACCTGGCTGATACAATCCCCCAGCTTCTGCAATCATTGGCTGTTGATGCTCACACCTGTGCATGTCCCCAGAAATCCACCCTTGGCAGATGATCTGCCTCATCTCAAGATGACCAGGAGTTATGAGCCCCACTCCAAGGACAGCCTGTGGTCAATCGCTGACAGGAGCATCAGAGCCCAGGCCTTTGGCCTCTGGGCAGGACAATCTCTGAGGTGCAATTCATATTCCAGAGCTCCTCCTAGGGTCAGGCTGAACTTCACCTGATAAACACATCTCCACTTACCTATTTCCCTTCCTCATCCTTCACTCCCTCCCCTTACAGATCTCTGCTGAAGTACCCCCTCAAAGAATTATTTGCACAAGAATCCCCACTTAGGCTCTGCTTTTAAGGAACCCAGCCTAAGATATTGGCTCCTGACAAGTCAAATTAGCTATTAATAGGATTAATGGGGCCATTGTAAAAGGGACTTTAATTCTATCACGAGTATAATGGGCAAACGTATAGAAAAAGTGAACATTTTCAGTGATAAATCAGCATCGTCATTACCCCTTAATTTTCCATCACTGTATAGCTTGCAAAAAGATTTCACATATATCTCTGACAGGTGAGCACTGTCCTTCCCTTTCTTGTAATGGACAATCTGAGGCTCAAGGAGATTAGAGTCGGCATATTCGGATACATAGTAAATATTTGGTGTGGGCTGTTGTTTGAAATAATTGTTTAAACACCAGGACAGATACCGGTTGACTCACTCAAAACCCAACCCAATCATCTTCTCTTTCTCTACTGTAAAGACTAGAAAATGCAGTGCGTACTTTCCCAGAACCTTAGCACCTGGTGGTATCCATATGACGTGTCTCTGAATGACATGAAATGTCATGAAATGAAGTGAAAATTCTTGGGATGGGCTTTCCTCCCAAAGTAAAAAGGCAAAATGAAATGCACATCTCAAAATGAAATGCATATCATCTTCCTGCCTGGAACAAGGACATGAAGCCAGAGGTACAGCAGGTATTCTGGAATGAAAGGAAAATGAGGTGTAGGAGATGATGGAGCAGAACAAGACAAAGAACCTGGAAGACTGAAAATATCATGGCACTGGCTCACAAGCCGTGGATGGCCTGCCTCCTGTTACAGGCAGCCAAACATAAATATAAACTCAGACAGAGTTTGATGCTGGTTTAGAGAAATTCAGAAATGTTGCACATGTTAAAAGAAAATTTCAAGTGTTATTTAAAAGGTTAGAAAGGGAGGGGTATGAAAAATGCCCAGACAGTAACAAATTTATTCAGCCTGCTGAAGAGAAAAGTCATGGTAGATCGTGACAAATTGTTCTGTTTTCCAATGATGTAGGACCTAACTCCAACCCTTCATGAAATGAGACATCCTTGCCCACCTGGATGAATGTAATTGTTTTCATTCTGACTGAACACAGCCCAAACATTATTTTTATATTATCTAACACATATCTATTAACAAATAGTAACCCCAAGAGATAGATCCTATTATTACCTCCTATTTATGAGAAAGTCAAGGCCCTGACACTATGCTCTCCAAGATGGTAGCCACTAGCCAGAGGAGACTATTTGAATTCAAATCCAAATTAATTAACATTAAAATTCAGTTCCTCAGTCACACTACCCACAATTTAAAAGCCCAACAGATATATGTGGCGAGGGACTTACCATACTGGACAGCACAGATTTAGAATATTTTCATCATTGCAGGAAGTTCCAATCAGAGGAGTTGCTCCAATTAGTGAAGTAATTTACCCAAGATTCTATAGCTGATAAGAATTTGTGCTTATCCCAGGCTCTACTTCGCAGGGCACACAACGTCTTCTCGAGACAGTACATTAGTTTCCTATTGCTGTTGTAACAAATTGCCACTAACTTAGTGGCTTACATCACCACAGATTTATTATCCTATAGTTCTGGAGGCCAGACATCTGGAATGGGTCTTCCTGGGTTAAAACCAAGGCCTGCACAGAGCTGCATGTATTCTGTTGCCTTTTCCAGCTTCTAGAGACCACCCCATTCCTTGGCTAGCAGCCCCTTTCTCCATCTTCAAAACCAGCAACAACAGACTGAGTCCTCGTCTTGCTGCAGTCTCTCTGGTTCTCCCTCCTCTGCCTCTCTCTTCCACTTGTAAGAACATGTGATTGGCATTGCCCCCACTCCCAGTTAATTTAGGATAGTATCCCCACCTTAAGATCAGTGAGTTAGCAACCCCAGTTCCATCTGTAACGTTAATTCCCCTTTGCCATCTCACCTAATGTATTCACAGGTTCCAGGGATTAAGATGTGGCTGGTTTTGAGGCCCATTATTCTGCCTCCCCACAGGCCTTCCATGATTTGACCCCACATGATTTTCAACCTTCTAGTCCTTGAATCATCTTTATATTCCTTGTGTTCTAGCCAAGCAAAAATGTTTACCCTCCCTTAAACATGCCATTCATTCTAATAAACATGATTAACGATCTTCTATGTTCTTCGATCCCAGGAAAATAAAGCTGATTAGAGCAGGTCCCTACCTAGAGGACTTCTCCATGCCTTTGTTTGAAAATGTTCCCTCTTCCAGAAATGGCGTTTTGAAGCCCCACCTACAGCCCTGTTTGAACACACCTAAATTTTACTTATTCTAAAAATTCTGTTCACATACCACCTAATCCATGAGACAATGCCTGAAATCAATTCAGATACCAGAAGATGGTGGCTATAGGTCAGTGATGGAACATTTAGCTGCAGCTCCAAAGATGCTACCAGCCACATTAGGCACCCTCTTTAGGACTCCAAGAGGCAGGTTGTGTACATACTGTAGAATGGGGGTCAGAGTATGGACTCTGGAGTCAGAAGGCCTGGGCTTGAATCCCAGGGGGGAAAATGGCTTTACCTTCTAAGAGCAGAACATCTTTTTCCTCCCCTTTGCTCTGTATGGGGAAATGGGTGGAGGGTAGGGTCGATGAGAATATTAACATATTTATTTTACTTCATTTCACCTTCTTTATTTCTTTCTTTTTATGCTTAAATTCCTTAACCTTACATTTTATCCATGTGCTTTTCAGGGTCTTTGTTGTGTGGTAGGTGGAGCATTTAGCCAGGGTCTGTGAATGCATGGTGTCACAACAATGCCAAGGACATTATGATAGTGATAAATGAACTAGAACTCAAAAGAAATCTGGGACCCTCCAAGCAGGACAGATGAAAAATAAAATGACATTTTTCAGTGTGATTTATCTAAAGTCATTTATGATAAGACATTTCAGGGCACAGGACACATTCGAGGTGCATATCTCTCAGGGAAACTCCACCACCAAGAAGACCAAAATCATTTTCATACATCAAGGCCCCTAAATGCAAGCCAACAACTTCATCTGATGCTAAACTGAGATACAGGGAACTCATACAACACTGGGGTGGTGGGGGGAGGGGGAGAATGACTGTAGGTTTTTTAGACTTAATGAGAGACTACAGAGATATACAAAATCATGGGGTTTGGACACTATATTGATGATTCGAAGGACTTTCAAGGGTGATTTTGACTCCACAATTTTTGCCTTATGTGCTGACTTTAAACACTAACTCCCATATAAGATATGACTCTACCCTTAAGACCTTTAGCTCCTGAGGCCTCGAGATCATTCATATTATATGAGTTTCTCGAAAGGCTCTCTGAATCTAAAAGAAACTGGTCCCACTATACCCTTGTGTTCATGTTTGCTTTTAAACAACTCACACCTTGGTTTAGTGTGCAAGAGCTTTTCTCAGTTTCATTTCAGCTGCTTTTAGCATTGTAGGCCCTGGATCCAAAGAGCTTAGGGTCTGATGGGCTTTGAAGTTTAATTATTAAAGAAGCAATTATACAACTGAGAAGAGTGAACCTGGAAATGAATCCAGCAGCTGGGGTGAGTTTGAGAGGAGTCATGGGGACCATCAAGACTGAGAGCCAGAGACACAACCAAGCAATTCCACCAGGGGTTTACATGACCAAATGAAAAGTGACACAATGTACTTTACAACATAACAAAATAGATCTTTCTCTTGGTTATTTTCATCTTTTTATCAAAAGAGTGGATCTAATTCTAAAACATTTCCTGGCCTTTGGGAGAGTCACCATAACTCTAAGAAGGAAGGAGACCTAAGCTTCAAACTAATCTTTCAGTTCAACAGGGGGAGACCTTTGCAAATGACTTCGTTGTTCTATTTAAATGAGAAGAGGGTTTTCTCACAGTGTGTTCTATGGAATACCAGTTATGGAAAGTGTTCCATAGCAGTCAAATGAATCCAACTTTGTAAGTTTCACTTACTATTGTGTATTCCCCTCTTGGAAATAAACAATGCACATTAGCATATTAAAGGCTTTGAGAAATCCTGTAGTAAATGAACTTTGCTTAAATTCTGTATTTCCTAAACATTCTTGATCATAGATACCATTTTTGGTGAGACGTTAATTAAAGTGTGATCCAAGGAACTCACTTTGAGAAAACTGAACAGCTTTGCATAAGCCCTGTGAGTATCAAGGCCATGTCTATGTGTTCACACTGTACTTGGTACAGAGTAAAGTATGGGCTGGCAAGTCATGGCCAGTACACAAAATCCAGTCTATGAGTTAAGTGTGTTTTTCACATTTTTAAGTGGTTGAAAGAAATCCAAAGAAGATGTTATTTCATGACATGTGAATATTATACGAAATTCCAATTTCTATGTCTATAATAC
>NW_017731928.1:1102198-1102944 GCF_001890085.2 Hipposideros armiger | reverse complement strand
ATGGATTTGGCTTTTACCCAATTAATTACGTTTGTGCCATCAGTTTATGAGCTTCTTTAGTCTCTACAGCTGCAGCTAGGAGAGCCCAGTAGTACAATAATGGAGCCTTTGGGATTTCACCTACCCTCTCCACTGAGCCTCCACTAGCGTTGACCTTGGAAGTCAAGTAAGAGGGGTGTTTACTGTCTTAGTTACACTATTTCTTGAATTAGAGTGAAACAACCCAATTCTGTCAGGGAAGGAGGGGATGAATTTGCAGGTAGGGAAGAGTCTGAGGCTCTAGCATATTGCTTGAGGAGCTGGAAGGCTCGCACAGCTAATAACAGTAATGGTACTAGTGGCTAATAATAGTACTACTGCTAGTAGCAGTAATAATAGTTACTATAATAATAAATGTAATTGATGACTTTTCTCAAACACTTACTATGCATTATATATTTTGCTAATCACTTTAAAGAAATTGAATAGAAATTTCCATACTGATGTCTTAAAATTAAAGGAAAAAAGAGAGAGAGAACTCAACTGGTAGTCTTTGTACTCGAGCCTTACTTATAGATTGGTGTTTATTAAGATTACTGCATAATGTTAAATAAGGAACTGTTTAAACCTAATGTTATTGCTAACAGCAATAAACACAAATTAAATTCGTTTTAGATCCAATGAAGTGCATAGACTGGCCCTACAGCCTGTGTACTAGTAAGTAATGTTTGCAATACATCAAGAAGATAATAAAACTGCCATTTTTT
>NW_017731928.1:1095770-1099183 GCF_001890085.2 Hipposideros armiger | reverse complement strand
GTTTGATCCATCCTGATATTCATCTGCTTCTTCTTTGTTTCTCCCCTCACTGATTAACTGAAGAATTCTGTTTGTTCCCTTTCTCAAATAAACCCCATACCTCATTAATTAACAACATCCTAACCTGGAAAAGAGCAATTTCTTAATCCTCAGGTGCCCGGAGACTGAAATCCAATTTACAACTTCTTGCAGTTTTTACTGCTGATGCATTCAAGTCCCATGCCTCGATGGCCGAGTCTGAGTCCGGAGTCCGGAGATAACATCGTCTTCAAACAGACCAGACCCCAAGGAAGGATGCAGCCCCCAGACCTGTCTGACCGACTCCCCTTTCCTATATAAGAAAAAGCTAAGCTGAAGTTAGTGCAGCTGTCCTCTCTGACTCGGGACTCTGCCCCAGCAACCCCCACCCGCAGGAGTTTCTCTCCTTACTACCCAAGGCAGCCGTCATCTTTGGACACTGCCATGGGCATTCTCTCTCTTCCTAACTTTAATAAAACCTTTCTTCACTCTCCCACTTTATAGAGTCTTGTGTGAATGCTTTCACCTTTTGCAAATGACCAGGGGTTAATTCCACGCAATGACACTTCACCAAAAAGGTTGCATTAATTTATATCCCATATTAAAGACTTTCAAAATCATTGTAGTTTGTAGAATGTTGACCTTCCTAAAAGATATGTCTGTATCCTAATCCCTAGAACCCGTGAACGTGATTTTAACTTTGCAGCTGTGATTAAGTTAAGGCCCTTGAGATGGGCTCATTTTGGATTATGCAGGGCGCCCCATATCCAATCACAAATGTCCTTATGAGACAGAGGCAGAAGGAAACATGACAGACACATGGAGGAGAAAGTGATGTAAAGGCAGAGGCAGATTAGAGAGCAGCAGCCACAAGCCCAGGAATCCACGGCAGCCTCCAGAAGCTGAAAGAGGCCAGAAACACTCTCCCCAGCGCCTCCAGAGGGAGGACAGCCCTGCCAAAAATTCGATTTTAGAATTCGAACTTCCAGAACTCTGAGAGAATAAATTGCTATTATTTAAGCCACCAAGTTAGTGCTAATTTGTTATGGTGGCCTCAGGAAACAAATACAATCATTGCTGTTAAATTGGTGCTTTGTTGGTAAAATAGAAAAAAGCGTCCAGAGTTTGGAGGCAAATTGATTGAAAATGACCCAAAGAGAGGTCAAATCCTGGAGTCCTGCTCCTAAGAGCAGCCCTCTTTAGCTTCCTCCCAAACAACTCCCCCATTGTCTCCACTGCATACATTCGCTCTTGGTCAGATCTGAAACCAAGACCCAAAACAACAAAACAAAGGAAAACTAATACAACTTACCAATTTTTCTTGGTTTTGGCACAGCAGATGCAATGGTAATTAATCCAGTTCAGACTTTGAGAAGGAAGTTTTATGAATGTTTTTTTTTTTCTTAAAAGCTCAGGTGGTGGCAGATGGAGACTCACATATCTACATCAGTCTAATCGTAATTGATCCAGCGAGAGTCTTGCTGGAGAGGGGAGAGCATTTTCCAAGGCTTTAGTCTCCCCTGGTGGAATTATCATGCCATCTGGAACCAGGCAGTACACTCCTTTCACAGAAGTTGTGGAGCTAATTACTGACCAATTCCAATGTAGATCGGCTTACAACCATGGAGTGACCCTCTCTGTATTCCAAGCCACTGCTCTCTCACAGGCCAATTTTGACTTCATGAAACTAACCCTGTTTCACACTTNCACCGGGTTCACTCTTGATCATCCTTCAGGGAACCCCTCAGACAAGGTCTCACGCCCCTCCTGGATGCCTTCAGAGCACCCTGTGCTTCTTCCTAAGCATGTGGAACCATCATAACCATATACACGCATGTCCACATTGCATCTGCTGCCAGGCTCCTCTTTAGACCAGCATGCCCAGCGGAACTGTACTGCGAGTCATAGATGTCATCTTCAATGTTCTCATAGCCATTTTAAAAAATGAAAAGAAGCAGATGAAATTTTACTCATAGATTTTATTTAACCCAATATCCAAAATGTTATCATTTCAATATATCATCAATATGAAAAATTACTAATGGTGTATTTTGCATTTTTTTTCATAATAAGTCTTCAAACTCCAGTGTGCATTTTACACCTACAGCACAACTCAGTTTGGACTAGCCAGATTTCAAGTATTCAGTTGCCACACATGGCTGATGACTATCATAGTGGACAGCCAAGCTCTGGACAGTAAGCTCCCTGAGGGCAATAACAGGACAGTCTTACTGCTATACCCATAGTGCCAGATTATACTTGGCTCAAAGTAAGAGTCAAATAAATATTTGGTTTAAAAAAGAAGAAGAAGCAGTATTTGTACAGAGGAAGAAATGGAGGCCCAGAGAGAAGAAGTGATTGGCCCATGGGCACAGGTGAACAGGTGCTAGCTTTCAAGTGCAGCCAAATAGCCAGGTACCTCTTGGAAACTGGTCATCTCTCAGGTCAATCTGCCCTTATTGGTGCAAATGTGCTCCCAAAGGTCATCCCACAGCATCTTTATTAAAAACTGGCACATTGAGTGGCGCATTGGTTGGCAGTTGGCTTGGGGCGCTGGCTCTGGGCAGCGGGGCCCCAGTTCAGATCCCACATGAGGGTCAGTGACACTGCGCCCTCTACAGCTGGGATGGTGAACTACAGCTCAACCTGGAGCTGGGCTGCCGTGAGTCTCCTGCGACAGTGTGGGCTGCAATGGGGCTGGCCGGAGGCGGGCATGGGCTTTAGTGAGCCGCGGAGAGCAGCGTCCAGTGGAGGGTGGGCCGCTGCCTCCCCAGGGAGGAGTGCAATGGTGATGCCAGCATGGGCGGTGGGGCAACATCCTCCAAGGCTGGATTGAGGAGTGGAGGGGCAGCGGCTTGTCTGTTCCCCTTCCCCAATTCCCCAATGGAATCTTTTAAAAAAAAACTTTACCTTGAAAGGCAGGAAAAGTTTGATTTCATGAGCAAAGTTTTCTTTCTATTACCTTGTAAGTCCTATAGATTGATAGGTATTATGTAAGCGGCATTAAGGTGCTGTGCACTGCTGCAGATGTTATTTTGAAATCTCTGCACAGCTATTGTATTATCAGTGGAGATTTCCTTCAGGATTCAGCCTTCAATTTCTCTGGACGAAGCTGTGAAGTGAGTCAGAGTTAGCACTCCCTCCCCAGGTGGGAGGGCGGGAGTCAGGGGGTGGGTATCTGTGGGCATGAGTGAGCCCACAGGGAACAGCAAACGAAAGTGGTCAGCATGTCTCACATTCCTAGCTTTTATGCACACCCTCTGAAAATCAGAGTAGGGTAGCCCTAAGAAAGATCTCCTTCCCTTGAAAGGTTTCATTGTAAATGAAGGGACAGTAATCACAAAAAAAGAGAGAGAAAGAGAAAGTGGAAATACAAGAAATATAGTTTCAGCCTA
>NW_017731928.1:1080005-1089710 GCF_001890085.2 Hipposideros armiger | reverse complement strand
GGCTTACAACCATGGAGTGACCCTCTCTGTATTCCAAGCCACTGCTCTCTCACAGGCCAATTTTGACTTCATGAAACTAACCCTGTTTCACACTTAAATAATGTTTACAGTTTTCAAAGCACTGCCAGATGTAGAACCTCAATTATGTTATGTTGTTTCTCACAACAAAATTATGAGATAGAAATGGGGCAGGAATGATTGTATACATTGCATGCATTTTCTAGAAAATGAAAACTGAACTTCAGAGAGGCTACATGACTTGTCTACGCTCCAGACTTCATATCTACTTATGTCCTCCCCACCAGAATGCCTCCTGAGGATTAACCCATCTAAGCCAGACATAAATAAAAAATAAGCCTGTTTATGTTCAGTTGCTCTCTCTTGCTGGGAGTTGAGGTGTCCCTGGACTGAAAAGCAACCTTCTGTGTGTACACGTGCAAAGTTGGATAAATATCAAGGCATTTCTGATTATCCAAGACCCAATTATCCTCTAGACTCAAATTCATTGTTCACGGTGTATTTTACTTTGAATAAGATTTGTTAAAGAAAAAAAATATTCCAAGTTGAACTCTGTTTGGGGTTAAATGTGGACTTAGCCTCTACCATCAACAACCCTCTAGTCTCCTGCTATCGTTTGTCTTCTGATACCCAAGGAGGGAGATCATCAGAGAGCTCATATGTATTTAAAAACTTATTTGTCTAAGTACATAGCTCTCAAAACACTGGATTCCAACATTTCCTTGGCAAGTCATCAATAATAATAAGTAAAGTTTCAGGTGGTTGTTCTCCATAGTACTATAAAAAGAAAATTAAAAGCAAGATCAAGTGTTCTTTTTGAAAATACCAATAAAAATCCTTCATCTTTTATGACTACTAGAAACCAAAAAAAGTTCGTCTCTCAAGATAATTCCCATTTTTGTTCTGTGGATCACAGGAGTTATAAGCAATTTAAATTAAAGGCAAGAGATCTAAATTTATATATTCAAATTCATTTATTCCCCAAATATATATGGAGTCCCCACTATGTGCCAAACATGTGCTGGAACTACAGGAGTGAGCAAAACAAAATCTCCAGTCATAACAAGCACAGTTTCCACTGGGAAAAAAAGTCAGGCCATGAACATATATCAATTCAGTCTCTAGTTAAGCATATTTAGAGACTCAAGGTTGACCAGTCCTGTTGCCCTCACTCAAACACCTTGAACTGGAAGATTACAAAAGCTATACACAGACAAAGCAGCTGGCCTCAAATCTGCAATTTAATTTTAGGTAGCCAAGTAAAAATTGCCATGACAGTGACATACACAAAAAAGTAATCATTCAGAGGCACAAGAAAATGCTACTCCTGCATGGGAATTTTTAAGGATATGGGCTCCTCAGGAGGGTGGGCCTCTGGGAGGGAGTACATGTTTACCAAGGACTCCTCCTGGCCGCCAGGGGGCTTCTTCCACTTTCTTGCACCTGTTCTGCTGTTATATTCATACACATTCCCAGAGACTGCGGGGAGAAGCACACAAAACAGAGAGAAAGTGAATTATAATGAACTCACAAAGCATTGATTCATCCCACAAAGCACTTATCGAGCATTTGCCGTATACCCAGTGTAGTGACAAGTTGCTTGTCTTGTCAAGCCTTGCTCCGTTACCAAAGGAAAAACTAGAAGAACAGCTGGAAGCAGCATGTGATTTCACATGCATTAAAAATTGTCCTTTTAGCACTCAAGAGCTTTTTGTGGTGAAGGAATGACCATGGTAGTGGTCATTAAATGTCATAAAACTATTCACACAGACAAAAAAATATAAGTGCATGCAAAAACTGGGCCAATCTGAGTAAAGGTTGTAGTCCAGTTAATTGTATTGGACCAATGTCAATTTCCTGGTTTTGGTGCTGTGGTTATAAAAGCTGTTGCATATGGGGGAAGCTAGGTGATGGGTACAAAGTACCTTTCTGTACTTTTTTTTTCAATTTCTTCTGAATCTGTAATTCTTTTAAAAACCAAAAGTTTTTTAAAAGAATGTGTCAAACTATTATTTTAATTGTTCCTCAAGTGATATGCCTTATACAGTGTCTAAGGTTTATTCCACCAATCCTTTATGGAAACAGTAATGAAATGAAATGAAATATAATAATATACAAGAGAAAAGAAACAGGGTAAATAGGGCCCGATATAGTAGGAAGTCAACCAACTGTTGTTTCTTATGTGTTTAGATATAATTAATAAATAAAAGTAATAATATTATAACAACAATACATAATAATAGCTGACTCTTATAGTTTTTACTATATGTCAGACTCAGTTTTCATATATTAATTCATTTAATCTACTCAATATCCTTGTGACATACATACATATTATGGACCACATTTTAGGGATGAGGAAACTGGGGCACAGAGATGCTAAGTAACTCATCAATGCCACACCATTTGTAAGTGGTAAACCTAGATCTGAACCCAGGGAGTCCAGCTACAGAGCTCTAAATGCTACCCACCTAGGATAGGGGGCCATGTCTTCTTTTACTTTGATTAGGCCTTATGAATAAAATGATACCTTATGCATCGCATTCTGGGTTCCACAAAACATTTAATAGATGATTGTATGTCCCAACACATACCAAAAAATTTATTTTTATTTTAAAATATTTCTCTTCTCTAAGTGTCATGTAACATTTCAATGCACTGAGTCAGCTCTCAAAAATCCTTTATTTGAAAGGTGCTTCTTGTTCCAGGGCCAATGTGCTAGGGTAGACAGTGCACTTCCCTGAAAAACACCTCCCTCCACAAAAAAAAAAAAAAAATCACTCAATAGTGCATGTTAGAACTTGAAAACTAATTGCTGAGTCAGGCATAAAACATCCAGTTTCAAAATAAGCCAACTGCATTGATCCAAACACATAGTAACTATGTCCTCAGAATAAAGAAGATCAAAGGTGATGAGTATCAGTCCAATGCTGAATGGGCAAAGAGTGACCACAACAGTTTACCTTTATTAGGCTCCATACACTTGTTTTGTTGTGGTTTGTAGAATGGAGCAATCTACAGCCCAGTGTTATTAATGCACTGCTTCTTACCAGGCCAGTGGTAGGAAAGATCATGACTAGTGTTAGGGTGAGGGTTCCTGGGTCAGAATGACTAGCTTTTAATCCCGACTCTTTCCTCTCACCAGACTATGATCCTGGGGGTACCTTGTCCCTCTGTGCCTCGGTTTTCTCATTTGTAAAATGAAGATAATAATCACAGTCATGACCTCAGAAATAGTTATGAGAATAAAGAAATAATGCAAAAGCATTTTCACCATACTAAGAATTCAACAAATATTTACTATGATTTGATATTAGAAATGTCCTAATACACGTTCTAATAAGTCTGCAATTGTATAGTTAAATATAGAGTCTTTCAGTGTACAAGGAATAATGTTAAAATTAAATAGGTGATACTGCAGCTTTAATAGTCAAAAGGTAGAAGCAATCCATATGTCCATTGCTGGGTGAATGAATAAGCAGAATGTGGTAAACACATACAATGGAGTATTATTCAGCCTTACAAAGGAAGAAGATTCTGACACATGCTACAAGATGGGTGAACTTTGACGATGTTATGCTTAGTGAAATAAAGTAGTCACGAAAGGATAAATATTAGATGATTCCACTTACAGGAAGTACCTAAAGTAGTCAAATTCATAGATACCAAAAGTAGAATGTTGGTTTCCAGGGGCAGAGGGAATGAGGGGTTAGTGTTTAATGAGCACAGAGTTCCTGTTGGGGAGGATGAAAAACTTCTGGAAATGGAAGAGAGTGATTGGTTGCACAGTAACGTGAATGTACTTAATGGCACAGAATGGTACAATTAAAAATAGTTAAAATGGTAAATTTTATTTTATGTACATTCAACACAATAAAAATTAAATAGGTTAATAATTATAAAATAGTGCTTAGAATCAGTCTGCTATATTGCAAGTACTAAACAGGTGTTTATTAAATATACATTTTTTAAAAACTTTAGAGGAAACTTTAGAGGAAAGCAAGCATACAGTAATTTTGATTATTTTCAATAATATAACTAAGTAGGAAAAGACCCAGGAGATGATCCTGAAGGTCTGCTACAGGCTACTCTGCTATTCTTCCACTGAGAGTCTGGGACGAGACCTTCCTCCCATGGCCAACACACAACAGTCTTCTCACTGCTCTTGAAGCCAAGTCCCTACCTACCTCCTCCTCATCTGCCTCTGTTCTACCACAATTAACATTTAGTCTCTGCTCAATAGAGCTTCACCAACTCTTTTCCTTCCTTTCTTTGAAAGGAAAGAATGCTATATGACCCTAAACACATGCCATAACCTCTCTGAGCCTCTGTTTCAATGTCCATAAAATGGGGACCATGATGGCACTCCCATTATAGGGTTATTGTGAGGATTAAATGAGACAAGGTATATTCAGTGTAGGTAAGCACTCAAAAAAAAACACAAAACACTTACATATGCTTTTAAAGAATTCCTGGAAACTGAAACTCATAGATTTAACCTAGATTAAAGTAGGATATAAGCAGGATGTTTTTAATTTAGTGTAAGTGGTAATATTTCTTTATGGAGAGCCTGGAAGTCAGTAATAAAGCATCACTAATTGCATGCCAAAACATCCAGAGCTGTCAGAATTTAATCTTCAGTAAAGGGTCACAAACTGCTACATTGCCAATGAGTCTTTGTGACTAATACTCCATGTGAATGACCCTTCACAAAACAATTTTTATGTTCATTACATTCATATTTAAACATCACAATCATCGTGTAACTGGCAACGCCCACAATATTATTCCGATCTTTCAGTGGGAAAAGGGAGACTCAGAGAAGTTAAGTACTGTCTCCAGATTCAAGTAGACTGCTAGCGGTTGTGTCAATACTCAAACCCAAGTCTTCTAACTTATATCCAGGACTTCACCAATACCTCTGGTGATATCCTATTCCTGCCCCTTCTTTAGAGAAGAAATGCATGGGAAAAAGAAAAGTCTTTGAAAGCTTATAAAATGGAGGTATTATCTGCTATACAATTTCAAGTTTCATAAAAGATAAATCTTTAGACCAGGAATTGCAAATCCATGACCCACCTGGCCTATAGATGTTGTGGTTAATTAAAGATGGTCACAAATTCTTTGACTTCATCCCTGGAAAGGTAGAATATATGCTCCTCTCTTTAAATCTGGGTAAACTGAATGGATTAACAGGTAGAATATGGTGGATGTGATGCTGTACCTGTTTCCAGGCCCATGCCTCAAGAAACTGGCAGCTTCACCTTCCTATCTCTTGGAATGCCCTCTAGGAGATCTAAATTGATATATAAGATGTTGAGCCAATCCTGCTGGAGGGACTACATAAAGAGAGCCTGAGATTACATGCAGAAGAGGTGGGAACCACTTGAGCCCAACCAAGCATCTATCCCCACCAAGTTGGCAGGCATGTAATTAAGCCATTTTGGACCAGCCAGACCAGACCAGCTGCCCGCTGAATACCATTAAAGCCCCTTTTAATACCATAAAGCCAATGAACTGTCCAGGTGGCACCTACACAAATTCTTGACCCACAAAATTGTGAGATATAAAAAAATGGTTGTTGTTTTAAGCCAGTAAATCTTGGGGTAGTGTACACAAAAATATGTAACCAGGAGGGAAAATGTGTTTTATTTGTCCTGAACAATGGAGTTTGTTTCAATTGAATTACTTACCTATACTTTTTAAATGGGCAGAATTCATGTAACAATTGGGATTTCTAACTTTTTTTAAGCATCAGAATTCTGGCAACTCCAGGCCTATTCCCAATATGACAATAATCTGAGAAAGCCCAGTAATAGCCATGGCCCCCAAGCATCAATTGCCATTGATGATTGAACTTGCTGTCTTATATGGCCCCTTTCAATCATGTACTTTACCTGCCTGGCCCTTGAATGGTTTACTTTAGGTCAAAGTCTTATTATGCAAGGCATAATGAATAAGTAATTTATTCACACAGTATAGCATCCAAATAGGCAAAATGGGCTTAACTCAAAAGATACTTAAACACCATACCTGGATCAACGGCTTCTCCATCAAATATGGTCTCGTACACAATGGTTTCCTTTTGAAAAGCACAGCATATTAGCAATGAAGTCAGCTTGATAAATTAGTTTTGACATGTGGTGAGTACTTTGAGCAGGTGAATTCTTACAAATTACCTAATCTTTCTTGTGCGGAGGGCTAGCAGCCTGGGTTCAAATTTTTCCTGCTATTCTCGTGTCCCCCCCAGCCCCAGCCCCCACATCAATCTGCCCACCTCCCTGCACTCAGACTTTTTTATTGAGGTGAAGTCTCTTATCTTGGATGGGAGGTGTTATGGGCTGAATTGTGTTCCTCAAATTTCATATGTTGAAGCCCTAACCCCCAGTAGCTCAGAATGTGACTATATTTAAAGCCAGGACCTTTAAGTGGGTGATTAAGATAAAATGAGGTTATATGGGTAGGTCTTAATCTAACATGACTGATGCTATAAGAATAAAAGATAAGGACACAGACAAAACAGATGAGGGATGACACAGAGAGAAAGCAGCCACCTGAAAGCCAAAGAAATAGACCTCAGAAGACACCAGACCTACCAACACCTTCATGTGACACTTCTGACCCCTAGAACTAGGAGAAAAGAAGCCTCTCTGTTTAAGCCACCCAGTCTGTGGTTATTTTGTTTTGGGCAGTACCAGCAAACTAATACAGAGATGGGTGGGCATCCATTTTGTAAAGGAAAAATCAGGGGAAAGGAGCATTGAAAGTGAACCAGCTCATGAAATAATGTCGTGGTCAGTCAGGACTCAGACCAGAAAGTCCTTGGTAAATGAGGCAGCAGATGGAGAGAAAAAAGGGGAGATAAAGGCTAAAAATGCCCTTTCTTTTTCTTTTCCACGTTTATATTTCCTGGAACCAGGCTTACCCTTGTACAGCTGTTTATGTGGATCATTTCATGATTAGCCTCGTCCAATTTTAAGATTTCAGATACTCTAGGGTACAGATTTTACCATCTGCTAAGAAACTCCAGGGTTGAAAACTTATTCAGCTCTATTGCATAGAAGAATCTATTTTCAAATCTAGATCTTATTTTTAAGTAGTGGTAGATAATGCTGGATTTCCATTTGTCGAGAGTTGTTTTCATTGAATACACTTACAGTATTTGAGGTAAATTTTGACCTAAGCCAGATTCTAAGACTAGACCTGAAATCCCAGTTTCGTAATACACAGAAATGCAACAGAAGCAGATAAATTGAAATGATTTTATTTCCTTTCTATGATGCCTGAGTAGATTTATCATATGTTTATAAGGAAGAATTTTTCATTGAACAATAATTATAGAGGAAATGTAGTGCCCTTTCTTCTACTATAAAGGGATCACAAAAATATACTTACTGTTAATACTTCTAGTTTTTTATTTCTGTTTCCAATGACAATCTTTTCCTTTTGACTTCTGTCTTCTGTTCAAAAAATAATTAAATAAAAGGCAGGTATCTGATGAGTAGCTTTTTAAAATCACACAACTCATAATAATCATGTGACAATTAGCAATCTGTATTTTACCTGCAATATACTTCATACCCCTGCATGAAAAGAAAATTGGACAAAATGTCAGCTTTGTTATGCTAACACATGGCAAAAAACAATTTTTGCAGTACATGACTATTATCACATCTCTCTCACTCCCAATTTTTTTAAAATGTTGTATGTGGAATAATATACTGATCTCATTAACCATCACCACCCCACCTCACTGATTCATAAATTATCTCTACTTAGTTAATAAAAATTCAGAATCAACTCTACTTTTGAGGCCGTGACATTCTGCTCCTTGAAGAATTATTTTTGGATGGTGATGAAAGCAGCTTCACTTTCTATCCATTTCTTTGGCCCCTCTGCCCAGCTTCACATAGATTCAAACCAAGTGTGGAGATAGCATCTGGATTTATCACCTGTCTCGAAGCTAGTCCCCGGTGGTTGTCAAATACCTGCCCATGACCTGCTTGCATCAAAATAATATGGGAAATTGTTCAGCTTGTCTACTCACAAATTGATTTGTTTAAAATCTATTCTCACAGAGAATCTGTTTCAGTTGATCTAAGGTAGAACCCCAGGATATGTGTTGCTGTTTTTTAAAGAAAGCTCTCCAATTGTTTCTGAGCTAGAGCAGGGTTGGAGTCATGGTGAAAGGCACCACTGAGTTTTGTATCCCAAGTATTATACTTTCCTCTGTGCCCCTCGAAAGCAAACTTAGGCAGAAGCCCTCAGGGTAAGATCGCCAAACCACAACTGATTTCAACTCTTTATATCAGAAGCTTACAAAGAAAAATTACATACTTGGGTTTGGGCTTGGAAAATTCCTTGGCCATTTTCTGACAGCATCCCATAGTGTTTCCATATCTCCAGAGCAGGAAGCATACCCAGGAAACCAACCCAGCAAAGAAGACAGCCATCAGAGTGAAGATGAAAGGGATGTACCAGTCACTGGCTGTGTATGTGTTGATAGCTGTGTACACAATGGTCAGACCTTTTCTTTGCTGGGAAATATTATTTCAAAGCAAACAGAGCATTAATTTGTATTTTCAGAGAGCGCCTGTTTACACATAGCATTAGTATAGAGCCGTGGTCCTACACAGTGCGTTTTTTAAAATACCACAGGTAATACTGAGGAACACCCAACCCTAGAAAATGCACCAATTTAAGGATCTTATGACTTGAATTGTATACTATGACCACTCTGTGAACCTGGACAAAAATATTTCTCCTCTTTGACTTCAGTTCTCTCATCTGTAAAATCAAAGGGTTGAGACAGATGGTATCTGAGGTTTTTTTAGACTTATATGCCTCTATTATCTACACTATATAGGAAAAACTCTTTTGTGCAGCTGGAGAGAACAGTGTGTTCTTGAAAATCAAATATTCTGTTGGAAAGATTTATAATTCATGTTGTAAAAAATGACTCTATTTCAAAGTATAGAAGACAATAAAATACACTAACCATACAGTCTACTGAACAGACTTTATCCTTGGTTGACTCAGAAACCATTGTGGAGTCCTGAAAAGGCTTTGCTTATCTGTTTTTGAAATAACAAAATACTAAAGGGTCTGCTAAACTTCACAGGGTTTGATCAAAAGTTAGATGCAATGAAGAATATAAGTCATGCACTGCAGTGCCTGGCACATGGTAGGTGCCCATTCTATGAAGAACACAGCTCTAGAGAATAGTGTTTAAAAGTGTCCATGATTTGTAGAGATTTGTAATTGATAGATGTCATTAATGAGTGCACCATTCTGGTGGGCAGCAGTTTCAGAGAATTCAGACATAATTAGTTGCTTGTTGGGGCTCCACCTGCAGTTATCACGAGCTCTCTCTCACCCACAGGTTGTACTCACAATTTGTACTCTCAGGTGCACACTCTGAAGTGGCCTGAGGGATGGGTGGTGAGTGATCGCGTGAAAAGATGTACAGGTTAAAGTGATGCCCTAAGTAGCATGTTAGCCTTTCTAGATGAAACTTGAATTTACAGTAGAATATTTCCCACACAGAGACCCAAATTAAATTCTATAACTGTTTACCTCAGACCTGGTGGTTGGAGGAGGTGGCGTATTGACCCTCGTCACATAAATATCTATAATAGCAGTGCCTGTCCTGGGCTTGGTGGCTCTGCCGTGTTTCAGGTTGTCATC
>NW_017731928.1:1073980-1076450 GCF_001890085.2 Hipposideros armiger | reverse complement strand
ATAACAGGGGGCCACACTAGTCCACACAGGGAACACCTCTGGAGCACCTGGCTCTGGTGACTGGGGGGATTGCACTACTGGGCCTCACAGGACACCTTCTACATTAGGCCACTTTTTCAAGAGCAGGAGATGTAGCTGATCTACCTAATACATAGAAACAAACAGGAAAAATGAGGAGACAAAAGAATATGTTCCTACCCCCAAAAAAAAAATACAAAACCTGAGAAAAACAACTAAATGAAACAGAGGTAAGCTGTTGATTATATAAAGAGTTCAAAGTAATAGTCATAAAGAGGCTCATCAAATTTTGAAGAACAGTGGGTTAACTCAATGAGAACTTCAACAATAATGTAAAAAAGAAACAATCAGAACTAAAGAATATAACTGAAATGAAAAATATACTAGAGGGAATCAGATCAGATGAAGCAGAAGAATGAATGTATCAGCCATCAGGAAGACAGGATAGTGGAAATCACCCAATTGGAACAGCAAAATAAAAAAATAATTTAAAAGGATGAGGATAGCATAAGGGAACTCTGGGACAACATCAAGCATATTAACATTCACATCATAGAAGAGAGAGAAAAAGGGACAGAAAATTTATTTAAAGAAACAATGGCTGAAAACTTTTCTAAGCTGGCAAAGAAAACAGACATCCAAGTCCAGGAAGCAAGGAGAATCCCAAACAAGATGAACCCAAAGAGAACCATGCCAAGGCACACAATAATTAAAATGTCAAAAGTTAAAGATAAAAAGAGAATCTTAAAAGCAACAAGAGAAAAACAACCAGTTACGTACAAGGGAGCCCCCATAAGACTATATCAGCTGGTTTATCAGCAGAAACTTGGCAGGCCAGAAGGGAGTAGCATAATATATTCAATGTGATTAAAGGAGAAAACCTACAACCAAGAATACTCTAAACCCAGCAAGGTTTTCATTCAGAATTGAGGGAGATAGTTTCCCAAAACAAGCAAAGGCTAAAATAATTCATCACCACTAAATCAGCACTATAAGAAATGTTAAAGGGAATTCTTTAAGCAGAAAAGAAAAAGCCAAAACTAGAAATAAGAAAGTATATGAAAGAAAAAAATCTCACTACTAAAGGCAAACATATATAGTAAAGGTAGTAGACCAACCATTTATAAAGCTGGCATGAAAGAAAATATCAATAATTACTTTAATTGTAAANTCCTTTAAAAAGGATAATATAAAAATTATAATGAAGTTCAGATATGTTAAAAGGTTTTTCTCAAGCTACCATGCATTGGATTTGAAATACAGTAGGTGTAAATAAATACAATTTCTATTATTCTCTGAATTCCTATATCTATACAAGGCTTATAATAAAACTGAAATCAAATGAGCACTAAATTCAGTTGTTTAGAAAAAAATAGTTGTAGAGGTTAAGGTCATGAGTTTGATCTCCATATAAGGTCAGCAAGCATCAGACTATTATCAAATTATTATTCTGCCTTAATTGCTTTCCCTTCCTTTATCTCCCACTCAGAAAAATTTTATTTCCATCTTCAGCTCAGTCTAGATCAATATCAAATGGGCCAGTCAGACCACAAAAATCTATTGAATCCTGACTAAGTTTCAAGTGAAGTCTCAATGACCCTGGAGACACTGTTGTAAAAAAAACCATGCACATAGCCTCCACCTTCATGAAGCTCATCATCTAGCAAAAGAAGCAGACATTAAACTAGTCTTTTAAATTAATTGGCAATATGTTTACTGATATCCATGCTCTTAAATTAATTGGCAATATGTTCACTGATATCCATGCTCCCATTCTTTCAGATACATGACAACAGATCTGACCTCCATACTTTAAGTATGTCCCCTTGTTATACTGTCTCATGATACTTAGTAGTTTTCCTTAATAGTACTTGTCATACTTTATAATTTTATAATTGTTGATGCTACTACTAATTTAATGAACAATGATTTTCATGAATTTAAGATCCATATCTGTCTTGTACACTAATGTGTACCCATCTTTTAGTACATATTTGGTCTCCAATAAATTTCTTCCATAGGTCACAAGATGATGGCTAAAGTTGATATGGATCTTTGTGAATCCAACAATCATACAGGTGAAAACAACTATCCTAGAGCATCTGTATCACTATCACGTGGAAAGGTGGCTGCTGTTTTCAGCCAGAACCAAGGACAGCAGACTTAGTTCCTTGTACCTTAACCTCATGTTTCCCATGTGGACCCAAAGTCTCTTCATTGTCAAGAATCATTGAAATCACTGATAGTTCCCCCACAATGGTAATTAGATTAGGTATGTGGAAGAAAAAAAGGTTTGTTGAGGAAACTTAAAGCTATAAATATGAAATAGCTTAACGTTTATGAACATAGTTATTTCTAAGGTTATATCATGTTGAACAGGGTATAACTAATGTCAATTTAACACAGGCTCATGATTAAAAGAAATAATAAAATTATCCACCAGAAACTATCT
>NW_017731928.1:1072251-1073255 GCF_001890085.2 Hipposideros armiger | reverse complement strand
GTCTATTATTCCTGGGTCAACTGTGACCTTCAGTGTGGCCATTTGGGAGAGCTTCAGACTCATCAGAAGAACCTGTGCAAAACTCACAAATTACATAAATGAAAAGAAAAGAAAAGCTGAAGAATGATTTTTCTAAAAAAATATAATCCTTTGAACTTTTTAAATATCTATGCTTAATGGCAACTACGAGTATATGCTGAATTTGCTGCCTCTTTCATAATGTAGGGGCTTCCTCTGCATTACTCTCTCAAGCATAATGTATTTTTTGGTAACAATATGATTACCTCCAAATATGCTCTGATCTTAATCAGAGGCTGTTATCAACCTTTTCTTAATTAAAATACCATAAACCAGGAAAGTGTGATTTACATGGAAAAAAGATCAAAATATCAAGGATTTTTAAATGTCAGTGATTGAATGCCAGTGAGCTTAGAAAGGTTATCTGCCCACCTCTTAGATGAGTAATAACTTTCTCAACAACATTTGCAGAAGAATCCCTGGTGTAATCATATTTGCAAGTATTATCTTTTTTAAAATGGTCTTTGTAATGTTTTAACAACACAGCTAAATTCTTGGTGAATAATTCATTTCTTTAGTGTTACTTCTATAGATTGAATATAGTCATCTGTTCTATTAATATGTAAGGTGTTTTCATATGATTGTAGGGAGCTGTGATATAATAGAAACAGCACAGGACTTGGGATTAGAAACCTTTATTAAAACTTTGGGGGGCACTGACATGATGATCTGTTGTGGGGAAAGTGCACCAACCACAAGAAACACTTCACAGACCAGCTAAACTGGCATTCAAGGGTGAGGCTCCTACTTTGGGTTCAAGATGGCAGAGTAGGAAGATCCTGAGCTCACCTCCTGTCATTGATACCAAAACTATAACTCCATATAGAACAGTTTTTCCTGAGAATGACCTGAAGACTAGCAGAACAGATTTTCTACAACTAAGGTTATAAAGAAAAAGCCACATTAAGATGGGTAGGAGCGCAGAG
>NW_017731928.1:1059607-1065536 GCF_001890085.2 Hipposideros armiger | reverse complement strand
TAATTGTTGTAAGTAGTATCATCCTACATTATTTTGGAGTTCATAAATGTCTGCAGGAAAAACTGCAACAGATACCTAGGTGTAAACATCACTCTCATAGGTATCTTTCTGAAACAACCAAACCATGTAATCCTGTCCACATGACTGGCGTTCAGTCCCTGTGAAAGTCATTCTAATGGTTGATGTGAACGGGCTTGACATTTTCCTCACAAGGACACAATCAGAAAGCCTAATCACCACATAAGAAGCAAGGCAACAGGCTCTGTACAACAGGTAATACACAGTGAATCATTAGGCCAGATGGGGACCTTAACATTCTTCAATTCTACAGCTATCTTTTCTCCAATGACAAAACCTCATATTACCATATCATCAACACAGCAGTATTCACTCTTGATATTTGTCAAGAGTCCTTTGATGTTGCTAAAATAATTTAGAGGCCCACACTTTCTCCTACTGTGATGCCAAAAGAATGCACTTTAGTTAACTACCTTCATTGTAAACATCACCTCTCAGTGACAGGCAGCCTGGGTTTGAGTCCAGTTCTACAAACGCTGAGTAATTTCAGGTAAGTTTCCTAAACTCTGTGCCTGAATTTCCTCATCTGTAGAGTCAGAATGATGATAATACTGCCTACCTCAAAGGCTAAATGTGGAGATTAACTTCATCAACATATAAAATGTGCCAAGAACATGGCACATTTAGTGCTAAGTGCTATGCTACACATATATTTGCAATGATTACAGTTTTTTGAATCTCATGAGAATTACTGTTGTTAATATTTGACCATTTATCATGGTTTTTTTTTACCGTTTTGATTGTAATAAATTAGACCTTAGATCATCCCTGTTATGTCAAAACCTGAGGCTGTCTACTTACCAGCGTCATCGCTGTGCGAGGCTGAAATCTGTCACAATCCACACCTTCCACGGTGAGGTTATACTGCTTCACGGTCTCATAGTCTGGCTGGGTGGTGAGTTCAATCATTCCAGAGAGAGGGTGAATCCAGAATCTTTGTATAACTTGAATGTCTCCTCTGGTTATTTTGTACGTCACACAGTTTGGTGGGTGGTCTTCATCAATGGCAGTCACTCTTCCAACTTTGTAGAAAGCTGCAACAACATTTATTCAGTTCATTCTTGCTATGGAGATACACTGCTTTTAAAAGCTTCACATGGCTTTGCCTTCCAAATGGTATCATAGTTTCTTGAAGGATTAACCTGAATCTTTTTGGACAATGAAATCTGTTTAAAAAGCCAAACTCTACCTGATGGAAGGTGGATTTACAGACGGCCCTCTTTCAATTTAAACCACATGGCATGAGTCTAATGATATGAGTTAACAATAACTTGATAATAATAATAATTAGTTTACATGCATTGCATGCTTATTTTCTGCTAGGCATTGTACTAAGATTAGCATCAGGTAATGGTTCACAGTACAGACTCCGGAACCACACAGCCTAGGTTCTACTTCTCAGGTCTGCCATTTACTAGCTGTAATTCAACGGAAAATTCTGTAACCTCTCTGGGCCTCATATTCTTTACCTGAAAATGAGGACTAACAGTAGTTATCATATAGTTATTGTGAGGATTGAGTGAGTTAAAATATATAAAGCATTTAGAACAGTGCCTGGTATATAGTAAATGCTATACAAGAATTAGCTATTATTTGCACACATTGTCTCATTGCATCTTCTCAACAGCCCTATGATACATGTACTATTACTATCCCCATTTTACAGATAAGGAAAATATAGTCCAGTGATCTTAAGTAACTTGCCCAAGGTCACAAAGCTGGTAATGATAGAGTCAACAAATCTTTGTCTGCTAAATCTAAAGCTCACACTTTTTAAATCACTTTGCTATCATTTCAGTATGTAGTTCCCCAAAATAATCTTTTATAGGAAAGATGGGTGTGGTAGATTGATTGCATGAAGAGATCCAAATTCTTTACCCTTCCCATGATCATGATCATGCTCTTTGCCCTCCCACATGACTTGTTTTGACTAATGGGATATTAGCAAACCTGCCTCAAGCAGAGGCCTGAAAAGCACTTGTGTGATTAGGCTTGCCTTACTCCTGCACCTCTTCCTCTGTCCTGACAACATGTGCAGACTAGCCTGTTACAGGACGAGAGAGGAGCCAAATCATTCAGTCACCCCAGCTACAGTCAGCTAGATCAGCAAAAAGCCAACCAATTTCCACAACTTTGAGCAATCCCAGCCAAAACCAGACAGACAGTCCAGCCAATTCTCAGACTCACAGGCTAAATGTTTATTGTTGTATTGCTCTGAATTTTTGTGGGTTTTGTTACATGGCATATTTATAGCAGTGAATAACTGATATACTAGGCTTGCCCTTCAATCATTTTCTACCTGGATTATAAACTCCATGGCAGATACCATACCTCCTCCATTTAGTGAAATGCCACCTCTCAGTGACTAGTCTCACCAATGTGTGTATTGGACATTTTGGTTGCTGATAATCAAGAATGAAAAATTATAATGAAGAAACCATTTCTTTCTCAATTTGCATTTCTTTTACCAAGGTTCATCAGTCTCTATAATGAGTTATTAAGCAGGCAATGAACACAACTCATAATACTAAGAACAGAGAAAACACATTTGTGGAAAAAAAATAATATTTCATGACAAATCCAGAGCATGAAGAGCCAAGCCTATTGCTCATGTAAAGGCATCATTATTAACAGAAAGCTGTCACAACTGATACACGGCCACATAAAATAGATTAAGGGTAAATGGCCACCTCTATCATACAGTCCTAGAGAAAGATGGAGTCATTTTTACATTTAACACTGGTTAAGTGTAATGGGAAGCTTATTCTTCTGTAGGTGTAAAGTTACCCTTTCAATAAAACTAAAAGCTATCTTAAGCATCTTTAGCTAAAGTTTAAAATAGAGTAATTATAAAACTTGGCAACTCTGCCAGACTTCCTTATCAAAAATTATGGGAAATGAAATATGTTTTCCCTTGTGACTTGCAACACACTGTGATTTAATTTTCATGTGTTGTCTTCTAAATCATTCTTGATAAAAAAAAATTGTTTTTTGCGTATTCCTATTTCCCTCCAGAAGCTTTTTGTCAATGAGCGATTCAGTTACTCACACAAAATATCAGAAATTTTTCTCTTTTACTTTAATGATTATAGATTCCCATGATTTTGCTAGGATAAAAAAAAACCTCATGTAGACCTCAAGGCACACTGAAACCCTCTGTGCTAATCAACACAGTGTGAAAAGACTTCCACATTAATGGATTTTCTAATGCCCTCAAGGTCTATAGGCTAAATGTTTGATGTACTGAGGAGACTTTGTTTTCACAGTAGTTTTAACTTTCCAATTTCCTCCTTTAAAGTAAATTGCCACTGACTTGTGAAGAAGATTTTATCTCCTCTGGTGGGTATTGCCTCAAAACACCAATCCTCCCTTAATTTCATTCAGTTTATGAACCCTGGTAGGGAAGATAAAGGAATGGTTTTTTATAAAAAAACAAACAAAAAAAAAACTGAAAGAAAGAAAGAAAAAAAAAAACGGCAAGGAAAATGTTGTGGCACATTGTAGACCCTCAATAAATGTTAGTGATTATTATTGTTACTATCATTATTATTGGCAATACTATCATGGCTTTTGTTAGTATGTATCATGTAGTTCACATACCTACAATTACCAGTTAATCCTCATCTCAACTCTGTGACATAGTTACTGTAATCTCCATTCTACCGATGAAAACACAAAGGCCCATAGAGGTTACGTGACCTTCTATGGTCATTTGACTAGCAGTGGCAGAGACAGAATTTGAATCCAGTTCTATCTGACTCCAAAGCTCATGGTTTTTCTGCTACATCATGTTGCTCCCTTATGAAGACCTAGAAGATTTCTCTCTGGGACAGCAGTCAGTAGTCACTCATTTGGAGAATAATACACATAAAAATGACCCACTTATCTCTCTGTATGAATTCTCAGAACTTGTTTCAACACTTCTGGTGACTTCAGTCATCAAAATCCAACAGCCGGGGAAACTAAACAGAGAACTGGACCAGGAATTTGGAAGTGTCATTTAGCCGCTGTCTCTGCCATTCACTAGCTCTGTGGCTGGCCCTATTCTTTCCCCAGCCCCAATTTTCTCATAATAAAATAAAGAGGTTGAATTTTTTTAGCCCCTCCAAATCAACAGTGTTGCAATTGAAAATTCTAAATCCCTCTCTTAAGCCATCAAGAGGGTATTAAATTATGCTTAAGAAAACATAGAAGTGTTCAATACATTTAGAGAGCTCTACATTCAAAACATAAAATTACATTTTAGGACAACTTCAGATAGTTGGAAAAGAAACTGACATGAAACACTTGATTCCCATAAAATGCTATTTAAAAAAAAAAATGCCAGTCTCTATCGGGGTTGGAGGAATCACTTTATGAACTACATAAATGTCTAACCACTATGCTGTACACCTGAAAATAATATAATATTGAATGTCAACTATAATTGAAAAATAAAAATTAAAAAATTAAATAACAAATAAATNTAATCTAATATTACACCTAAAGGAACTAGAAAAAGAAAAACAAACAAATACTAAAGTTAGTAGAAGGAAGGAAATAATAAAGACCAGAGCAGAAGTAAATGAAACTGAAGATGGAGACCTCATTCTGCCTGATTTCAAACTATCCTACAAAGCTTTAGTAATCAAAACAATATGGTACTGGCACAAAAACACACATAGATCGATCAAACAAAATAGATGGCCCAGAAATAAACCCATGCTTATATAATCAATAAAATTTACAACAAAGGAGGCAAGAATATACAATAGGGAAAAGTCTTCAATAAATGGTGTTGGAAAACCTGGACCACTTCCTTACACCATACACAAAAATAAATTCAAAATGGATTAAAGATTTAAATTTAAGACATGAAACCATAAAACTAGAAGAAAACATAGGCAGTAAACTCTTTGATGTCAGTCTTAGAAATATATATAAGGATGTGCCTCCTTATGCCAGGGCAGCAAAATAAAAAACAAATGGAACTACATTAGACCAAAAAGGTTTTGCACAGTGAAGGAAACCATCAACAAAACAAAAAGGCCACCTGCTGAATAGGGGAAGATATTTGCCAAATGATATATCTGTTAAGAAATTAATATATAAACTTATACAACTCAAAATAAAAATAATAATAATAACCCAATTGAAAAATGGGCAGAAGATCTGAATAGACATTTCTCCAAAGAGGACATGCAGATGGTGAACAGACACATGGAAAGATTCCCAGCTTCACTAATCATAAGGGAAATACAGGTAAAAACCACAATGATATCACTTCACACCTGTCAGAATGGCTATCATCAAAAAGATAAGAAATAAGTGTTGGCAAGCATGTGGAAAAAAGGGAGCCCTTGTGCACTGTTGGGGACTTTAAATTGGTGCAGCCACTACGGAAAATAGTATGGACGTTTCTCAAAAAATTAAAAATAGAACTACCACACAATTAAGCGATTTCAGTCCTGGGCATTTATCCTAATAAAATCAAAAATTTTATTAGGATAAATTTTAGGAAAAGTTTTATTAGGAAAAATTTTATTAGGATAAATTAGGAAAAGTTCAAAAAATATGTTCATCTTTATTTCATTGCAGTATTACTTATAATAGCCATGATATGGAAGCAACCTCAGTGTCCATTGATAGATGAATAGATGTAGAAGATATCTATCTATCTACATCTATCTATCTATTTATCTATCTATCATCTGTCATCTGTCTATCTATCTGTCTACCTATATACATATACATGTATATATACAATGAAATATTACTCAGCCATAAAAAAAGAATGAAATATTGCTTTTTGTGACAACATGGATGGACCAAGAGGATATTATGCTATGTGAAGTAAGTCAGAGAAAGACAA
>NW_017731928.1:1004166-1048217 GCF_001890085.2 Hipposideros armiger | reverse complement strand
GTCTAACCACTATGCTGTACACCTGAAAATAATATAATATTGAATGTCAACTATAATTGAAAAATAAAAATTAAAAAATTAAATAACAAATAAATAATGCCAGTCTCAAAAGGCAATAGTATATAGATAGTAAAAAGATTTGGAGGTTTTAGGCATTGGGGAGAAGGGAAGGATGAATAGGCAAAGCACAGAAGATTTTTAGGGTAAAGAAATTATTCTGAATGGTACCATAATGGTAGATACATGTTATTACACATTTTTCAAAACCAGTAGAATGTACAATACCAACAGTGAACCATAACGTGGACTTTGAGTGATAATCATGTGTCAGTGTAGGTCAGAGGGTATGTGGGAAATCTCTGTACCTTTCTCTCAATTTTGCTGTTAACCTAAAATTGCTCTAAAAAATAAACTTTATTAAGAAAATGTCTCTATTTTAAAATCTAGACTGGCTATCGTTAACTTTGAAGGGTCATGGAATCCCTTTGATAATCTGATGAAGACTACGAGTCTTTTCCCTCAGGCCCCTTGAAGTCGATGTTCATATCTTCTGCTCCATATTCACAATTAATAAGCTAGGAGATAATTAGAAAATTGTGAGCTATTTAACTTCTTCATAAAGGCTCATCACAAAACTCCTTTACTTCTAGAACTCCCTAGAGCTAGAAGACCACCAGAGAACTGGGAGGATATGAAGGAGGAAAGAAGTTATGGTAATGAGGCTCTATCCACAAAAGATTACTCAGAAATAAGTACTGAATACTTGTGAAATGATAACAAAAGATCATTGGGGGGAGGAGCAGGATCCTGTTTACAATAATGCAATTTATATGCAAATTTTCTGGAATTGTCTGCTCATATTTTATAAGATTTAACTGTGTTATGCTCCAGAATTGGGATCACAGGTGTGCATTTATCTTACAGAGATTTTAAAAACTAGTCCACAATGGCATGGTGAGGCAAAGAACTGAAATCCAAATACATAGGTTTTTAACTGCCTAGTCTCTCCTCAGAATAATTGTCTAATTAATGTAGTAGTCTGCCAAGGACATAAGCTCAATTAAAGTAGTGGGTTCCACCTGGTGATGTACTGGCAAATGATTAACAACCAACTCTCCAAAAACAAAAACAAAAAACGCAACAGAATGTGTGTGTGAGTGCATGTCAATACATGTTCACATAAATACATGTTTATTATAAATTTACTGATATAAAATATGTATAGCATAAAATTTACCAATAATAATAAAAAATATATACAATACTCTTTATTGTGAATTCCCATATAGACAATTGATTCTCCCAGAATTATTTCATTGATTTCTGCCTAATTCTCCTATCCAAAGTCATACTATGATTGCAATTGACAATGAAAGTAGTTTCAACATGAATGTTAGTTAATGTTTTCTTCTATGTTAAAGAGTAAGGTGAAAGTGAAACAATGTCAGAGTGTCACTACTTCATCAATGATGAGAATGACTTCTTTGATGAATAGGATAATAGTTTTTGATTGCTAGAAGAATATTTCCTCAATTTTTGTTATGATAATCAAAAAATAATAATGAATCAAGCCCTGATGTGCAGTATTTGCCTATTTTCGTGGTGTGAATACTCCCACCATTGCTAATTCTTAGTTATCAACATATTGATACTAAGTTGGGAAAAGAAGTGCAGTAACAAACAATTATATATTTCACCATGCAGGTCCAATAGATGTAAATAACATCAAGGGTATAGATAATAGTAAATTGTAGTATCATAATTAAGAAGTGCTGAGTTTTGAGTATTTATTAATTTTGTCTTTAATATAATTTATGTAACTAAGTTATATATAATTTTATTTTTAATGCCAGTTATTAATAATCGGGTTATAAAATACCTGAAAATGTAACAATTGGCTCTTATAAGTCAGTATGATTTGACTCTAGCACACAATTGGTTTCATTCATCCCTTGAAATATTCAAGCCAAGACTTGAGGGGCCCACTCCAGAGATGCTGAAGAAGGGATGTGCTCCTCTTTTGGATGATAGAAGATACAAGGATTACTTCTGCTTTCTCTTCCAAATCTAATGTTTTTTTGCTTATGCTAATAAATATGACATAATTCATATCTAATTCATGGCTCCAATAAGACCTTGACAAAGATCTTGACTCTGGACCTGAAATCTGACCTCATATGTTCATGGGATTTAAACTGCATAGACAATGGCTACATCACCCCTATCTTCTTTACTCTTGGACCTAATTTGGAGGCAAGAGGGAAGAGAAACAAAATAAAATTATTATCATGTATATTTTTCCATAACAGAATCTGAGCTCTGACATCATATTTCAAGGGAGACTTTGAGGAACCATCAGTATGACACGCTGAGGTCATTGCCAATGAAAATAAAGTTCTCTGAAGGTCTGGAGCCCCACGTAGCTCCCTCACCTGCTTGTGTCTTGTCAGCTTACATGCTGTTTTCCATTGGTCACTCATTTGAGATCTGGTAGATATTTCCTTATACATGCTTCAACATCATAGAAGTAAGGGATCTCTTACCTCCTGACGTTTCCGGAACAGAGAATGAATAGTGTGCAGCTTTAAATACAGGGCTGAAATCATTGGCTGGAGCAATCTCTACAATGATCGTGACAGTTACTGTAAAATTGAACAATGAATAAAACTTTATTGTCGTGGGAGTTTTATTCTACAAACAAATGAGCTAAATGTGTCCCCAGGAACAGGCTTAGTGGAAGATTTTGAAACCACAATGGGATTATCTTTGGTACCATATAGTCCCTGTTCCCAGATTCTGCATTCTCAAGGAATACAATGAATTCTGGTGCTAGCTAAAGCACTTGATATAGTCAAAGATACACATTTGAAAGTGCTATTTTTCTGGTCAAGATGGCAGAGGAGATAAATGTTGTGCTTGCATCCTCTCATAACCACATCAAAATTACAACTAAACTACAGGACAACCATCATTGAGAATCACCTGAAGTCTAGTTGAACAGAAGTCCTATAACTAAGGAAATACAGAAGAAGCAAATTCAAGACTCCTAGGAGGGGGTGGAGATGCAGAACAGGCTAGTCTCACATCCACTTGTGGAGATTAAAAATAGAGAGGGATTCTCAGCTGCAGAGGACCCCCTGAGGAGCAGGGTGTTCCAACCCACACCAGGATCTCCTGCCCAGGGCTCCAGTGCCAGGAAGAGAAATCCCCATAACTTCTGGCTGTGAAACCCAGTGGAGATTGCGGCTGAGTGAGATGAAGGGTGGCTAAAATCCCAGGCACTCCTCTTCAGGCACCCGCACATGGACTTACTGGCTGACGGATTCACACACTCTGAGCTCCAGTGCTGGGGAAACAGCTCAAAAGGTGCCACAGACATATGGGGAGGAACTAAATTGTCTGGCTTCAGGGTAAGGGCTAGAGGGGCAGCCTTCTCCCAGACAGAAGTGGCAGAAGCTATTGTTTCTTTGTTGAGTCCTCGCCCATCCCTGCATGCAGACTCAGGTGGGTGCCATATCTGAGTCTCGATCAACCTGCCTAACACAATTCACCCCATCCTGGTGATTCCCTGAGATCCTACCCCACTCAACTTGTAGGCCCACTCAAGCCGCTTCCAGTGGCTTTTCCACACAAATGACCTGTCTTGGCTCATGCTACAGAATTTCTTAAGTGCTCTCAAAGGTTCCCAAATAGCAAACAAGCAGCATCTGGCCTTGTCAAGTCCCATACCTCTTGCTAAGAAGCCCCAAGTGCAGCACTGTGGCAGATGGCCTTGGTTCACAGCCTAGCCTGTCCAGGCAACTCCAAGACCAGTGCAGGTAGAAGACATCTGCAGATCATTTGTGGCTCATACCAAGTGACCCCAGACAGGGGACAGGCAAAGGTTGAACCTGGCATGTAGCAGGGCCCCTGCCAGGAGGCCCCAGGGCCAGCATACCCAATGGCCAGCTTTGGACCATGCCAGAGGACCACCAGGACACCTCCATAGATGACACACCCATAGTACAGACTGGGCAGGCACCAGAGCCTTGCTAAAGCACATCTTGCTCTATAGGGTCAGCCCCTCTACAATAGCTCCTACACTGGAGTCACAGCCAGTCCTCACAACCAAGCAGCCCAAGGGTCAATCCTTTCCACTGACATGCAAACAACAACCAAAGCTCAACTACAACAAGAAGGCACACACAAGTCACACAAAGGACACACCTGGAGGACTCGACTCTGGTGACCAGGGAGACTGCACCACTGGGCCCCACAGGACACCTATTACATAAGGTCCCTCTACAAAGATGGGGAGTCATAGCAGCTCTACTTAATACATAGAAACAAACACAGGGAGGCAGCCAAAATGGGGAGACAAAGAAATATGTCCCAAATAAAAGAACAGAACAAGCTCCAGAAAAATAACTAAACAAAATAAAGATAAGCAATCTACCAGACGCAGAGTTCAACACACTGGTTATAGGCTGCTCAGTGATCTCAGGGACAATTTCAAGAAAGAGATAAGAGATAAGAAACATAAAAATGGAGATAGAAACATGAAAAAAGAGCCAGTCAGAAATGAAGAATACAATAACTGAAATAAAGAATACATTACAGGGATCCCCGTTTTACAGGGAATCAACAGTAGATTAGATGAAGCAGAGGTTCGAATCAGTGATTTGGAAGAGAAGGTAGCAGAAAACACCCAAACAGACAGAAAAAAAAAAAAGAATTTCAAAACAATGAGGATAGTTTAAAGGGTCTCTGGGACAATATCAAGCGTCATAGGGATACCAGAAGGAGAAGGGACAGAGCAAGAAATTGAAAACCTATTTAAAGAAATAATGACAGAAAATGGGAGATCATTTCTTAAATTATATAAAGGTCTAACCACTATGCTGTACACCTGAAATTAATATAATATTTAATGTCAACTGTAATCAAAAATGAAAAATGGGAGGAGTGTGGAGAGAGTGGGAGGTTCAAATTTTCAGGTACAAAACAAATAAGACATGGGGATACAATGTACAGCATAGGTAATACAGTCAATAATATTGTGATAGTGTGGTACAGTGTCAGATGGTTGCTGGACTTCTCATGGTGATCACTTTGTTAGGTATATAAATATTGAATGACTATGATATACACCTGAAATTAATACAATATTTTATGTTAGCTACATTTTAATAAAAATCTTTAAAAAAAAATCTTGCCATCTGCAACAACATGGATGGACCTAGAGGGTATTGTGCTGAGTGGAATAAGTCAGACAGAGAAAGACAAATGCCATATGATTTCACTTATATGTGGAATCTAAAATACAAAATAAACAAACAAACAAAACAGAAACAAACTCATAGATATAGAAAACATTTTGATCGTTGCCAGCTTGGAGAGGGGGTTAGGGTTGAGTGAAAAAGGAGAAGGGATTAAGAAGTACAAATTGGTAGTTACAAAATAGTCATGGGATGTAAAGTATAGCATGAGGAATATAGTCAATGATATTGTAATAACTATGTATGATGTCAGATGGGTACTAGACTTATCGGGGGGATTACTTTGTAAGTTATATAAATATCTAATCACTATGTTGTATACCTGAAACAATATATTATATGTCAACTGTAATTGAAAAATAAAAAATTATTTTTAAAAGTATATAATGTCTGCAAATTGTATTTTATTTTATACAATAGTGATATATGTGTGTATAATTATATATTTTACAAAAGCAAGTTTATTGTATGTTTCATGAGTGTAATCTCTTCCATTAGAGAGTTTCGTGGGGTGTTACTCTCAACCTAGCACATAACATTCTCCATTCTGTTTTTACTGTATATCCTAGGAGGTAAAATGGAAAGAGACTCAGAAAATGCATGTTCAAGGATTGGCTTTGACATACAAGTATGCTTTATGGCCTTGAACTACCTTAACTTCTCAGAGGCCCTGTTTCTTCATTAAGAAAAAAGGAATAACACCAGTTTCAATCTCCTACTTACTTCACAGTGTGTATATATGGACAAAATGAAATCATGCCCAAGAAAGTTTTTTCATACTATAAAAAGTTAAGTGAAAAGTAGTTATATTTTACTCATCTCAGCCAGATGTTTGTATATGGTGTGTCATAGAAAAGGAATGTTATATTTCAAACCAACAAGCTCAAACTAGCATATCAGAAAGTTGTCAAAAAGAAGGAATTTGATAGTCAAACATAAAAGGAAACAAATTGCAAAGAAGAAAACTTTTTTATAATTAAAAATAAAATAATTCACATTTACTACGTAAGGCAATAGTAGTGTATTTGTCCCCATTTTACAGCTGAGAAAACTGAGGTCCTCAAAATTAATTTTTTTGCTAGGTCACACAGCTAGTAAGTTGCTGAGTGAGTATTGGACTTAGTTGCATCTGCCAACATCTTCCAAAAAGTCTCCTCTGAAATGCTTAATATGTCAAATACAAAATGCTAAGTTAAGCGAAGATTAAAAGGCTTTTTTATGGCAAGACTTCTTAGGGTTTCTGATATGTTGTTAGGTATTTTGAATCTCCAGGTATGCATCGCTCTCCAAAGTCATTTGACCATGGAATTCTTTAGTGGATTATCTTGTTGAAATCATACTCTGAACAACAATTGTATATTTTGTCTCTTGAAAATCTATGCCACATGTGTCAAACAAGAAAATTTAATCTGGGATCTATAGAACTTTTCTTCAGAGAATCAATAGCATTCTTTATATTTTGCTATATATTATTACATGTATTTTTCTAGGAATAGGGTCTGTGGCTTTTATCAGCATCCCAAATGTATCCACGACCCTCAAGAAAGGCTAGGAAGAACTGTTCCACAGAGAAAGGTGATTTACAAGGTCTGACAATTAAGTTAGCAAACTTGCCACTGTGTGCTTACATTGGCAGCACTGTACAAACAGCTTGGTAAGGTTTCATAGCCTTGGTATATCAGTGTCTCACAGCTGTGTTCATGTCGACGTGTGGCAGTGTCTTGCTAAGTGGCTTTCATTATTGTTGTTGCATGTTTTTGTGTGTCATCCTTAGAATGTCTGACCTTGAATTACAGCATCGAACAAACATTAAATTTGTTGTTAAACTTGGCAAGAGTGGACATGATATCAAGGGCATGTTAGTGCAAGTTTATGGGAATAATGGCATGAAAAAAACGGCAGTGTACAAATGGATTAAACATTTTTCTGAGGGGAGAGAACATGTCACTGATAAAGAGAGGTTAGGGCAGCCAGTAACAAATAGTACTGATGAAAACATTGCAAAAAATCATGGAATTGTGTGTCAAAATCATCATTGACTGTAAGAAGCATAGCCGACTAAGTAATCATCGATAGAGAAACAGTTAGGAAAATCTTCACTGAAAATCTTGGCATGAGAAAGGTGTGTGCAAAAACGGCCCTGAAGGAGCTCTTGCATCATGACAGTGCACCAGCTCACCTGGTATTATCTGTGAGGAAGGTTTTAGCCAGTAAACAAATAACTGTATTTGTTTGGAACACCCTCCCTATTCACCTGATCTGTCCCCCAATGACTTCTTTCTTTACCCAAAGATAAAGGAAATATTGAAAGGAAGACATGTTGATGACATTCAGGACATTCAGGATAATACGACGACAGCTCTGATGGCCATTCCAGAAAAAGAGTTCCAAAATTGCTTTGAAGGGTGGACTAGGCACTGGCGTCAGTGCATAGCTTCCCACGGGGAGTCCTTCAAAGGTGACTGTAGCGATATTCAGCAATGAGGTATGTAGCACTTTTTCTAGGATGAGTTAGCAAACTTAATTGTCAGACACTGTATATGAAAGCCTCTATGTTTCCTTCAAAAAATACCACTTATGTGCTATAGGAGCAGGTGCCATTTACAGCTTTGCTGTACTGATTTTTATCACATCCATAAAGACTTAAAATTTTGCTAATTACCTGGCCTATAAAAATAGACTGAACCACATGTGAGGTGTTTCAAACATCCTTTATGACCATTTAGTTGTTGTGAATATGTTGGTGTGTGAGGACCAAGGAGGATGTAAATTTATTACTGTGAAATTTTTTTTTTCTCCATATTGAAGAAAGGCTCAAGTTTGATGGGAGGAAAAGATTCTTTATTTGATTAGTTAGGCCAAGAGACTGAGTGGCTGCAAGAAAAACCTAAAAGGTCATTTGGGCCATGTAACAAGCTTGAAACAATAAAACTCTATTCATTGGGAGCAGAGAAAACACAACAAGAACACTTCTGGGCATACTGTCATGCTTGTCATCACGTGTCCCGGTCCTCTACACATCACTTCTCCACATAGCTGTGTCTCAAGTCTAAAAATCACATTTGTAAACTTAGCCCCATTAAAACTCTTATGTCTGTCAAACTAGAAGGATTTAAACAGCTTTAGATTTGTTCCTTAGGGTTCAGAATTAAGTTCCCTTTAGTTGCAAACCTCTAGAGACATGGATATATACTTTGTCCTATATCCATGACAAAGTACTCCTTTCTGCTTCTTCCAAATGCAACCTCAGAATCCTTCTCAACTCAATGATCCAGGCAAACACCACCAACAGGTCAGAATTGGTACAAGAGCTAAAACTCAAACTCCACTCCTACTTATGCTCTCCCTTACCAAGCACTGACATTCTACTGCTAAGTTTGTGTTCACCACCCAAAAACTCACATCATCTTGAACATCTTTGATGCAAATCACCTGCTAGATCACTTAGTACCATACTTTCAAGATACAATAGAGGGCTGGCCGGATGGCTCAGTTGGTTAAGAGCTCGCTTGAGAGCACCAGCTCTGAGCAGAAGGGCCTCCGTTTGGATCCCACATTAAAGGCCAGTGACACTGCGCTCTCTACAGCTAAGATGATGAAAAACAGCTCGACCTGGAGCTGAGCTGCTGTGAGTCGCCAGCAACAGCATAAGCTGCAGCAGAGCTGCAGTGGGCTGCCATGAGCTACATGAGTGGCTGGCAGCCGGCAAGAGCTGCTGTGACCCTCAGTGAATGGGCGACCAATGACCAGCAACCAATTGCCTCACTCGGGAAGAACACAATGATCATACCAACATGGGCCAGTGAAGCAACGTCCTCCATAACCAGACCGAAGAACAAAACAGCAATTTGTCTACTTGTCTGTTCCCCTTCCTCAATTCTCCAACACTGTTCCCCTCCCCCAATTCCCCAATAAAATCTTTAAAAAAAAAAAAAGATACAAGAGACACCTGGCATTAATCATAGATATATCCAGAAACTTTTGTAAATCTCTGTTATCACAAATACCTCTACAGCAACAAATTCACTCTTAAAGTGTGGTAATATGTAAATGACCCCTTTTGGCACTCCGTGTGAGTTCTCATTTGTACAACAATAAACAGGGAGAAACAGGTGTCCCGCGGCTGGCCAAGCTTACTCACCAGTTAGACACTGCTCTGGCTCCACAGCACGCGGTCATGTCTGTGCCTCAGGGTGTTTTACAACTCGCGAAAACAAGACTGTTAAATCCACAAATGCCAAAGGACTACAACTGTACAACCTGGGCGGATTTAATTTCAGTGTACCAAAGGCCCATCCTAGCACAGGCTGGACCCAAAACAGTGTAATAGTTATGAGAAGAAGACCAAATGGCGGACAGGGGTGACCACTCTGCACTTTCATGATGGAATGAGCTCTGGAATTTGAAAGTGTTCCCTGGTCTGCATTGATAACGGCTCTACTTATGTTGTGTAACATAACGCCAATAAAATACCTTTAAAAAGCATTCAATTACTCATGTGTTTATACTACATGTTACTCAATATCTAGCTCTTTCCAGATAAGAGATGTTTGGCATTATTTAATGCTATGCACTGAATAATTATGTCCCTCCAAAGTTCTTATGTTGAAACCTATTTCCCCAATGTGATGATACCTGGAGGTGGGTCTTTCTGGGAGGTAATTAGATTACAAAGGTTTAACCCTCATAAATAGGATTATAGCCTTTATAAAAGAGACCCTAGAGAGCTCCCTTACTCTTCCTGTCATGTGTTGTTACAGTGAGATGGACATCTATGACCTAGGAAGTGGGATCTCACCAGACACCAGATCTGCTAGCACCTTGATTTTGGATTTCCAGCCTCCAGAACTGTGAGAAGTAAATTCACATTATTTATAAGCCACCCAGTCTTGGGTATTTTGTTGTGCAGCCCGAATGGACTGACACTAGACATAAAGCCATTTAAGTGTCAAGCATACGTGTTGGGCTCTACACATCCCCTGGCACCTCTGGTCCCAAGGAGCTCTAGCCAGAGCTGTGTTTCAGAAGAGTGGATTGCTGAAGGTGCTGCTAGGAGGTGAAAAAGACTTCCCAAAGCTAATGATAACCTCCAACACGAGTGTATTTAATTCGCCCCTTCCTCCTTTGCCTAACTTAACAAAACAGTCCTAAATCTAATGAATCTTTACATTTTAAAATCTAAAATGAAGAGTCTAAAGAAAAGGCACTTACTGCTCATTAAAAGTGTATCAAGCTTACCTGTGTGGGAGGGATGTAGGTCATCAAATACTGAAATCATCATTTCAAAGATATGTCCAGCTGCAATCATCTCTGGGTTTTCATAATCCAGTTCTTTGACAACCTTTCAGAATGAAATTATTTCAGAAAAATAACTAGCTTTTTTAATGTACATGTTTCAAGCAATAAATCATTCTGGAAAAGGCAAGTGTATGGCCATTTTCATTTAATAACGATGGCATCAGAATATGCCTGAGACTGGTGAAAAACTGGCACACAGAAGTAAGCATTTTGGTGAGAAAGAGAGAGACATTTGGTCTCCTTCCAGGGCAGCTTGGACAAAGTATCCTGGAATAATAGAGGAAAAGCATGGGTCATATCCTGTCTTCATTGCATGCTAAGTTGTGTGACCTTAGGCAAAATATTTAAAAAGAGAAAATATTTTGAAAGCACTTTGTAATCGATAAAGCACTATAATAAATGTACATTATTCCTATTATGACAAGTTACTCACCACTTTAAAAATATTTATCAAGTACTAATTAAGCACCAGGTATAGTCAGAGGTATTAGGGATACAGCAATAAACAATATGATCCCATAGTAGAGACTTGAAGACAATCTTAATGTTTCAGTGTTGGCACAAATCTCAGTTGGCATTAATTGGAATAGGTCAATATGACCTATCCAGGTGTTTAGGAGCAATGATATTTTTAAAAATTGAGTATGTCTTTCATTCATTCATTCATTCATTCATTCATTCAAGTATATTAAGTAGCCACTATGCACCAAGCACAATATGAGGTGTTGGTACACAAAACTGAACCACTCAGAAACATATGTAAGGCTACGGTCTAATGAGAAAAGACTAATTAAATAGGCAGTTATAATAGTCTAATAAGTGTTTTGATAGGGGAAGTAGAACTTATAATGTGAGCTCATAGCCAGAACTAAGCCAGTATGGTGGTAAAAGAAAACTTGTAGGAATGAGTGATATTTAAGACCTAAAGGATAATTATGAAAATGTAGAAATTAATTAGAGGTGGGTGATGGGTGGGGGGAGTTATTCATAAATAGAGCAAGCATATGTGACAGCCCAAATGTTCATTGGCATCATGTTTACAAAGCTCCTATCTTTATCCAAACTCTGTTTTTTAAAATGACAGTTTGGCATTGCATTTCAAAATCAACATCAACCCCCAAAACCTCTTGGCTCAGTGCCTAAGCTTCCAAAATTCACCACATATACAAAAACTCAGCTTGTAGCTTGTGGAGCTTGTCAAGAAAATTCAGGGTTACGACCAAAGCAAAAGAGAGGCCATTAATGGCTTTCTCAACCATATCTTCTGACTAAGAGGGTGTGTGTGGTGCCATTTGGGTTAAGGAATAATTATGCCAACCCAACAGGCATTGGCACTTTCAAATAAAGACCTGTGGAAATTAAGATTCAGAAGAAAGAATTTCTTCCAAGGCAGAATCCCATTTTTGGAAGGGAGGGAAAGTTTATCGTCCATCCTCTGCCAAGTCTAGAATCTCAAGGGGGTGAAGGGAGGAGGAGCTGACCAGTGCCGAGAGAATGAGCCATCATAACACTTGTAGTCACACAGGTTTATCTCTGAGGAAATCAGCATGCTTTCTAGCCTCTGATTCATTTCCCAGCTGAGTAGGAAGTAAGTTATTTTGTGCTCATTACGAGAAGGAGGAAAGGACAGCTGGCTGCAAGATAATAAAGGACTTGCCCAAATGCCTTCCAGTAAGACAGCGGAGGAGGCCAGACCCTCTCTGCTTGTCAGAGGTCCTTCTGCTTAAATGTACCAGCACCCAGCTGTGGCAATGAAATGACTCCATCTCCTGAGGAAAATTCCCTGGAGATACAGCAGCTGCTGCTCACCTGGATGAAATTTTCAGCATTTGACACTTGCTTAAAGAGTTGTCCAGAACCAACAGGCCCCGAGCTTGGAGCATAATGTATCATATCAGGAGGGTCGTCAAGGTCATGACACGAGAGTTTTGCAACTACTGTGTCATTTGCAATCACCTCTTTGCCTGTGTACCTGTTGTTTTTTTAAAATAAAAAATCAGTTTAGATGGATAGTCTTTTAAAATGTAATCTTTTTCCAATAAACATCCACTAGTTTGAATAATGCATATATGTGACTGCCCTATTTATCCTGGGGCAGTCCAAGTTTGGGGCATCATCTGGGAAGCCAAAAGGTGCTGTGGATTTGGTAAGACTTTCCTCATTTTCTGGAAGCATTTCTTTTCTGCATCCAGCTGGGTACCTGCTCGGAAGTCTATCAAGGATATCACCTCAATGGAGATGACTGAGTGGGGATCAGATGATTCCAATCTAGAGCATCTGAATGGTATGGTCAAAATGGACAATCCTTACATTCTATAGTCACAGTGGACTTCCTTCCATCTCTCTGTATTCCCCCATTTCTTCACTGTAATCGCTCTGCCCCTAATGCTCACTCATAAGCCTTCAACCTCTAAATTCTATTCATTCTTCAAAGACTAGCATCACTTCTTCGGGAAAAGCTCCCCTGAATACTCCAGTCACACATGTTCTTCCTCTTAACGATTAAAGCACAACACGTAACTTAAAACAATGTTGTTTTTTTTACTATTGTTATATATATATATATATATATATATATATATATATATATATATACACACATTTTATCACCCTGACAAGATACAACCTCCTTATAGCAAATGCTCCCTCTTTCACCTCCAAGCTCTGGGTACAGCACGGGGGTGGGTATTTGGATAACTAACTATGACCCTCCTGGGGAAACAAGAAGTGGAAAGAGTAGGATGAGAAAGCATAACATTTACCCAGTGTGTGCCAAACCCTAAACTGAACAAATTCCCAGCCATGTTGTATTTGATCCTTATAACAGAGCTATGAAGTAGATGCAATTATCTTCTCCACTTGAAAGATAGAGCACTGGGGGCCCAAACGAGACCACAGGGGTAGTAATTATCAGAAGCCAGGTAATCAGGAATAAAGCTTAGAAAACACAGGGGCAGCTGTCCCATGTGTAGGTGAGAGGTAGCAGGGGGTATATAGAAAAGTGACAGAGATGTAGGTTTGGAGACTGACCTTCAAATAATAAAAATAGTCATGCTGACAGGAAAACAGCACCATAATCCCTATTCAAATTCCAAAATCCAAAAGTTCTAAAACTCAGAATTTTCTCATAACTTACTTAACACAAAAACATGATCTGACCTTAAATTTTTGACATCCAAAACATTACTTGAATTGTCAGATCTTTCTTTGTCCCACTTAGTGTGAGTGTTCATGTATTTTACAATAGATATATTCATGGATTTGAATTTGGGGCATTTGCATAATATAGGGCATAGACATCATATGACCTTTCTAAAATTCAAAAATGTATTTATCCTGAAACATACCCAGTGCCAAAGTTTTCAGAAAAGGGATTATGGAACTGTGATAAATAGCATTCATGAAACTGATACCATATGCTCAGCATTGTGCTCAGAACGTTCCATAAACTATCCCATTTATTCTTCACAACCACCCTAAAGAGTAAGTACTATTGTTATCCCATTTTATAAAGAAAGCAACTGAAGATGAAAGAGCTTAATTAAATTACCAAAGAGAACAGAGCTAATAAGTGATAGAACCAGAATTCCAAGGCAGGTCTGTGACTCCAAAACATATGCTTTTAACAACTTACTGTCAGATCCAGTTAACTCAGCTTTCAGCAGGTCATTTCTGAGAACCAGAATATGAGCCTGGACAAGAGTCAATGCAATGATTAGCCACATGTTTATTTGAGCCAATAACTCACTCTGAATTCACTACTCACCCTGAATTTTTAACCCTGCCCACTCCTCTTAGCTCACCTAATCAGATACCAATCACAGAAAGGTGAGTTGTCATTAATGCCATGGATACCGGCAGTCACTGGAATGGCTGCACACCGCCGGTCAGAGTCACAAGCCTTAATGGAGAAGGACTGGACATGCACAAACCCAGCTCTCTCCACATCTAGGCGGGCAGCAGTAACCACGGTCCCATGCTCTGTAACAAAACAGCATACCTTGCTGCAAACTGGCCCATGCCATCATTTTCAAAATTACTTTATTACATAGCAATGAAAGAGATAAAGTGTGAATTATGCCTTGTTCATTAGAATTTAGGAATCTGATTTAAAATGTAGGCACTTTGTGGAATTGTTTATCACCAAAATACCCTCACTAATCATGTTATATTAGCTGATATAAAAACAAAATTGTTCTGGACTTAGGGGACCAGGGAAGGCTTTGTAGAAGAGGAGGCCCTTAATTTAGGCCTTGAAGGATATATAGAGTAAGGAAATGGTGGTGAGTGGAGAAGATGATTCCCAGCAGAGAGAACATCATAAATGAAAACATGCTGATGCGATCATGACTCACTGTACTCCCTTCCGCCCAATTCTATCCACACATTCATTCAATATGCATTTATGGAAATACAGCTATGTGCCGAGAACTGTGCTGAATACTGTTCATACCACAGTGAAGTCCCTGCCTTTCCAGAATTTACAATCTGGGCTGGGAAACAAACCACTAAACAAGTGTAAACAATTTTTTCAATAGACATATTATTAAGGAAATAAAAACTATAATGTGATAAAAAATGATAATGTCTAATGGTGAGGTCCTGAAAAATGCAAGGTCCTGGGGCAGGCAGCCTAGTGTTTTGGCTGCAGTGTAATGGATAAAGGGAGACCAGGAATACAAAGAGGTTGGAGAGAGAGACAAGGGACAGAGGAGACCGGGTCTTGGGGATGAGTTGAGAAGTCTGGATTGCATTCCAAGTGCAAAGGAAAACCACAGGAGGAATTCACATGGAGGAGGGGTATGATCCAATTTGACTTTTTTTTTTCATTCATCCTTTGCTTCGCCAAGAATACTGGAGGGGAAAAGTGTGAAAGCAGAAGCCCAGCTAAGAGATCTGTGCAATAGTTCAAACAAGGGGATGGTGGCTGTCTTGACTGGGGTTCCCCCAGAAGCAGAACCGGAGATGAGGATTTGAGTGCCATAGTTTATTTGGGAGGTGATCCAGGGCAATGGGACATGGGGGGACTGAGACAGAGAAGGGAAGGCTGCCAATAAAAAATACGTTATCAAGAAAGTTACCACTGTGGGCAGCTAGAGCTTCATAGCACTGGGGAACTCTGGAGTGCAAAGTGCACACTCAGAATTTTTCCACACCAGGGGCAAGGAGCCGGAGTACTTATCTACCAATTCTCTTCAGTATTTGGTTGAGAGCTTATGGAGCTAAGTAGCATTTTTCCAACACTTTGAACCTGCTATTTGTTGGGGAGAAGCAGGGCAGATATCTGACCGCGAATACAACCTCAGGCAAACAAATGCAGATACTGGCAGCTGGAAGGCAGAAAACTGAAATGTTAAGTCCTGAGGAGATATGGGTGGGACACTGACAGACAGTGTCTGCTACCATGGCTTAAACTTGTGGATGTGCTAAAGATGACCACCTTTCTTCTCTTCACAGCCCCAGAAGAAGTCTTATATACCACATAATTTGACTTACCCCCCACCCCTCAGCCTCAGCCACAACTGATTAGCTGAGAAGTGAATGACTAACTCTAGAAAGTCCAATCAGATTTTCTCTCACAAAAAATTTGGACCTGAATCAGAGAACTATTGAGATCTGAGAGGAAGAGCTGGAAGGTCACGAAGAATAGAAAGCTAAGGCAGCCATGTTATAGTAGCCATGACGAGCCACGTGTTAACTCATCAGGGACAAAAAACTGGTCTTGCAAAGATTTATTCAACATATTTATCAAGCATCTACTATGTGCTTCTTGTAGGAGTTCTGGAAATGAAGACCATCTGATATATACCCTCAAGAAACTCAGTCTTGCAGAGCAGACATAATGTAAACAAATAACAGAGGCATACAAGAGATGTAATTTGCTGAGAACAATTCCCAACCTACCTTTGTCAACTGCAAAGTAAATATTCCATGGATCTAGTTCAAAGGTTAAATCACCCAAATTATCTTCATCAGTTGCCTGGCATACTCCAACCGTTTTTCCAATTGGAATTTCTTCATCCAGTATGATGTTGATTTTATCGTGCAGAGTTGAGTTTATAGAAGTAACACTCAAGACAGCATTTTCAATATTGAACAAACTTGTTTTAAAAGAAAAGACTGTTAGAGTGGCACTTGCTTAGTGTTTATTCTTTTCTACCCCTTATGGTGGTGGAAGGGTAAGGGGGGTTAGCCGTAGCAATGAAGAAAATGGAAACTGATAATGATGTTAATAGCTAACCCATTTATTTAGCACTTGACTATTATTTAGACACAATACTAAGCACTTTTCACATTTTTTTCCCGTTTATTCCTCATAGCAGCACCAGGAAGTAGGTACCACTCCCCCCCCCCTTATAGATGTGGAAACTGAGATTTTTAAGAAAGTAACTTTCAGAAGTAAATATCAAAGTGGCTGAGAGAAGATTAGACCCCAAGCCTATCTGGCTCCAGAGACTGTAAGCTTAACCACTGTGCTCTTATTCCTCTGTAGTAAGAACAAGGTTCTTAAAATTACTGACCCCAAGTGTGGTTTTATAAACTCCTTGGTGATAATTTTAACCATAATTTCCCTTGAGGGTAGAGAGAGATAATCAAACCCAACAGACATTAAGAATATATTGCACTAATAACACCTTATTCTGTTGCAATTTCAATACATTTTATACTTTAAAACTGCTTTCAGTTTTTAAGAAAGTCTTTTCTTTGGAGTCTTATATCTTAAGTGATTGTTTACATCTTACTTTGAGGAAGAATAATAAGAAAGAGAAGGAGAAGGAGAAGAGGGGGTGAGGAGAGGTAGCAAGGGAAAGAGGGAGGAGGGGAGAAGGATGAATAAACGGAAGGAAGGAAGGAAGGAAGGAAGGAAAGAAGGAAGGAAGGAAGGAAGGAAGGAAGGGAGAAACATTTCATTCTAATGGAAATTTTGTTCATGAATTTCAGAAACTACATTTCATATCCAATTTTCAAGGTAAAGTTGAAAGAGCATGTTTTGTTTCCTTACCTGCACGTAAGAACAGGGTCCTTATTATTGACATTGATGAGGAAAATCTTTAGATTCCCAGCAGTGAACAGTCCTCCAGGATCAACCACTTTAATAACTAGTGAGAAACTGAAAGTGCAGCCACAGGAAAGACAGTTAGAATTTTATGGTAACTACAAGCTTTCACAGAAATAAAATATTGAGGCTTAACTGACCAGTTAAAAAAACTAATTTATTTAGTTAAAGTTGTCAGTCATACTAGTTATTTCAACAGTTGGAAATGGCTGACATTTTGTTAGGATTAGTAAAATCTGTTGAAAGGGCAGACAGGACCTTAGGAAAGTGTGTTGATCCCCATCAGTAATAAAAAAGCAAAGAGAATTCCTTAGTGTGGTAGAGCAGACAAAGTTATGGCCTTAGTCGCCCTTAAACACTGACTTCTCAATACTGAAAACAGAGGGACAAATGCAAAGGAGAAGGTAGTAAGAACACTTCAGATAATGTAATGACTATGGGAACACCTTAGGATAGTTAGATGACAAAGTGTTTTTATCTTAGCAGAGCTGTATATGGGTTTGAGGAATGACAGTGCTTGAAATGGGGAAACTGAATGTATCCTAATTGAAATATAAATGTTTGTGTCCAAAACATTCATCCACATAATGGTCCTGATTTGGCTGGGACTGTCTTGTTTTAGCACTGAAAGTCCCACTGGTATTTTGGGAAACCTCTTAGTCCCAGGCAAACCAGGACAGTCGGTCACCCTTTCAGTACAACAACAAAAAATTATATTCTAACTTGAAATGTACTGATAATTGAGACCAAGATTTCTGTTTTCCTTCCATTTATTCTAAAAATTAAACCAGTTCTCAATTTTCCTCCTATTTCTTTTTTTCCTACAAGAACATGAGGTAACTCTTGACAAAAAACATAAAGCCAACTCACTTTTAAGAATAAATATATTTTGCTCTTTCACCATCCAAGTGGGGGCTGAATTTGCATTCTCTTTTTGCCCTAATGCTCCAAGCTCCCACCTTTAGCACAGCAGCCCACCCGCCACCCATCCTTAGTCTGGAGATGGGTGGTCATCAAACAGCACTCGGAATTTCAAAGCAGCATTCAGGCAGGAGCTCCAGGCCCCGCCACTAACCAGCTGTGAGACTGGCCCTTGCAACCAGTCACAACCCCACCAAGTAACAATCTAGTTTTCATTTAAAAAAATAATAATAATACAAAGACAGATACAGTAAAGATGGCAGAGTAAGTAAACTTTGTGTTTACTTCCTCTCATGGCTATATAAAAATTACAACTAACTACAGAACAACCATCATTGAGAATTACCTGAAGTCTAGCAGAACCGAAGCCCTACAACTAAGGTCATATAGAAGAAGCCACCTCGAGCCTGGTAGGAGGGGCAGAGACACGGAATGGGTGGGTCCCGGGTCCCACCCACGTGTGACCATTAAATATCGGTAAGAATATCTCAGCTGCAGAGGTCCCACCACCGGAGCAGCAAGGGCTCCCAGCCACACACCACGCTCCCAAGCCCAGGGTCTCAGTGCCAGGGAGAGAACTTCTGGCTGTGAAAACCATTGGAGATTGTGGCTGAGTGAAACAGAGGGCAGCTGCACTCCCAGGTGCTCCTCTTAAAGGGCCCAAGCACAGACTGACTTACTGATGGACTCACTTGCTCTGAGGTGCAGCCCTGGGGCAGCATCTAGAAAGGCGCCAGGGGGCCAGCCGAGTGGCACGTTGATTAAGAACTGGCTTGGGATGCCAGAGGGCCCCGGTTCGGATCCCACATATGAGGGCCAGTGACACTGCCCTCTACAGCTAAGATGCTGCACAACAGCAAGACCTGGAGCTGAGCTGCCGTGAGTCGCCGGCGACAGCTAGTCTACAGCCCCTGCTGCAGTGGGTTGCCATGGGCTACCATGTATAGCCAGCAGCCAGTAGCTGCTGTGAGCGGCTGTCCAGAAGCCAGCAACTGATCTGCCTCACCTGGGAAGAGCGCAATGATGGTGCCAACTTGGGCCACTGAAGCAACGTCCTCCACAACTAGACTAAAAAGAACAAAATGACAGCAACTTGTCTGATCCCTTCCCCCAATTCCCCAGCACTGTTCCAATTCCCCAATAAAAATCTTTAAAAAAAAAAAAGGTGCCAGGGACATACAGGAAATAACTGGATTGTTTGGCTACAAGTTGAGGACTAGAAGGGCAGCTTTCTCCCAGATGGGGGAGTTGATGGAAGCCATTGTTTCTTTTTCAAGTCCTACCCTCTCTTGGTGTGCAGACTCAGGCAGCTGCATCTGAGACTCTATCAACCTGGCTAACACCATTCATTTTCTGTGATTCTCTAATGACTGCTCCCCACCCAACTTTCAGGCCCACCCAAGCCACTTGCAGTGGCTTTTCTATATAAATGGTTTGCCTTGGCCCATGCAGCAGATTTTCCCTAAATAAGCAGCATCTGGCTTTGGCATGCCCCCTACCTCTGGCTGAGCAGCCCTAAGCCCAGCACTAGCGAGAACAAGCCTCAGTCTGTGGCTTGGCTTCTCGAGGCACCTCCAAGTCAAGCGTGGGCAGCAGCCATCTTTGAATTTCTTTGTGGCTCATGCCAGGTGGCCCCAGGCAGGGCACAGACTGCGGCTGAACTTGGGCTGAATTTGACCTGCAGTGGGCTCCTCCCGGGAGGCCCCAGGGCTGACATACCCAGTGGTCAGCTTCAGACCCAGCTGGAGCATCACCCAACCACCTCTGGGGGTGACACAACCAAAAGGCAGACTGGGCAGGCACCAGAGCCCTGCGAAAGAACATCCTGCTCCATAAGATCAGCTTCTGCATAATAGTTCCTCCACCGTAGTCATGGCCAGTCCTCAGAACCAATCAGCCTGAGGATCAATTTCTCCCACTGACATGCAAACAACAACCAAGGCTCAACTACAACAGGGGGACACACACACAACTCACACAAGGGACACACCTGGAATACCTGGCTCAGGTGATGAGGAAGACTGCACCACTGAACCCCATTGCACACCTACTACATAAGGCCACTCTATTAAGAGTGGGAGACATAGCAGCCCTACCTAATACATAAAACAAACACAGGAAGACAGCCAAAATGGGGAGGCAAAGAAACATGTCCCAAATAAAAGAACAAAATGAAACTCCAGGAAAAGAACTAAACAAAATGGAAACAAGCAATCTATCAGATGCAGAGTTCCAAACACTGGTTATAAGGATGCTCAATGAACTCAGAGAGAACTTCAACAAAGAGCTAGGAAACATAAAAAAAGAACCAGCCAGAAGAAAAGACTATAATAACTGAAATGAAGAATGCATTAAAGGGAATCAACAGTAGATTAAATGGACCAGAGAATGAATCAGTGATTTAGAAGATAAGGTAATAGAAAATACCCAATCAGAACAGTAAAAAGAAAAAAATAATCCAAAAAAAAAAAAAGAAACATTAGGAGAGTTTAAGGGACCTCTGGGACAACGTCAAGCATACAAACATTAACATCATAGGGGCACCAGAAGACAAAGAGAGAGAGAAAGGAATTCAAAACCTATTTGAAGAAATAATAATGGAAAACTTTACTAACCTGGCAAAGGAAATAAATATACAAGCTCAGGAAGTATAGAGAGTCCCAAACAAGATAAACCGAATGAGGCCCACACCAAGACACATCATAATTAAAATACCAAAGGTTAAAGACAAAGAAAGACTCAAAAGCAGCAAGAGAAAAGCAGTTAGTTACCTGTAAGGGAGTTCCCATATGACCGTCAGCTGATTTCTCAACAGAAACTTTGCAGGCCAAAAGTGGTTGGCAGGAAATATTCAATGTGATGAAAAGAAAGGACCTACAACTAAGACTACTCTATCCAGGAAAGCTATCATTTAGAATTGAAGGACAGATAAAGAGCTTCCCAGACAAGAAAAAGCTAATGGAGTTCACCAACACAAAACCAGAATTACAAGGAATCTTAGAGGGACTTTTTTAAGGCCAAAAGAAAAAAGAAATAAAAAATATGAATAATAAAATGGCAATAAGTACATATCTATCAACAATTACTTTAAATGTAAATGGATTAAATACTCCAATCAAAAGATAAGAGTGGATGAATGGATAAGAAAACAAGATCCTTATATATGTTGCCTACAAGAGACTCACTTCAGATCAAAAGACGCACACAGACTGAAAATAAAGGGATGGGAAAAAAGATAGTTCATGCAAATGGAAATGAAAAACAAAAGCTGGAGTAACAATACTTATACCAGGTAAAGTAGACTTTAAAACAAGGCTATAACAAGAGTCAAAGAAGGACCCAGTCACCCCACTTTGCTGTATTTATCTGAAGAAAACCAAGGAGTTTTGTTTTACTTCAAGGGGATGCGTGCATCCATATGTTCATTGCAGAGTTGTTTACAATGGCCAAGATGTGGAGGCAACCTGGGTGTTTTGTTGATAGCAGAATGGATAAAGAGGAGATAATACATATAAACAATGGAATATTGCTTGGCCAGGAAGGGAATGGGTTCTTGCCATCTGTGGCAGCATGGATGGCCCTGGAGGGTGTTATGCTGAGGGGAGTATGTCAGACAAAGAAAGACAAATGCAATGTGATTTCACTTATATGTGGAATCTAAAAAGCAAAATAAACAAAGACAGAAACAGACTCATAGATACAGAGAACATTTTCATGGTTGTCAGAAGGGAGGGGGTTTGGGAGTAGTTAAAAAAAGGTAAGGGGTTAAGAAGTACAAATTGGTTATTACAAAGTAGTCATGGGAATGTAGGGCATAGCATAAGGATTATAGTCAATAATATAGTAATAACTACGTATGGTGTCAGATGGGCACTAGATTTATGAGAATGATAGATAGGAGGGGATTGTGGGTGGGGTGAAAAGGTGAAGGCATTAAGAAGTACAAATTGGTATTTACAAAATAGTCATGAGGATGTAAAATAAAGCATAAGGAACATAGTCAGTAATATGGAAATAACTATGTGGAGTGCAGGTGGGTACTAGACTAGTCAGGAGGATCACTTTATAAATTATATAAATGTCTAACCACTATGCCATACACCTGAAGTTAATATAAAATAATATGGAATGTCAACTGTAATTGAAAATTTTTTAAAAGGGCAAAAAGGTGAAAGGGAATAAGTGATTCAAATTTCCAGGTATAAAACAAATAAATCATGGGGATGTAATGTACAGTATGGGGAATATAGTCAATAATATTTTGATAGGTGGTACAGTGTCAGATGGTTGCTGGACTTATGGTGATCATTTCTTTAGGTACATAAACGTTGAGTAACTATGGTGTACACCTAAAACTAATATAATATTGTATGTTAACTGTATTTTAATAAAAATATTTTTTAAAATTAATAAAAATAAAATTTAAAAACAGACACAGACAATAGTTTAATGGTTACCAAAGGGGAAGGGGGAAGGGGTAGAAGAGGGTAAATGGGTTCAAATATATGGTGATGGGAGGAGAACTGAATCTGGGTGATGAAGACACAATGCAATACATAGATGATGTATATTTGGAATTGTACACTTGAAACCTATGTAATTTTACTAACCAATGTCACTCCAATAAGCTTAATAATTTTTATAGAAAAAATAAAGACATTTTTAAAATAATTCTGGGAAGTCTCAACTACAAAATGGAAGAAATAAGGTATGGCCAGGATCCCGAAGCCCTAACGACCTCAGATTACATTTGGTCTAACTGGATGCTAGAGAGTCAACTGCAAGGGCGTAAGCAAGAAATGAGCCTTTCTAACTCTTTTATCAGCATTTTAACAAGCCATTTGCAGCCCCCTATATCACCTTTGAAGGAAGGGAATTGATAATAATCAATGAGGCATTCCAAAATTCCCTTTATTCTCATTTAAAGGTCTGCTCAGTGACCCTAGAAATTCTAGAATTAAGAAGAAAATTGAAGAATGGTATGATTGTTGGAGCACTTTAATGAGAATCCATTGCAAAACAAGCTAAATAATTACTCAAGTTCTACAAACAGAGCTTCAATTTTTCAGTGTCAGCTCCTCTGATATCAAAGATACAGAGAAAAGGGAAAGCTTTAGTTTTCAGTTATCAAGAAAAAAGTTAATTTCTAAAGCTCTCATTAATGATATTTACTCACATTTGTTAACAGATCTTAAGAATTAAAAATATCTTGGAATGTGCATAGTCATTTTTCCATGAGATATACGAGGCCAAAGTAAAAGTAAACTGATGGACATTATCCATCATTCCCAGAGCTGTTAATGAAACCAGATAAACATGGGGCAGAGGCAAAACAGATAAAGGTTTTGGCAATTTTTCTACCCCCAAAATATATAAAGATAATACAAATTTAATAGTACTCTTATCCAGCTGACTTTATGACATTGGCAGGAGAAAGCACACCCCATTTCTGAACTCTCAGTCTGTTTTACTGAAGATGCTAATACTTAGGATATAAACCATCCTCAACTTTCATAATTGGGAAGAATCTCCTTATGAGATTTAGGAGCAAGCTGATTGAAACGGCTTAACGGTCCATTTGTGTGTCCTGTAAAGCACTTTGGTGCAGAACATATGACTGAAAGGGTGGTAATAATAACCATTATAAAAATAGAAATAATAACTAAGAACCAACAGCTACCCATTTGGCAAATGTGAAGGAAATAAGGAGGAAATGTCAGTTTATTAACTTTTCAAAGTTGCTGGATTACACTGTGAATGAGTTGTGTCCCAGTTATCCAGAGAGAAGTCCCCACTGACTTCCACCTCAGGTCACAAACACCACCTCTGAAATCATCCCGTTGCTTGTCTCTGGACAAAAATGATGCAGAGAGGGACAAACCACCCACATCTAGTACCTAAAGCAGCGATTATGCAGTGATAGTTTGTTTGGGCAATGATTTCATATTTAAGGCAATGGCAACAGCTTTTTCATTTGGGAGCACATTAAAGCCAGATGGGGGGAAACATTGTCAAAGAGAGAAATACGAACCAAAGGGCAGACATTTCAAGTGAATAACAAACCAGTGGCAGTATTTTACCTTCTAGTTTCACTCTCAAAATCAAAAATGGCTGCTGTAGAAATTGTTCCGAGGCTGTCGATTGTGAAGCCATAGTCCTCCGGGGAAAGGAAGTACTGTTTATTGGACAGTAAAAAGAAGGCAAAATATTACAGAGACATCGACAAGTTCCCTAGCCAGATTACGTGCACCTAGAGCCAGGCTTGAAATCTCTTTGTACTCTGGGCCACCCTCCAGCTGCCCGCCCCACACATGATAGGTGCTCAGTCAATGTTTGCCAATAATGGTGGTGATGAAATGACACGCCATTCAGCTGACTTCAGAGCAGACCACCTGCCCTTAAATATTACAAATGAATTTTCCTAATCTCTTACATTCAGTATGTTACCTGAACATTTCTCAATTGCCACATTTCAGCCAAAGCTAAAATTAAATTAAAAGCAGTTACATTTAGAGAAACAAGCTGATTGTATAATGAGAAATCAGGGATTATTTTGTTTGTGCCGAAGATATGCTTTTGGTGGCAGGGTTGGGATGGGGGACAGGAAACTGTAGAAGGGAAAAACTAAAATACTGGGACATCTGTGCATCTCATGTGACAGGTACTGGCAATACTATATAAAGTTGTATTTCTTAGCATCTCATTGACTTTCACTCATACTGTCTTCCAGTTATTCTGCTAAATGCTTCAAATACATTGTCTTTTAATTGTCACAACTCTGTGCTGAAGTTATCCCTGTTTCACAAATAGGAACACTGAGGCTTAGAAGTTCAAGTGGCTTATCCCTAGTCTGAGAGCTGAGCTTTCAGTCACTTTACATAATGCCTCTCTGTTCACCATGTTACATACTTAAGACAAATTTTTGCCAAAGAGGGAAGGTGAGGTCAAAGTTTCCAGACTGGATGAGAGTCAAATGATTACAAAAAGCCAGGGCAAAAATCCATTAGAGGTTTAATATCAGGAGTTAATTATACTGAGTGCTACTGACTTAATAATTGTGTAAACCCAGAGATAATTTAATAGAGAAGATTGAACCCAGAAGGATTGCAAAGCAACCTAAAAGTTATTTGGAGAAATTAGTGACCTTTTAATTTATCGATTTTCTGATGAATCATTGTGTCCTGATTAATTTAAATTCATACCATCCATTTCTACACATATAAATAAGATGGAATTGATTTCTGCCTTTTTTTGTTGTTGTAGAACAATGTTGAAGAATATTAACATTCAGAAACTGCAGGAAAATCCATCACATATGTACTTTGAGAGCAAACACCAGAGTAATGAGGCCTGTTTCATGGCTCATAAGTACTAGGTCTGGTTATATATAAATGTATATAATTTTTTAAAGACAGTCATATTTATGTCTATAGCCACTCAAAAATTTGCAGTTCCCAATTCCATTTCAGTATTACACAGTTGTCAACAATTGTTTCGGAAAAAATACCCACATATTGGTAAGCTGTATTTTTATGATGTTTAAATTTTCATAAAAGGAGATAGCCTTTTTTAAAAAGATGGATGGCGCTGATATGAACAACAGCTGCCGCTGTTTCAGGGAAGGTTGGAGCTTGTGGTTGCTAGGCAGCCAGGGCCATCACTGGGAAAGCCACCTAAATGAATGATCCCCTGAATGAATAGGAAAGCAGTCCAAAAAATGAGAAATTAACTCTCTGTGGGTCCAGGCAACTTAAATTCATTTTTCACCACCTTCCCCATTTTATCTGCAATAACACCATAAACTAGTAAAGAAATATTTCAATCATAAGAATAAAAATGGCAGCCCAACTCCCAGGTTCCAGGGTGTGGCAACAGCTTACAGAATGTGTAGCAAGGAGAGTCTGCGGTCCTTTTGGATGGATTTATCTTCAAACCCCAATTTAGCCCCTTCCCTGAAGGTCTTGTTCATGACTATTTGTTCTTGGAGAAGCTTGGGAATTGCAAATGTCAGAGCTCGAACTACAGGCCAAACACAGTGAGTTCGGTCCTCAGTGCTTCAAGAGCAGCTACACAGAAACGGCTGCTGGGTTCTCTGTGTTTTTAGCATCAGTGATAATAAAAACAACTGTGATGCCTACCAGTTACTCTGACCCAGATTCTGTGCTCAGCATTTTTCCTGAATTAATTCACTTAACCCCTAAAACGATGCTATGCAATTGTGTTCTTCTCAACTCCGTCTTAGAGGTGGATACACTGAGGCTTACAAATTTTAAGAAAATGGTCCAAGAACACGTAACCAGTGAATGGTTAAGCTGAAACTCAAACCCAGGTCTTTCTGACTCCAGAGCCATTGTATTATCCTGCTTGTCTCATGGGAGACTGTCTTCCTGGTAGAAAGCCGGTATATACTTCTATTTTTAAAAACGTTATATTTAAACTTGTTTTTAAATGATTTTTGTGGGAATTAAAAATCTAGATGGCTGAAGACACAGCAACAAGGCAACTCAGTGTTTCTATTTACAGAAGAAAAGAAGGGTAGGGGAGGGGAGAGTAGTGGAGGGGGGAGTGGAGGGGAGGGAAGGCTATGATGCAGCCCTGAGAAACTTTCAACATTTGTAGGTCCACCAGAGAAGGATGAACAAGGAAAGAAAATAAGAGTTGTCATAAAGGTAGGAGAAAAACCAAGAGTCTATTATCCCAGAATAATACTAATACTATTATCTAATATTTATTGAGTACTATCTGCCAAGCACTATTCTAAGCCCTTTATATGTATAAATTCATTTAATCTTTGTAATAGCCCTGAGGTAGATCCTGTTATTAATGCAATTGCAAGTGAAGAAACTGAGGCACAGAAAGATCAATGGACTTGCCCAGGTTCTCAAGCCAGAAAATGGTAAAACCTAAACTTTAACCTAGGTCACCTGACATTAGAGTCTGAGTCTTATGCTGATATGCTGTGTCTAATTGCTTAGTTTGACTCAATGTCATGTTTTCTTGAAGGAAATTGTACATGAGTAAGATCTGGGCTAAATTTTTTTCTATATAACAAAATATTTTGTGATTTTTCTAAAGCACAAATACTGGCTAGTCACTGATTATCTACAAAACCTTGTTATAGCACAGATATATTTTCTTTTTTTTCGTTTTTAAAGATTTCTATTGGGGAATTGGGGGATGGGAACAGTACTGGGGAATTGGGGGAAGGGAAATAGACAAGTTGCTGTCCTTTTGTTCTTCAGTCTAGTTGTGGAGGACGTTGCTTCACTGGCCCAAGTTGGCACCATCATTGCGCTCTTCCCGGGCGAGGCAGATCAGTCGCCGGCTTCTGGACGGCCGCTCACTGCGGCTGCTGGCCGCTCACGCTGGCTGCTGGCTACACACGGTAGCCCATGGCAACCCACTGCAGCAGGGGCTGCAGCCTACACCGTCGCCGGCGACTCACGGCAGCCCAGCTCCAGGTTGAGCTGTTGTTCAGCATCTTAGCTGTAGAGGGCAGTGTCACTGGCCCTCATATGTGGGATCTGAACCGGGGCCCTCTGGCATCCCAAGCCAGCTCTTAACCAACGTGCCACTCGGCCTGCCCAGCACATATATTTTCAAGAAAATATTTTTACACTATAAACACAGATATGATTCTAGACTAAACCTTAATTATGTTAGTGTAACCTTGCCTTTTAGCCCTAAGGCTACGCAGAAAATAAGAGCACTTCACCATGAGCATTTGGGACCCAGAAGCACACTGGGACTCGTGTTTGCCCTTGAAAGCCTTGGCGCGTCACACGAGATCCATTTTACTTTCCTCCCGAGTATTATGGTAATCTCTTACATTCACTTTGTAAATGAAAGGAATAGTTTGCTATCTGTAAACTTACTCTGGGCTATTATAGCTTTCATTCTTCCTAGAACAAAGCTTTATTAACTATATCTAATATATTGTCCCAATGGTTAACTAAAATTAGAGACCTCTATGCAAGCATTCATCCTACTAGCCTTGCTGGGTGAACCTAAACTCAGCCTCAGAATTCTTGTGAACACTCCTGAGAGACTCTAACTACCAGTTAGAGAGGTAGACACGTTAAAACTGAATTGCCATCCCTAGCTGATCCAGATGTTCCCAGAGAACTTACCCAGATATTTATTATACACCCAGTAGCAGTTACAGTATCTGCAAAGATAAATTTACAAACATTTTTGCGATGTTTCTCCAAATGTGACTCATGGACCACCTATACATTAAAAACTTTCATCCACAAGTTAATTGTTGAAGCTGGCTAAATCAGTGGAATTCATTATACTGTTCTCTCTACTTTTATATACATGAAATTCTCCTATTTATTAGATATGCAGACCTAATGGATTCAGAATTCCTGGGACAGGGAGGGCTGGCAATATGAATTTATAACCATGGACTGATCAAAGTGAATTTATGTACTCTTAAGTTGTTTTCTTTACGTGATTATCAACCTTGACTGTACAACAGATTCACCTGGAGAGCTTTAAACATGCTAATGTCCAGACCACACCCCAGACTAATGAAATCAGAATCTCGGGGTCAGGGGTGGGGGGGGGGTAACTTGGACACCTGTGTTTTTTAAATTATAAAGATGCTCCCGCAGCCCAGTGGCCTTAAGCTTTTGGCATCTGTCTTAAGGTTCCCCAGAAACAGATATGGAAGGGAACATTTGTGTGCAAGTGATTTATTAATGAAGTGCTCCAGGAAAACTAGGGTGGAAGTGGGCGGAGTCAGGCCTGAGAAGGGGAGGAAGCCAAGCAACAGTGCTGCCTCCAAGTCCACACCTGCAGTTTCGGCCTGATCCCACCAGAAGCTGGGGAGTGGACTTTATTCCTCAGGAATAAAGGAAAAGGAAATGGGCTTTTCTACTCCTGCACCCGTCATTCAGTGGTTAAGGGCTACCCCAGAGAGGTAAATTCCCAGGTACTTCCTGCCCTTGGAAGTGCAGGAAAGATCTAGGGACAGTCCTTCTCTTGCTGCAGGAAGCAAAAGCAATGAGCTGAGCAGGAGCAGCACACAGAAATGGTACAAAAGTACCCAAGGGGACCTGGGACGAGCATGGATATTACCCACTACAGCCTCTAAAACATCCTTTATTACAGCAGCTAAAAACAATTGTTTGGCTGAATCATGCTAGAAAGCAGTTAGTTACCACAAGAAAAAACCAGTCACCTCACATGTGAGTAACATTTAATTCTGTCCCATATCCTTTGATAACTCTGATAGCAAGTAGGCTTCATTTCAACTCTGCATTGATTGGTAAGGACTACCTGGTGCCTTAGAGCAAGAAAAAGTGTATGCTCAGATTAGAAAAGTGTCATGTTCAATTAATGATGCCTGACACAAGCAAATGAGAAGGCAATCACAGTACTGCCAGAGAATTTTGATGTATAAGGGACCACTAGAATGCCTGCAGAGCTTTTTTAAAAATACTGATGCCTGCGCCCCACATCCAGAGGTTCTGATTTAATTAGTCTGAGGGGACCCTGGCATCTGTGTTTTGTTAAAGGCATCCCAGGTGATTCTATTATTGCAGCAAAGAAGAGCCATGGTAATATTCGGCATGAATTGCCGTGCTATTTCCCAGTTGTTCCAGGAAATGTTTTCAGGCCACTTTGATATAATGAAACAAATCCTCCAAAAAACAAATATGTATTTATAATTCCTTTTTCTTTTTTTGGGGGGGGATGTTATTTTTATTTATTAAAAAAACCTGGTGTACTTTTTTTCCTATTTGCTTATTAAAGTATAGTTGACATACAATACTATATTAGTTCTAGGCGTACAACATGATTCTACATTTTATATACCTTATGACGTGATCGTCATGATATGCCTGGTAACCATCTGTCACCGTATAAAGTTATTACAATATTATTGAGTATATTCCTTGTGCTGTACATTACACTCCTGTGGCTTGTGTATCTCGTAACTGGAAGTTTGGGCCTCTTAAGCCTCTTCACTTTTTTCACCAATCTTTCACCCCCTTCCTTCTGGGAACCATCAGTTTGTTCTCTGTATCTATGAGTGTGTTTCTGTTCTGTTCTGCTTATTCGTTCCTTATTTTTTGTTTTTTAGCTCTCAGGCATTATAATTTTTTTCTTAGTCTCATAAAAATCTTTTCCAACTTGAATAGCAGAACATTTTTGTTTGTTTTGTTCTTGTTTTGTTGAACCTTCAATACAGTGAGCTTTGAAAGGGCTTGTCATTGCCAAATCTTCATTTGCCTTGTGTAAATAGATTTAAATACTGATTTCTTTTCACATAACTTTTAAGTAATTACATTTTGGTGTGCATATATTTGTAAGATAATAGCCTTTTCCTATGAGAAACATCACAAGAATGTATACATTTGTAATTTGTGAGGCAAAAAATAATAATTTATTGTGTGGTGGTTCAGTGCTATTGCTTGCTACAAGGTGATTTAGCAACAGCATGACTACTGGGTAAAGTATGTTACAAACTTGCATGCCATCTTGTGGAGGATGGTGCAAATTGTGCAATTATGAAGTAAATAATCCCCAAAAAATATGTAATAAAATATGAGAATACAGATTGGTGCAGCAGCTATGGAAGGCAGTGTGGAGGTTCCTCAAAAGATTAAGAACAGAATTACCATATGACTCAGCAGTCCCTCTCCAGGGCATCTACCCAAAAAATCTGAAAACATTTATCTGTAAAAATATGTGTTCCAATGTTCACTGCAGCTTTATTTACGGTGGCCAAGACATGAAAATAACCAGTGTTCTTCAATGGATAATTAGATAAAGAAAATGAGGTATATATACACAATGGAATACTATTCTACCATAAGAAAAGATGAAATTGTATCATTTGTGACAAGAAGGACAGATCTTGAGATTATTATACTAATAGAAATAGCCAGAAAAAATTGAGAACCATATGATTTCACTGATATGTGGGATATAAAACTGAAAACAACAAAAGAACAAGACAAACAAATGAAGAAACAAAAACTCATAGACACAGACAATAGTTTAGTGGTTACCAGAGGGGAAGGGGAAAGGTGGGAGTGGGTAGATGAAGGTGAAGGGGATCAAATATATGGTGATGGAAGGAGAACTGACTCTGGGTGGTAAACACACAATACGATGTATAGATGATATATTACAGAATTGTATACCTGAAATCTATGCAATTTTACTAACAATTATCACGCCAATAAATTATTTTTTTTTTAAATGTAACTGGATTTTTCTAAACATTTGCCTTTTGTGTAGAGAATAAAGATTATTTTCTAGGCAAATAAAGTTTTTATTAAAATCAGTTTTTCTCCAATTACATATTATTTCAAACAATATTGTTCTTTAGCTTGAATAACCCAGATAATTGCCTCAATTCTCAAATTTATTTGGCTAGTACATGTCTAAACTAAATTATATTTCTCCACATACCAGAATTTCTAAGAATGTAATAGTGTATGACTCAAACTTTTTCCCTCTTTCTCTTGGTGTCACAAAGAGATGAAATTTTAAGGTGATATTAGGATTGAAGACCAAGCCACTGTGGGCCCAGAAGAGATTGCTGGATCATGTAATAGTTCTATTTTTAATTTTTAGAGGAACTTTCATACTGTTTTTCATGGCAGCTACACCATTGTGCATTCCTATCAACAGTGTCCAAAGTTTCCAATTTCTCTACATCCTTGTCAGCACTTGCTGTCTTTTGTTTTTGTTTTTTGTAATAGCCTTTCTGACAAGTGTGAGGTGATATCTATGAGTATTGTGGTGGGGTTTTTTTAATACTTATTTTTTTATTAAATTCATCAGGGTGACATTGGTTAGTAAAATTACATGGGTTTCAAGTGTACAATTCTGTAGTACATCATCTATATATCACATTGTGTGTTCACCACCCAGAGTCAGTTCTCCTTCCATCACCATGTATTTGGCCCCCTTTACCCTCGTCTACCATCACCCTCGCCCCTTTACCTTCTGGTAACCACTAAACTGTTGCCTGTGTCTATAAGTTTTGTTTGTTTGTTTGTTTGTTTGTGTTGTTCATTTGTTGCTTTCAGTTTTATATCCCACATATGAGTGAAGTCATATGGTTTTGGATTTTTCCTGTTTGACTTATTTTGCTTAGCATGGTAGTCTCAAGATCTATTCACGGTGTCACAAATGGCAGTATTTCATCTTTTCGTATGGTTGAGTAATATTCCATTGTATATATGTATCACATCTCCATTATCCAATTATTTATTTAAGGACACTTTGGTTATTTCCATGTGTTGGCCACCGTGAATAATGCTGCAGTAAACATAGGGGTACATATATCTTAACAGATGTTTTCACATTTTGGGGGTAAATACCCAAAAGAGGGATTGCTGTGTCATATGATGATTCCATTCTTAATCTTTTTAGGAACTTCCATGCTGTTTTCCATAGTGGCTGCACCAATTTACATCCCCATTAGCAGTATATGAGCATTCCTTTTTTCCATAACCTCTTCAACACTTGTTCTTACCTATCTTGTTGATAATACCCATTTTAACAAGTGTGAGGTGGTATCTCATTGTGATTTGGATTAGCATTTCCCTAATAGCTAGTGAAGTTGAGCATTTTTTCATATATCTGTTGGCCATTTGTATGTCTTCGTGGGAGAAGTGTCTGTTCAGGACCTTGGTCCATTTTTTAATTGGATTGTTTATTTTTTTGTTGTTGACTTATATGGGTTCTTTATATATTTTGGATATTAGTCCTTCCTCAGAGGTGTTGTTTGCAAATATCTTCTCCCATTCAGTTGGTTGCCTTTTTGTTTTGTTGGTGTTTTTTTTTTTGCTGTGCAGAAGCTTTTTAGTTTGATATCTTGCTTTTACCTCTTTTGCTGTTAGGTCAAATTCATAAAATCCTCTCTGAACATAACATAAATTGATTTATTTGATACACCACATAAACAAAATAAAGAACAAAAATCATATGATGCAGATAAAGCATTTCACAAGACAACATTCATTTATGATTAAAACACTTAATGAGACCACTGCCTGTTTATGTGAAGGAAAGACACTAATAGACAATACACTTTTATAAGAGCATTGATATGTCTACACTACCACAATTAGGTAAAAGTAAATCATTCCCTTGCTGTGTTAATTGACATAAAGCACACAGAATAGTTAGTTTTTCTAGTAGGTACAAAAGTACAAAAAATTAATGAATTTGGGCAAAGATTTGTGTAGGTTGGCACTGTCAAAGTAAAGTGATGTTGATTTCTGGTTAACTTTTCAAATATAAACAGCATATCATTTTTGTTTGTTTTGTCTTGTTGGGTGTTCAATACAGCTGTTGACTTTGAACAGAATAATTATTGCTGAATCTTCATTTTCCTTCTGTAAATAGACTCTAATTATGCATTTCTGCATAGTGCCTCCTGAGATGGTTGCCCCTCCCCAAATTTTTTACCCTGTCCACAGTAGGTTGAAGGGGGCCACAAAGAATTCTTCTTGCTCCCAAAAGGATGTTCTCCCTTATTCTCTCCTCAACAACATCGACTGCATCAATGATATAAACTTCCTAAGAAATCAGTCTCAAGCAGTATTTAGTTATATTCAGTACAGATTACCCCCATCCTGCCCCCTTTAAGTGACCATCAGGACATGTTCCATCATAGCTCATATACTTCAGTCACCCCAGGAAGTTCTGTTCTCATCACCATGACAATTTGCTCATCCCACCCAATACCTCAACTCTACCCCAGACCCACTCAATGTGCCCTCAAGAATTCAGTCTCTCCCACTTCATAGACAGTGTAGAGGCCTGACCACTGCACTGTACACCTGAAGCTGTTGTTAAATAATATTATATGTCAACTTTAATTTAATACATATATAGTCATGGGATGTGGAGCATAGTGTGGGAATGGAGTCTATGGAATTGTAATACATATGTATGATATTGGGGGTGGGGGGGCCGTGGATGGAGGGAGAGGGGCTGTCACTTTGTGAGGGGTGAAAAGGATAACTATTACATTGTTTTGTACACCTGAAACTAATAACAATAATAATAATTTTTTTAAAAAGAATTCAGTCTCTCATCAGCAACCTGCCCAATATCCTCTATCCTTTCTCTGAATGTTCCCTTCACTTTTCACATTTATCTGGGCAATTCGCCCTCCCTCTCTTGGAGGCAACAAAGTCATGCTTTCTCCTCTTTTCCTAAATCTCCAGCACTCCTCGGGTCTCTTTCCTCTCCCCACTCTCTACTACTCACCTTGTTTTCTATTTCACTGAGAAAAGTAGAAACAATTAAAAGAAAGCATCCAGTGGTCACTCTATTTAAAATCATTGATTACCATTTTAAAAATTATAAACTACCCCATTATAGAATTCCTTATTCTGTTACCCTCTTCATTTTGATCCGTAACACTTGGCAGCATGTGATAGATTTAAATATGTAGTCTATTATCTCCCACTAAAACACACGCTCCATGAAGGCAGGGATTTTTGTCTGTTTTCCTCACTGCTGAAACTTTAATTCCTAGCACACTTCTTGGACTAGTACAGTACTCCTCCCTTATAAGCAGTTTCACTTTTTGTGGTTTCAGTTACCCATGGTCAACTGTGGTCCAAAAATATTACATGGGTTATTCCAAAAATAAACAATTTAGAGGTTTTAAACTGCACACAATTCTGAGTAGCATGACGAAATCTCACACTGCCTCCTGTGAATCATCCTTTTGTCCAGCATCTCCATGCTGTAGACTCTACCCACCCATCAGTCATGTAGTAGCCATCTTGGATATCAGATGTGTTGCAGTGTTTGTGGTCAAGTAACCCTTATTTTACTTAATAATGGCCCCAAAATGCAAGAGTAGTGATGCTGGCAATTCAGATACACAAAAGAGAAGCCCTAAAGTGCTTCCTTTATGTCAAAACGTGAGTACAGCACAATAAGGTATTAGAGAGAAAGAGAGAGAAAGAGAGAGAGAGAGATGACATTTACATAACTTTTATTACAGTCTATTGTAATTATTCTGTTTTACCAGTAGTTATTGCTGTGAATATTTTACTGTGCTTTATTTATGTTAAACTTTATCATAGGAATGAATTTATAGGGGAAAAAACATAGTATATATAGGGTTTTGTACTATCCATGGTGTCAGGAATCCACTGGGGGTCTTAGAATGTATCTTCACTTGATAAGAAGCAACTACTGTAAATGCTCAGTAAACAATTGTTGGATGGGGGCCGGCCGAGTGGTGCGATGGTTGAGAACTGGCTTGGGATGCCAGAGGGCCCCGGTTCGGATCCCACATATGAGGGCCAGTGACACTGCCCTCCACAGCTAAGATGCTGAACAACAGCTCAACCTGGAGCAGGGCTGCCGTGAGTCACCAGTGACGGCATAGGCTACAGCCCCTGTGGCAGTGGGTTGCCATGGGCTACCATATGTAGCCAGCAGCCAGCGTGAGCGGCCAGCAGCCGCAGTGAGAGGTCGTCCAGAAGCCGGCGACTGATCTGCCTCGCCCGGGAAGAGCACAATGATGGTGCCAACTTGGGCCAGTGAAGCAACGTCCTCCACAACTAGACTGAAGAACAAAACGACAGCAACTTGTCTGTTCCCCTTCCCCCAATTCTCCAGCACTGTTCCCATCCCCCCAATTCCCCAGTAAAAATCTTTTTTAAAAAAAAAATTGTTGGATGGGCAAGAGAATGAACATGCAACTACCATTCCTACTAAACTTTTTGCATTTGTCCCCTTATGCCCTCTTTGGTATTCCTCCTTGGTTCTATAGATAAACAAATTGTGCTTCTAACATCAGGCTCTCCACTGATGCACTGGATGCCATCCCCCATTGCCTACTAAAGGTCATCACTCCAGCAATTGTTGCCACTGTCTCTTGCATTATTAATTGTCTCCTCTCTACTGGATTATTACCATCAACATAAAACATACTGTAATATTTCTCATCATTGAAAAATAAAAATTTCCCTTGATTCTACATCTTCTTCAAGATATAGTCCAATTTTTCTGCTCTGCTTTTTAAGAAAACTTTTTGAAAGTTGTCTCTGCTCACTGTTCCTAGTCTTTTCATCTCTGATTCTCTTGAAGCTTCTTCAAACAGACTTTCATTCTCGCTACTCCCCTGAACTACTCCACTTGTGAAGGTCACCAAAGATCTCTATTCATTCATTTATTCAACACTTGCTATGTGCCAGACACTTATCTGAGTTCTAGCAATTAACGTATTGCCACATTCAGTGATCAGTAATCTTAGTTCTCATCACCTCAACAACTCAGCAATACTCACTCAATCCCTTCTTCTTGAAATACATCTTTCTGTGCTTCTGGGAGACACTCTGTTCTCTTGATTTTCCTTTTTTATTTACTGATCCTATTCAGTTTCATTTACTCAATCTTCTTCCTCTTTCTAACTTCCAAATGTTGGGTCATCCCCCAGACTCAGTCCTTAAACTTTTTCTCTTCTCTCTTATACCACATTTACTCCCTAGGTAATCTCATTTCATTTCAAGCTATAAATACTAAGTATTAGCTGGTAACTCTAAATTGATGCTCCAGCCCTGAGTCTTTACTGAACTCCAAAATTTTTTTTATTATTAGTTTCAGGTGTACAAAACAATGCAACAGTTATGTTTTCCACCCCTCACAAAGTGACAACCCCCCTCCCAATATCCACCGCCCTCCCACCCCCGATATCATGCTTATCTATTACAATTCCATTGACTCCATTCCCACACTGTATTCCACATCCCGTGACTATATATATATATAATTATAGTTGACATATAATATTATTCAATGGCAGCTTCAGGTGTACAGTGCAGTGGTCAGGCCGCAACACCGTCCATGAAGTGGTCTCCCTAACAAGACATGAGTCCATCTGGCCCCCTAAAAAATATTTACAACATTATTGATTATATTCCCCAAATTGTCTTTCCTATCCCTGTGGCAATATTGAAGTTACCAATTTATGTTGTCTCTTCCCTTCCCCTTCTTCCTCATCCCCACCCCATCCCATCTAGCAATCATCAGTTTTTCCTCTGTGTCTCTCCTCATCCCCACCCCTCTCCCATCTAGCAATCATCAGTTTTTCCTCTGTGTCTCTGAGACTATTTCTGTTTACATAACTCATTTATTCAGTTCTTTAGATTCCACATATAGTGAGATCATATGGTATTTGTCTTTCTCTGACTGACTTGTTTCACTTAGCATAATATTCTCTAGGTCCATCCATATCGTTGCAAATGGTACGATTTAATACCCATCAGTAGACAACTGATTAAGAAGCTGTGGTACATCAAACTCCAAAAATTTTAATCGAGCTGCTTACTCTTCCTAGATGTCTAACTGGCTTATCAATCTCAACTGGTCTAAAACAAAGCACTTGATTTTCCTTCTTAACCTCACTTCTCTTCAAGAGTTGTTCCAGCCAAAAACCTAGAAATGATCTTGATTCCCTTCTTTCCTTTAAACCTTATGTCCAATTTGTCTACAAGTTTGTCAACGTTACCTTTAAAATATATGCAATCTGCCTTGTTAAGGAGTGAAGGGTATTGTGTCTGTCACTTTTTTTGAGATACATAAATGAAATAGGAGTGATTGATGGATGCATACAAAGATGGATAGTTGTGTGATAATAAAGACATGGTAAAATATTAACTATAGAACTTAGTGTAGGGGTATATGGGTGTTCACTTTTTCAATCTTTCAGCTATTTCAATTTTTCTCTATACAGTAAAACCTTGGATTGTGAGTAACTTGATTTGCGAGTATTCCGTAAGATAAGCAAACATTTCTAATACATTTTAACTTCATAAATGAGCAATGTCTTGCAATACAAGTAGTTTGTTTCCAGAACAAATTATGCTTGCAAACCAAGGTATTACTGTACTTGAAAATTTTCATAATAAAATGTTGAAGAAAAAAACTGTAAATTCCAATGACTTCTCACCACCCCAACTGCCACCATCCTAGACTAAGCCACCATCATCTCTGACCTGAACTACTGCAATCATCTCTAAATGGACTTTCTGCTTCTCATCTTGCTTCTTTACAGTCATATTTTTTCACACAAAATCCAGCATGATCTTTTTAAAATGTAAATAATATCATTTATTCCCCTATTCCCAAATTTCCAGGCCTTTGTAATCTGGCTGCTAGCTATATTTCTATCATCTTTCTAACTCTCCCTCTCACTTTTTGCTTTTCAGCCACATTGGAGTCATTGTAGTTCCTTAAATATGTTACATCTATTTCTGCCTCAGGGCTTTTGCACTTACTGTTGCCTTTGTCTGCAAAACCCTACCCCAAGATACATGCATAGTTCCCTTCCTCACTTCATTCAGGCCTTTGATTAAATGTCATCTCTTTGGAGAGAGCCTTCCTAACTATCCTATTCAAAATAATGCATACCATTGCCCTTTCTCCTCCTCACTCTCTTTCCTTTTGTGCCACTGTATTATTTTTTTTCCACACCACTAACTATCTGACATTATATCATTTATTTGTACTTTTGGTTGTTGTCAATTTTCTTCATTAGATTGTAAATTCCATGAGTTTACATGCCTTATTCAATGTTTATTCAATGTTTTATTATCAGCAGCACCTAGAATAGTATACACAGAATAGTCACGCAAGAACTATTCATACAATGGATAAATGGATGTTTCAAAAGAGTTATAACTGCTATACAGTTAATACGTTTTTAAGTATTTGAAAGTTCTATTAAATGCCAAACTATTTTAAGTGGTTTTCTGGGAAAATATTTTATTCTATTTTATTTCTCCTTGATTTAAGTTTATTTTATTTATTAAGCACTTCACAGACGCATTACTGTTGTGAATAAGACAGACCCAATTTTTTCTTTTATGGAGCTTATAGTTTCATAAGAGGCATTTTTTAAATGATGACAAAGCATGATTAGTGATATAAAATAGTAAGAAGAAATGATTTCTTTGCCAGATAATAACCCACACTAAAAGTTAATTGTTTTGACTGTTTCTATTTTTATAAGTATGTAGTTTTAATATTGATCAACATGGGCAAAATGAGAAGGAATTTTGAAAATTTAAAATTATTAACAGGCTCTCTCTATACCAAATGAAGTTAGGAAGATTTGGCAAGTTTTGATAGGTCTCACTATAGTGAGCAGCATTTGGTTTTGGGCTGTAGAGCTTCTGTTCAGGTACTTATAATAGCAGCTGTTTGCTGAATCAACCTCCTTTATTCTCAATCCCTGTGATTTTGCAGTCCAAACCTCTCCCACCTAAAATTCCTGATGGGGAATGTGAAGCGGACCTAAGCCAATCAGTGCATTACATCCTACCTTGCCACAGTAATTAATTAAAGGTTAGCACATGAACCAAACAGAGACATTGAGATGCCCTGAACTCAGGGAAGGAGCTTCAGATTCTGAAACTGTTAGGCTATAGGGACTCAAATTCCTCCCCTCTGGTAGTTACCAAATGGGTAAGATCATGGGTCTTATGGTTAACTTACTTACATCATCCCTTACTTATGTAAACCTAGAATTCAGCTATGCTGGAAGCCCAGTCTTTTCAGTTATTATAGCCAAAATTCTCATTTGGGTCAAGTTTTCTCTAAGTTGCAACCACAAGGATCCTAATATACTTTCTGAGTGATTAGGCTCACAAAAAGAAGAAACAGGCCCCCATTTATTTATTCTGTTTCCAAAATATATAGAAATGACATAACCTAATACTACCAACAGTTGGATACATTTTACCTATCTGATATTCTTCCCCAACCTACACACACATGAAACTTACAAAAATTGAAAATATAGATGTTATTCAAAGGACAACATGGACCTTTTCCTTAAAATGATTATACTTAAAAATAATCCATAAGGAGATGCAAGATGGCAGAGTAGATAAATGCTAGGCTTGCCTCATCCCATGAACTCATCAAAATTACAACTAAATTATAGAACAATCAGCCTAGAGAACTCTTTGAAGTCTGGTTGAACAGAAGGTTTATAACTAAGGAAATAAAGAAGAAGCCACACCGAGACTGATAGAAGGGGCAGAGACACAAAATGGCTGGTCCTACACCCACATGTGGCAGTTAAAAATCAGGAGGTATATCTTGCCACAGAGGTTCCCCACAAAGAAGCAAGGGACCCCACCCCCCACACCAGGCTTCCTAGCCCAGAGTGCTGGTGCCGGGAAAAGGAACCCTCACAACTTCTGGTTATAAAAAGCAGTGGGGTTTCTGGCCTTCTGGGTGGGATGGAAGGCTGCAAGAAACCCAGACAACCTCCTCAAGGTCCCGGACAGGCACTTACCCTGGGCTCCAATGGATGAATAGTGTCTCTGGGGCATTGGAGACATAAGGGAAGACACTGAGTTGTGTAACTTCGGGACAAGGACTGGAGGGACAGTTCCCATTTCCCCTGTGTGGGGTTCTACTCCTGTGCAGCCAGCAATTGAGTGCCATCATTCCCATGTTGAGCCCACCCCACAGGCTAAATCTGAATCTGATCAGCCTGGTGAGCTCTGCTGCCCCACTCTGCTGATTCACTGAGACCCTGCCTCATCTAACTTGCTTACTGAAGGAGGCTTTATCAGTGACTGAACCTTATAGGAGCTCTGGCATGTGGTAACAGGCCTAGCAGTGTCCTGAATTTTTGCAGAGCTACCCTAGATCAGGTACTGGTGGCAGGGGTCCTCAGTTCACAGCATGGCCTCTCCCATATGCCTCCAGGTATAACACAGGCTGTGACAAATCATGGATTATTTTGTAACTCCTATCAGGTACTCTCTAGTCAGTCACAGGTAGTGGCTGATCTGGGTCTGCACTGAAGCCTCTCACAAGAGGCCCCAGGACCAACATATTTGAAGGTTGTCATCAAACTACAGCAGAGCACCACCTAATTAGCCCCACAAGCAGCACACACAAAGGGTGGTCTCAACAGACATTAGAGCATTCTGGGAAAATCCTGCTCCATGGGGTAAGCCCATAAGCTGTGGACATGGCCAAATCCCAGAGCCAATCAACCTGAGAGTAAATCTCACCCACTGACATGCCAACAGCAATCAAGGCTCAACTATGACAAGAGGGCACACACAACCCATGCAAGCAACACTCGTGGAGCACCCAGCTCAGGTGACCAGGGAGACTGTGCCACTAGGCCCCACAGGACCCCTATGGCATAAGGCCTCTCAGCAAGACTGGGGAACATAGCAGATCTACCTAATACTAAAAACAAACACAGAGAGGCAGTCAAAATGAGGAAACAAAAAAAAATACATCCCAAATGAAAGAACACGAGAAAAATCCAGAAAAAAAAACTAAACAAAATGGAGGCAAGCAACGTACCAGAACAGAGCTCAAAACAATTGTTATAACAATGTTCAAGAAACTTAGTGAAAACTTCAACAAAGAGATAGCAAGCATAAAAAAAGGACATAGACACCATAAAAAAAAAACTAGTCTGAAGTGAAGAATACAATAACTGAAATAAAGAATGCACTAGAAGGAATCACCAACATATTAGATAAAGCAGAGGAGCGAATCAGAGATTTGGAAGACAAAGTAGCAGAAAACACCCAATCAGACCAGCAAAAAGAAAAAAGAATCCAAAAAAAAATGAGAATAGTTTATAAGACCTCTGGGACAACATCAAACACAACAACATTCACATCATAGGGGTACCAGAAGGAGAGAAGAGAGAACAAGGGATTGAGAATCTATTTGAAGAAATGACTGAAAACTTCCCTAACCTGGTGAAGAAAATAAACATACAAGCCAAGGAAGTGCAGAGTCCCCAAAAAATGAACCCAAAGAGGCCCACTCCAATACACAGTATAATTAGAATGGCAAAAGTTAAAGACAAAGAGAAAATCTTAAAAGCAGCACAAGAAAGGCAATTAGTAACTTATAAGGGAGCTCCCCTAAGATTGTCAGCTGATTTCTCAACAGAAACTTTGCAGGCCAGAAGGAATTGGCACAAAATATTCAACGTGATGAAAAAAAGGACCTACAACCAATGGTACTCTCTCCAGCAAGGCTATCATTTAAAATCAAAGGACAAATAAAGAGCTTCGCAGACAAGAAAAAAAGCTGAAGGAGCTCATCACTATCAAACCAGTATTACAAGGAATGTTAGGCTTCTTTAAAATGGAAAAAAAAAAGATAAAAAATATGAATAATAAAATGGCAATAACTACATATCTATCAACAATAGCTTTCAATGTAAATGGGTTAAATACTCCAATCAAAAACAGGATGGGTGAATACATAAGAAAACAAAACCCTTACATATGCTGCCTACAAGAGACTCACTTCAGATTGAAAGACACATACATACTGAAAGTAAAGAGTTGGAAAAAGTTATTTCATGAAAATTGAAACAAACAAACAAACAAAAACCTGGAGTAGCAATATTTACACCAGACAAAATAGTCTTTAAAACAAAGGCTACAACAGAGGCAAAGAAGAACCCAGTAAACCCACTTGCTGGTATTTATCTGAAGAAACACAAACCGCTACTTCAAGGGGATGTGTGCATGCATATGTTCATTGCAGCATTGTTTACAATGGCCAAGGTGTAGAGGCAGCGTGGGTGTCCATAGAAGAATGGATAAAGAGGAGGTGGCACATATATACAATGGAATATTGTTTGGCCATGAAAAGGGTTCTTACCATCTGTGGTGGCATAGATGGACCTGCAAAGTATTGTGCTGAGTGGACTATGTCAGAGAAAGACAGATGCAATGTGATTTCAGTTATATGTGGAATCTAAAAAACAAAATAAACAAACAAGACAGAAACAGACTCATAGATACAGGGAACATTTTGATGGTTGCCAGATGGGAGGGGAGTTGGGTGGTGGGTGAAAAAGAGGAAAGGATTAAGAAGTACATATTGGTTGTTACAAAGTAGTCATGGGAATGTAGGGTGTAGCATAAGGAATATAGTCAATAATATTGTAATAACTACGTATGGTTATTGGGGTGATAGGTGAAAGGCGGGTTGGAAGGCAGGATGAAAAAGGTGAAGAGATTAAGAAGTACAAATTATGTAATAGATAAGTATGATATCGGGGGGTGAGAGGGCAGTAGATGGGGGAGGGGGTTTGCTTCTGTGTTAAGGGTGAAAAGGATAACTATTGCATTGTTCTGTACACCTGAAACTAACAATAAAAAAGAAGAAGTACAAATTAGTAGTTACAAAATAATCACGGAGGTGTAAAGTAAAAGATAGGGAATATAGTCAATAATATGGTAATAACTATGTATGGATTTTAACAATTAAGTTCGCGAACTCGTCCTAGAAAAAGTGCTACATACCTCATTGCTGAATATCACTACAGTCACCTTCAAAGTACTCCCCTTGGGAAGCTATGCACCTACACCAGTGCCTAGTCTACCCTTCAAAGCAATCTTGGAACCGTTTTTCTGGAATGGCCATCAGAGCTGTCATCGTATCATCCTTGGTGTCCTGAATGTCATAAAAATATCTACCTTTCAATATTTTCTTTTTTTTTTTTTTTT